>NC_081417.1:147504094-147809321 GCF_949786415.1 Peromyscus eremicus
ACAGTAGAGTCTCTTGTGCTGCTGATTTATCTGGAAACAAGTCTGTAGTTTACGAAGTTTAGTCCCAGGACTTCATGAAGGCAGTTAGACCAAGTTCTACGTGGTAGATTTGAGTTAGTGGGACGAAGAGGGTGGTTTTCAGAATAGGGCAATGCAAACCAAAGATACTGAGATTGGGGTAAACTTTGTGTGATTGGTGGGCTGGAGAAGACCTGTCTGATATAGTTATGGACTATCAAGAGGTAAGATTATTAACCAGTCTGACAGTGAACACCATCAGTAGTCACATTGAGGAATTTAGGCTTGATCTTGTCAACTTTTGGGAGCCATTGAAAGTTTATAAATTAGGCAGTGACATGATCTACTTGGAATTATAGACTGTTATTATTAGGTGTTAAGTAGAGTTAATAGGATTTTAAAATTTACTTCTTTTTAAAAACCAGATCTTACTGTTTTTATTTTATGTGTATGGGTGCTTTGCCTGTATGTATGTCTGTGCATCTCATATGCTTTGTGGTAAGAAGAAGGCGTAGGATCCTCTGGAATTAGAGTGACAGATAGTTGTGAGCCATCATGTAGGTTCTGGGAACCAAACCTGGGTCCTCTGGAGGAGCAACCAGTGGACATCTGGAGCCACCTCTCCAGTCCCTTGTTTCTTTTTCTTTTTTTTCCGTTTTTTTAGATACTTCACTGTGTAGCCCTTGGTGGCCTGCTATTTTCAGTGTAGCACAGACTGACCTCAAACTTGTAGTAAATATTCCTGCTTTAACCTCCTAAGTGCTGGGATTACAAACACATGCCATATGTTCAGTTCTAGTTAAAGTTGGTTTCTGTTTTTTTTTTTTTTTTTTTTAAGATTTATTTATTTATTATGTATACAATGTTCTGCCTGCGTGTACATCTGCAGGCCAGAAGAGGGCACCAGATCTCATTATTGATGGTTGTGAGCCACCATGTGGTTGCTGGGAATTGAACTCAGGACCTCAGGAAGAAGAGCCAGTGCTCTTAACCTCTGAGCCATCTCTCCAGCCCCTGTTTTTGTTTCTTTTAAAGAAACTGGAATGTAAGGGAGTGAGGTATTGGGGGTGGGCATAGGAAGAATTAGAGGAAGGAAAGAGAATAGAGGAAATGATGTAATTATATCTTTTTTTTTTTTTTTTTTTTTGGTTTTTCGAGACAAGGTTTCTCTGTGTAGCTTTGCGCCTTTCCTGGGACTCACTTGGTAGCCCAGGCTGGCCTCGAACTCACAGAGATCCGCCTGGCTCTGCCTCCCGAGTGCTGGGATTAAAGGCGTGCGCCACCACCGCCCGGCCGGTAATTATATCTTAATTGAAAAATTTGAGTGTGAATACTACTGAGGCATGAACTTAGGGGTGGAATGGAAAAATAAAGGGATATATTAGAAGACTCAATGGATAAGAGGACCTGAGTGAATGCCCATGTGAAGAAAAGAACCAAGTGTGACCATAGTCACCTGTAACCCCAGCACAAAGAGCAGAAGACACGAAAATTAGCAGAAAAACAGTAAGCTCCAGGGTCAGTGAGAGATAGTGTATGAAGAAATTAGGCAGCAAGTGATAGAGTAGGGCATCCAATATGTGCCTCTGGCCTCTAATATATCACTGACTTGCTCATGTCCATATACATGCATATGCTTATGCATAAGGACACACAAACACAGGGATATATTGGAGAGATTTTGTTGAGGGTAGAGATAGGACTAAATGACATAAATAAAAAAAGAAAAAAAAAGATCTGAGGCTGGTAAAACTGAGAATTAATTGTGATTTTTTAAAAAGATTTATTTATTATGTATACAGTGTATTCTACTTGTACGTATTCCTGCACATCAGAAGAGGGCACCAGATCTCATTACAGATGGTTGTGAGCCATCATGTGGGTGCTGGGAATTGAACTCAGGACCTCTGGAAGAGCAGCCAATGCTCTTAACCTCTGAGCCATCTCTCCAGCCCCTAATTGTGATTGTTAACTGAAGTTATTACTTCAAATTCTTTGCCAGGGTTCTCACTGTGTGTCTCTGATCTTTCTGCCTCACTTTCCTCAGGGCTGGTGTTGTAGGTGGAGCCACCACACCTGGCTTCTTGTGCTTTTTCCCCCTTAACTCCACTCTGGGTAAACTGGAGGTGGGGGGAGTGTGGGGGTAGGAACTTGAGAGAGTGGGTTGGGCAGGGTGGGTGCAGGAGTTGGTTAGGGGGCTGGACGGAGGGCTAGGGAGAAACCTGGTGTCAGGTAAACTCCCAGGAATCTACAAGGATGACCCCAGCTAAGACCCCTAGCAATAGTGGAGAGAGTGCCTGAACTGGCCATCTCCTGTCAGATTGGTGACTATCCTAATTGTCATTACAGAGCCTTTATCCAGTAACTGGTGGAAGCCAAGCATTGGGCTAAGCTCTGGGAGTCCTCTTGAAGAAAGGGAAGAGGGATTGTATGATGGGGGGTGGGGACGTGATAGTCAAGGTCATGACTAGGAACCCACAGAGATAGCTGACCTGAGCTTGTGGGAGCACATGAACTCTGGACCAACAGTTAGGGAGCCTGCATGAGACCAACCTAGGCCCTCTGCATGCGTGTGACAGTTGTGTAGCTTGGTCTGTTTGTAAGGCTCCTAGCAGTGAGATCAGGACCTGTTCCTGGTACTTAGCTGGCTTTTGGGAACCTGTTCCCATGCTGGGTTACTTTGTCCAGCCTTTATATAGGGGGAAGAGCTCGGTCCTACTTCAACTTGGTATGCCATACTATGTTCAAGCCCATGGGAGACCTGCCTCTTTCTGAATGGAGATGAGTGGGTGGATGGGGAAGTGGGGTAGATGAGAGTAGGGGGATTGGAGGAGAGGAGGGAGGGGAAGCTGTGGTCAGCATGTAAAATAAAGGAAAAAAATGTTAGTAATAATATTAATAGTAAAGGAATATTTAGGTTCTTTGAAATTACCCTGGGATTAATCTGGAAACAAAAGGTTTTATTTACATTTATTCATTTTATTGTTATTTGTGATATTACAGATTGAACCTAGGGCTCACGAATGCTAGGCTAGGTAGGTATTCCACCACTGAGCTATATCCCCAGCTTAAAAAATTTATTTTCTTTTTAAATTATATGTGTGTCTATCTGTGTGTCAGTGTGTGCACATAAATGCATATATCCTTGGAGATCAGAAGAAGGCATTGAATCCCTGGAGCTGGAGTTAGAGCCATCAGATGTGGGCATTGGAACCCAAACTTAGGTTCTCTGTAAGAAAAGTATGTGCTCTTAATAACTGAGTTCTCTCTCCAGCACTGCCCTGTAGCACAAATCTTAAAAGGTCTTATTAATAAGAACAAACCTGAAGCCAGGTATTGGGGTGAACGCTGGAAGATCAGAGAAGCAGAACAAGCCACAGCTACCTCACCTTGCCAATTCCTCAGCTGATCCTGTTTCCTTAGACTGGAAGCCTCTGAGTCCTCATCTCGAATGAATCTCAGCTGAACTGCTGCTCAAAAGCCTAAAAGCTTAACCAGCTCTAGTTCCTCGTCCTCACGCCTTAAATACCTTTCTGCTTCCTGCCATCACTTCCTGGGATTAAAGGCTCTTGTTACCACACCTGGCTGTTTCCAGTGTGGCTTTGAACTCAGACGGATCTCTGCCTCTGGAATGCTAGGATTAAAGGCTTGTGTGCCACCATTTTCTGACCTCTATATCTAGTGGCTGTTCTGTTCTCTGACCCCAGATAAGTTTATTAGGGTGCATAATATTTTGGGGAACACAATATCACCACACTGCCCCCTTTAATTTTTTTTTTAATTCTAAATACTTATTTTGTATATGTGTATGTCTCTGTCTATATTGTGGTGTGTGAGTGGAGGTCAGAGGACAACTTCTGGGAGTTGGTTCTTTTCCTTCTGCCATATGGATTCTGTGCATTGGACTCAGGTCATAAGACCTGGTAGTGAGTGCCTTTACATGCTAAGCCATCTGGCTGGCCCATTAAATGTATTTTTTTCAATTCAATTTTCAATCTTGCCTCAGCTTCATGAGTGCTGGGATTATAGGAATGACCCACCATGCTTAGGTCATGTTTTTTATTTTGAAGCTTTATCTTACTAAGTTGACTGGGCTGTCTTTGGACTCTCTGGTTGGGCAAGGCCTTGAACTTGTGGATTCTCCTGCCTCAGCCTTTCAACTAGCTAATATTACAAAAGGACTATGGCTACCAGGTCTGGGCAGCTTTGTTTATTTTGGAGATACATGTCTTTTAAAAGTGTGTGTGTGTGTGTGTGTGTGTGTGTGTGTGTGTGTATATATACATACATATACGCATTTTTTTTTCCAGACAGGGTTTCTCTGTGTAGTCCTGGTTGTCCTGGAACTCACTCTGTAGACCAGGCTGGCCTTGAATTTAGAAAGTTGCCTGCCTCTGCCTGTACTGGGATTGAAGGCATGCACCACTACCTCCTGTCTTAAAAGTGTATTTCAAGGGGCTGGAGAGATGGTTCAGTGGTTAAGAGCACTGGCTGCTCTTTCAGAGGACCCAGGTTCAATTCCCAGCACCACATGGCAGCTCACAACTGTCTGTAACTCCAGTTCCAGGGGATCTGACACCTTCACACCAATGCACATAAAATAAATTTAAATTAATTTTAAAAAGTGCATTTCAAATTTCTAAATACTATATATTTAGTTGTGAAAATTATACCTCAATCAGTGCCATCATTGTTAGATTGTCAAATAGAGAGGAATTCGGGGGATGCATTTTTAAAAATATTATTTATTCTTTGTCATGTATTACATCCCAACCACAGTTTCCCCTCCCTTCTCTCCTCCTAGCCCCTCTCTCCCACACCCCAGATCCACTCTTCCTCCTTTTCCTTCAGAAAAAAGGCAGCCTCCCTGGGATATCAACCAAATATGACATCAAATTATGATAAAACCAGGCATATCCCCTCATATTAAGTTTGGGCGAGGCAACCCAGTAGGAGGAAAAGGGTCCCAAAGCAGGCAAAAGATTCGGAGACAACCCCTGCTTCCACTGTTAGTAGTACCACAGGAACCCCAATCTATACAACCATAACATATGCAGAGGAGGTAGGTCAGACCTGTACAGGCTCCCTGATTGTTGGTTCAGTCTCTGTGAGCTCCTATGGGCCCTGCTTAGTTGAATCTGTGGGCTATTTTTTTATGGTGTCTTGGCCCCTCTGGCTATTATAATCCTTCCTCGCCTTCTTCTACAGGATTCCCCAAGCTATGCCTAATTAATGTTTGACTGTGGGTCTCTGGTCATTTTTTTTATTTTAGAATTTAAAAAAAAATTTTTTTTTTTTTTAGATTTTATATATAGATGTTTTGCCTGCAGGTATGTCTGTGCACTGTGTACATGCCAGTGCCCATGGAAGCCAGAAGAGGGTGTCAGATCCTCTGAAACTGAAGTTATAGACCGCTGTGAGCTTCCATGTAGGTTCTGGGAACAAACACAGGTCCTTTGGAAAGAACAGCAAGCAAGGGCTGAGCCATCTCTCCAGACCTGGGTGGCTTGGTGTCTCTCCTTTTTTTTCATTTCCCAGAATTTGTCCTGTGTATATTAGCAGCAGTGTAGCAATAAAATTTGGGTTCAGCTTGATTGCTTAGCTTATGATACTTATTAAACAATCTCCACTTTTGCTGCTGCAGTATATTATATATCTACCATTTCTTTAGAACCTACTGTATAATAGCTACTCAGCATGTTTAAGACTTGAATCTTACTGCCTCATGAAATAGGCACTATTATCCCTGTTTTACAGATGAGGAAAGTGAAGCTGGTGAGGTTTAAGAAGTGTCCCTGGAGGAACTGTTAAGAGTTAGGCTTTTAGACTACTCTATTTTGAAGCCAAAGAGGTCACTTAAGACCATCCGCATATCAGATATTTGCATTACAATTCATAATAGTAGCATTACAGTTATAAGTAGCAACAAAAATAATTTTATAGTTGGGGCTCATTACAACATAAAGAACTGTATTAAGGGGTTGCAGCATTAGGAAGGTTGAGAACTACTGCTGTATGTGTATGAAAGGGGGACTTAAAAAAAGTATGATCTGTAACTCTAATTCTAGTCATATGGTTTTCATTTATCTTTTGGATAATGTTCCTTCTGTCTTTTTTTGTAGGACTTTGAACAAACCTTGATTAAAAACAAATGTCTAGTTCAACAAACAAACAAATGGACATAAACAAACTGTTGATAGTTCAGCAAATTTCTAGTCTTGGCCAATTTTGCTAAGTGTTGCTCCAACAAATTAAGTGAAGGTCTATGATTTTTATTTTTCTATATAAGTTTTATGTGTTTGATATCATAAAATTAAGCAAATGTTCTAAGAGAGGGTGCAAATAAGCTCTTAAAAAAGATTTATTTTTCTTTTCTTTTTTGTTTTTTTGAGATGGGGGTCTCCTTGTGTAGCCCTGACTGGCCTGGAACTGGCTCTGTAGATCAGGCTAGCCTGGAACTTATAGAGATAAACCTGCCTCTTCTTTCTGAGTGCTGGGATCAAAGGTGTACCCACCATGCTTGGTGAGTAAATGATTTCTAAGAAGATAACTGTTACTTTTTTTGGAGATGTTTTGTTGAGCTGAATATAGTGACTTGCAAGGTTACTTTACTAATCAAATCAGAAATGTGAATTTGGCTGGGGCTGTGAGCTCAGTGGTTAAACCCTTCCCTAGTGTATATTAGGCTCTCAATTGGGTCCCCAACACCCCAAAAATAAATAATAAAAAAAAATCAAAAAACAACCCAAGCACCTGCCTCACCCCCATGATGAACAAATATGTGATGGAGAGAAGGGAGAGAAAGAAAAGTGAAGCAGTTTGTGCTTGGTGGAGAGAGGTGGAACTGGAGCTGTGACAGCAGTGAGGAACAGGCCAATGTGAGGAGCCTGCACAGCCACCTGCGGCCATGGTGGTATCCAGCCTAGGCAGCTGCCAAAATCTATGTCTGGGTCCATGGTCCTACTGCAGCCAGTGTCTGTGTTGATGTCCATGGCCCATGTTACCACCAAACGCCATGTGGATGTCTGTGGTCTGGGCTGCCACCTGAAGGCGTGTTGATGTCCTGGTGTGCTGAGCTGGCCCTGCCCCTGGCTGCTGGCGCTGGGCGTGGGAGAGCTGGCCCTGCCCTTCGGGTGGCAACGGTGAAGATGTGGACTAACTCAGCTACTACCCAGGCCGGGATTCAGGGCCTTGAGTTGGCTTACCCCAACTGTGAGCTGCTGGAGTGTGTGAAGGAGCCGGTCCTGTGGAACCATAGCCACAGGATCTCCATGACTCTGGGTAACAGCAGGATATCCAAGAGGAGTTTTGGTGAGAGTCCAATATTGATGGTGTAGCAGAAGCCAGAGGTCTTGAACCAGACCAATGACTCATTGCAATGAACATTTGCAAGTAAAGCTGTTTGGGCAAAAGGGTCTAGTGCATGACACACCACAGCTTCCAGTGCCATTATGATGAAGGAATATGTGATGGAGAGGCGGGAAAGATGGAGGAACAGACTACGATGAAGGAGTATATGATGGAGAGGCAGGAAAGATGGAGGAACAGACTACGATGAAGGAGTATATGATGGAGAGGGGGGGAAAGATGGAGGAACAGACTACGATAAAGGAGTATATGATGGAGAGGCGGGAAAGATGGAGGAACAGACTACGATAAAGGAGTATATGATGGAGAGGCGGGAAAGATGGAGGAACAGACTACGATGAAGGAGTATATGATGGAGACGGGGGGGGAAAGATGGAGGAACAGAATGGTACAAGTAGGGTGGAACTGGAGACGCAACAGCTGTGACTGGTATAAGAGAAGGCTCGATGGATAGAAGAGCTGGTCTGGGAGACATTTTTTTCTCCTTTCTTAAAAATTAAAATTTTTTATTTTCCTTTGGGGAGGTGACAAGGGTGGAGGGTGGATATAGAAAGACCTGGAAATGCATGATGTGGAATTTCCAAAGAATCAATAGAAAATTATGTATTTAAAAAAAAATTGACAGTTTATTCTAAGATAGTTCTCTGGGGCTGGAGAGATGGCTCAGAGGTTAAGAGCACTGGCTGTTCTTCCAGAGGATCTGAGTTCAATTCCCAGCAACCACATGGTGGCTTACAACCATCTGTAATGAAATCTGGCTCCCTCTTCTGACCTGCAGGGATACATGCAAAACAGAACAATGCATACATAATAAATAAATAAATCTTAAAAAAAAAAAAGATAGTTCTCAACCTTCTTAATACTGTGACCTTTAATACAGTTCCTCATGTTGTGATGACCCCCAACCTTAAAATTATTTCATTGCTACTTCATAACTGTAATTTTGCTACTGTTATGAATCGTAAGTATCTGATATGCGACCCCAAAGAGGTTCGCCCTACAGGTTGAGAACCTCTGTTCTAAGAGATAAATTTGCAGTAGTATTGTTACATGTAAGAAATATAAGGGGCTGGAGAGATTGCCTAGTGGTTAAGAGCACTTACTGGTCTTGCACTAATCCAGATTCAGTTTCCAGCATCCATATGACAGCTCACAACTGTCTATAATTCTAGTTCCTGGGGATCTGACACCCTCTTCTGGCCTCTTCGAGAACCAGGCATGCACGTAATATACAGACATTCATGTAGACAAACACCCATACATAAGTAATCTATAAGTAAATCTAAAGAAAAGTTAAAAAGATATAAAATAAGCTGTGAATGGAAGATGCATATGTAAGCAGCAGTATTGTATATATATTGTAATATAGACATATATATGTAGAGCCCTTAGCATAGGCAGGCAATCAGTATTTAAGGGGATGGGTGTGTAGCTCAGTGATAAGAGTATTTGTGCAACCTTATGAAGCCCTGGGTTCCATTTCCAACACTGACTCAAACAAGCAAACAAACAAAATTGAAAAATAGTACCAGGGAATGGAGATGCTAATATTTAAAACCCAGTACACATATATACCTATTCAGGATGATTTGATTGCTTTGGAGCAAAGTTTTTAGATACTTATTTTCATGGCAAATGGGTAAGAGGGCCAAGAGTAAAACAACAATTACTAGAGGTATTTGCTTAGCACTTAACCATGTGCTGGCCACTGTGCTGAGTTTATAATGAACTTAATTCTTAAATTCTCTGTGGTATAGGTATTATCCCTATTTTATATATGAGGACACTGAAGTACAGTCAATTGAACATATTGTTTCTAAATGATATACCATGTGTCTGGCTTTCTGTGACTCCAGAGCCACTGATCCACTGATCAATGTAATTTATCTGTCTCATTTTAATTTGACTGAAAAAAAAAATGGTATAGTGTAGTGGGAATAAAGTAGAATTCAGCTAGGAGTGGTGGCTTATTCCTGTAAACCCAGCACTTGGGAAGCTGATATAGGAGGATAGCAGTGAGTTTGAAGCCAGTCTAGGCTACATTATGAATTCCAGATCAGCCTGGACTACAGAATGAGACCTTGTGTCTTAGAAAATAAATTGTAGAATTCAAATATTGGCTGGATGTTCAATTAGGTTATTGAGTCCTAATTCATGTTCCATAATATACTAACATTATTTATATTACATGTATATGAATTTAGTAGTATAACCAAATGTATTGACTTGCTGGCTTGAGTTTGAATTCCAGCTCTGCCAAGCAACGTTTGTGTGAGCTTGGGAAAGGAGCTCTATTTCTCTTGGCCTTTACTTACTAGAAAAAGGAGGACAGCAATATCTTTTCATATGCTTGGTGTGAGGAATCAACAAGTTTATGCAAAGGGTTTAGAATGTCATGCAGTAAATAGTAAATATTAGTTACTCCATTATGCTTTTGAGCTTTCACAGTACTTTAGTATTTCCTTCAAATGATATTCCTGTGAAAGAGATAGGGTCTGGAGTCTATTTAGTCCCATTTTTCAAAAAATAAATCCCTGAAGGAACTTGTCTAAGTACAGAAGAACAAAAATGAAAAGGACTAAAATTTAAATGATTCTTAAAATTCTAATCTGAAAGTGAGTTGGGGGAGGTTTGGAATGAGTTCTGTAGTAGATAGCTCTGTTGTATAAGTGAGAGTAGTCTGTGTTACTGCCCCTTCCCCCTTCCTTTCAGGCTGGCAGAGGATGACCTTGAACTTCTGACCCTTCTACCTCTACTACTTATGTACACAGTATGGTTTGTGCCACTGTGCTTTTTCTGTACTGTGGAGAATTGGACCCAGGGCTTCATGCATGCTAGGTCAGCACTCTGCCAACAGAGCTATGTCCTCAGTTTACACTTGTGCTGCTTTGAATGAGAGGGAAGATCATTCCTAGCTATTTCTGCTATTTGATTAGCTTCCTACTTTCACAGGAGGTGTGGGGAGGATGTTGCTCTGTCATTCCTATATCCTGTTCTAGCACTCTGAGAAACAGTGTTTGAAGGATCATTGACTTTTCTGAACCTGGGAAAACAGCTTACTTGGAGAAAAAGGTAAAATGATTGAGGACGTGAGCTAACTACCACTAGTATACTGTTGTGTTTTGTTTCCTGGCTTTCACTCTTAAACTGCTTGAACTGAGTTCTACTCTTCTGTGTTTTGTCAGTTTTCTGCAGCTTCTTCGAACTGTAGGATCCAAGTGCTTCTAAGCTTTTTTCTTTTTTGTCTTTCCTCCTTTGGTCCCTCTCAGCTGCCAGCACATGACTTTGCTGCAGTGTGCGCTGCATGATCTCTGCAGTGCTGTAACTGGGTTCGGTTGTACTTGCCCTTTTCATTTCCACTGAGAAGATTTTTTTTCCCATTGCATCTCTTCCACACTCTAGACTATAGAGTTGGAGGCCTGTGGCCCTTGTAGAGAATTTAGTTGTAGGGTTTGTCCAGCTGTAGCTTTCTTTTGTGTCCTATACAGTGCCTTCAGGAGATGTATGTGGTTATAGTAGTCTATGTGAGAGGCTACTCCTGAATCGTTCACTGGCCGTGCAGGGTGTATAAGAATCAAAGCACATTGGATTAGGTTGATAATAGTTGAGGGCAGGTGAAATAAATGGAAGAGAGAGCTTTAGCGTTGGGAGCCCTGGATTTAATCTCAGTTCTGCTTTTAGTGCTAAATTCTAAGGAAAATTTAGCTTTCTTGAACCTATGTTTTTGACCTGTAAATCAGAGTTCTAATTAGACATAGTTCTTATGGTTGTTGGCAGAATTAAATGTGATAATAAGTTTATGGTCTCCATCAGAATGTATGGGTGTAGTCATGTGGGCTGTTACTGATTTTTAGTAACCTTTCTGATGTTGAATTCCATGTTAAAATTGGGATATTTATATTTATTTCAGGTATATTGTAAACATTAAATGAGGATAGATAAACAAATAGATTGTTTGGTACATGGGTTTTTATCTACCATAGCATTTTTCTTATGGTAAAAAAATGTTTAGCACCTCTGCTTAGTTAAAACAATAGAAATAGTATAGATAGTAGTTTTTGGAAGAAACAAAATGCTACCTAAGTATCTTGTTTAATGTTTCTGTTTCTGTGATGAAACACCGTGATCAAAAGTAACTTGAGGAGAAAAGGGTTTTTTGTTTTTTTTCCCTGCTTACATATCCTGAATCCCAGTCCACAGAAGGAAGTCAAGGCAGGAACTCAAACTGGGCAAGAAACTGGAGGTAGGAGTTGATCCAGATACCATGGAGGGGTGCTGCTTACTGGCTTGCTCCTGATAACTATCTCAGCCTGCTTTTTTATAGAACCCAGGATCACCAGCTCAGAGATGGCCACATCTACAATGGGCTGGGCACTCCCCTGTCAAATCATCAAGAAAATGCCCTACAAGCTTTCCTCTAGCCTGGTCTTCTAAGGGTATTTTCTCAGTTGAGATTCCCTTCTCTCAGATGACTCCACTTTGTGTTGACACAAAGCTAGTTAGCATTCTCAAGTCATACCATCGCCAGCAATTAGTCAGTACTACTTCAGCAATCTGTTTGGGTTACTTTAACTTTGCTGAACTAAATACTTGCATTTCCAGTTATATTTTGCTTACTTCTCATCATTTCTTTAGTTTTATCTCAAGTCTAGTCCCTGTGAACCTCTGTGGGTATATGTGTGTGTGGCTTGTGTGTATTTGTGTTCTTGTTTGTGTGTATGTCTTTGTTTGTTTCTGTGCATGCTCGAGAATGTATGTGGATGTGCAAGTGCCATGACTCATATATGAAGGTCAGAGGACAACCTTTGGGTGTAAGTCTGCCTTTCCACCTTGTTTGAGATAGGATCTCTTTCATTCTGAGTAAGCCAGGCCAGCTGGCCCCAGTGTTCAAAGATTCTCCTGTCTCTGCCTTCTGTCTCCTGGTAGGTACACTCTGGGATTATAGCTGCTTGCACTGCTGCATCTGGTTTTTATCTGGGTTCTGGGGATCTGAACTCTGATCATCAGACTTGCATGGCAAGTGCTTTATCTACTGAGCTATTTACCTAGTGTTCTCTGCTTTTAGAGAATACAGTTAGGTTCCATTTATTCTAAAAACTCAGCTTAAGTTTCATCATGAAAGTTTTATGTAGAATCTTGTAGAAATTGTTTGTCACATTTTAAATGTCATTATTACACATACATGGCACCAGTTCCTGGTGGGAACTTCTACCTCCCCTCAACATCTAGCTTAGTCGTCATCATCTGTGTGAAACCCTTACTGGTCTGTAATAAATTTCTTCTGTATTTTCCTCATCTGATTTTGTTGTGCTTAACACATTGTGTTGTATTTAGCTGCTTAATTGTGTCTTTATAATAGACTACAAGGGTCATAGGAGTGGAGTGTTTACCTCTATATTCCTACTTTACAGTGAGTGCATGGCTACTCAATACATTGAGACTTTGATGCTTTCACTTTGTGTTGATATTTTTATTTTTCCAACCTTAGAATTAATGAGTAAGAACTATACCTTGGAGTTTTTGTGCATGCCTAAAGAGAAAGAAAAGAGCTAGGTAGTTTGGCCTGTGCTTGTAGTCCCAGCTGCTTAGGAGGCTGAGCAGTTAAGAGTATCACTTGAGTCTAGGAGTTGGAAACCAGCCTGGGCAACATAGAAAAGACTGTCTTAAAACAATAACTAACTCCTGTTCATATGTATGGTATGTAACACAATTCCCACACCATAATATTCATCATTTTAAAGGTTCAATTCAGTAGTCTGTCCCTTCTTCCTCTCCTTTTTTTTTTTTTTTTTTTTTAAAGATTTGTCTCACTGTGTGACTTTTGCTGTTCTGGCTATGTAGACCAGACTGGCCTCTAATTTATAGAGACCTATCTGCCTCTGCCTCTGCCTCCTGAGTTCTGGGATTAAAAGTGTGTGTCACTGTGCCCGGTTCTTTGCTTATCTCACCCACCCCCGTTCTTTTCTTCTCTGCTCCTCCTCCAGTCCCCTTGTGCTAGGGATCAAATCCAGGGCCTCATGTTAGGCAAGTATTCTGCCATTGAGCTACATCAATTTTTCTTCTTTTTGAGATATGACCACAGACTTACTTTATAGCCCAAGCAGGACTTGACTAGAGCAGGCCTGATGCAGTGGTCTTTAAAAATATATTTTCTGAGTTGTGCAGCCATTACTACTATCTAATTTCAGAACATCTAATTTCCATCATCTCAAAAAGGAATCACATGCCCACTAGCAGTCACTCTCTGTTCTTCACCATGTTTCACTCTTAAACTATAAATCACTTTCTGTCTCTCTTGATTTGCCTATTCTGGACATTTCATATAAATGTCTGCTTTTTTCCCTTTTTGTCAACTCAGACTTGATACTGTTTGACCTCTTTGACTTGGTATAGTATTTTCTTTTAGTTTTTTTTGGTGTTGTTTTTTATTTTTAGTTTCTGTGATAGGGTTTAATGTAGCCCAAGCCGGTCTTAAACTTGATTTATAGAGCTGAGGGTGACCTTGAACTCCTGATCCTCTTTTTACCTTCTAGTACTGGGGTTACAGAGTGGACCGTTAAGCTTGACTACTGTGGTGTTTGAAAATATTTCTTTTCTATTGCAGTATGGATTGGTACTTATTTTTAGAGCTAAATGTCTAATTTTAATGTATAATAATGCCTTTTTTTGGGGGGCAGGACAGAATCTTTCTATGTAGTATAGCCCTAATTGGCCTGGAATTATATAATTATGCCAACCTCAAATTTGTTGTCTCTTCCTGAGTTCTGGTATTATAGACATGCCCAGTGAAAATTTCAATTTTGTTTCTAATTTGGATTTTTACTTTTTTTCTATTAGAACTTCCCATCTCCTGGGTACATACCTAGAGATACAGGGTGTAGCATGAATCTTAAAGAGTCTTATTAATAAAATCAAACCTGAGGCCAGTTATTGGGTTGAATGCTGGAAGATCAGAGAAGCAGAACAAGCCACAGTTACTTCACCTCACCAGTTCCTCAGCTGGTCCTGTTTCCTCAGACTGGAAGCCTCTGAGTCCTCATATCGAATGAATCTCAGCTGAACTGCTGCTAGAAGCCTGAAAGCTTAACCAGCCAAATGCTTCTAGTTCTTAGTTTTCACTCCTTATATACCTTTCTGCTATCTGCCATCACTCCCTGGGATTAAAGGCTCACTTTCTGGGATTAAAGGAGTGAGTCACCATGCCTGGCTGTTTCCAGTATGGCTTTAAACTCACAGAGATCCAGGTGGATCTATGCCTCTGGAATGCTAGGATTAAAGGCGTGTGCTACCACTGCCTATCCTCTATGTTTAATATTGTGGCTGTTCTGTTCACTGACCCCAGATGAGTTTATTAGCGTTCACAATATTTTGGGGAACACAATACCACCACAACTGGGTCATATAGTCACTCTGTGTTTTAAATTTTAAGGAACTGCTGACAGCCTTCTCAGTGTTTGTGTCATTTCTAGTTTACACTAATAGTACAGAGGTTTCCATTTTTCAATATTGCTGTAATATATGTCTTCTTTTATAGCCACACAAATGGGGTTTGATTTACTTAGTGATTAATGATATTGAGCTTATTTCCTTTTTTTAAAGGTTTTTTTTTTTTTTTTTTTTTTTTTTTTTTTAATATACTATGTATATGAATGCTCTATCAACTTTATGCCAGAAGAGGGCATCAGATCCTACTATAGATGGTTATGAGCCACCATGTGGTTGCTGGGAATTGAACTCAGGAACCTCTGGAAGAGTAGCCAGTGCTCTTAACTGCTGAGCCATCTCTCCAGCCCCCCTTTTTTCTCTTTTAAAGGCAAAGTCTTCCTACTTAGTTTACTTAGGCTGGCCTTAAACTTGTCTCAACCTTCAGGGTGCTGTAACTAGAGTGGGCTCCCACTAATGGCCCCCAATTTTGTATTTTGAAGTTTCCTAAAGTGAAACAGTTGAATAAATAGTATTGTGAGAGCCCATAAGCCTTTCATACATATCAGTAGTTCTCATGGATTTGTGGGATTCCTAAGGTCCTGTGAAGGAGAGTCAAAACTATTTTATTAATGCCAAGACATTAACATTTGTACTATTGTCACAAAAGCTCATGGTGAATAACTCTGCTTATGCCTTAGCTCACATCAAAAGAGCAGCATTTAATTGTGTTGGTGATAATTATGCTCATGAAATATATATTGTAAAATAAGAATTCTAGTTTTACTTTCAAATGTCCTTGATAAAACACTAAAAATATCAGTTTTATTAATATTTTGATCCTTGGGCACATACTGTTTTTTGTTTTGGGGTGTGTGTGTTGAGACAGGGTTTCTCTGTGTAGTTCTGACTGTCCTGGAACTCCGTCTGTATAGCAGGCTGACCTCAAACTCACAGAGATTCCCCCTGCCTCTGCCTCCTGAGTGCTGGGACTAAAGGTGTGCACCACCTTTTAAGGTGTGTATCCAGGTGATGAGTACATATTGTTTTATTTTGTGTGATGGGAAGTTCATGTGAAGATTTTCTGCCTATGTTAAATGAATATCAAGAAAACCATTACCGCAGTTGCTAAAGTAATATTTTTCTGTTCGGGAAACACCAGTTTTATTTGAAAGGTAGTTAAACTGTTAAACTGATGTTCAGACTTAGACCTTTGGTTAACATCATCTGGAAAGTGAATGAAATGTAACTTGTTACTGTAAAGGAAACTGATGGTATTTATTATCAAGGATACAATTTGAGCTTCCAAGGAAAAATTAGAATTATAGGTAACTTTTGTTTCTGGGAGCTTGGCAGCATATCCAACTTAGACTTGTTTTTAAATGACATTGGCAATATTAACAGTTTTTTTTTTGAGCCAGGCAGTGGTGGTGCACACCTTTAATTCTAGCACTCAGGAGGCAGAGGCAAGCCGATCTGTGTGATTCAAGGCCATCCTGGTCTACAGAATGAGTTCCAGGACAGCTAGGGCTACACAGAGAAACCCTGTCTCCAAAAACCAAACCAAACCAAACCAAACCAAACCAAACCAAACCAAACCAAACCAAACCAAACCAAAAAAATCCCAGTGTGTTTTAATGCTGAAAATGGAATGCACTGTGAAAGGTCTGTATTTTGTTTTGTTTTGTTTTTGTTACCTTAGTGAATCAGCATTTTCAAATAACCAATGTGAGCTTTTACAAAGGTAAAAGATTGATTCAAAGTGAAAAACTGGTCAAAGAATTTTAAGTAACAGAGTTTTAAAAGTCCATTATTAGGTTTTAGAGTCTACATTACAGTTAACTTTTACGAGCTACTACCTGTCAAGTTTTGGTACAATAGCAAAGAAAAATGTATCTTAATTATCTTAAGAGGTTATTAAAATACTTTAAAAATATATTGTCTGAAGTAGGACTTTCTTCGTCCACTTCAAACAAAAGATGTTAAAATGGTTGCATAGAAAAGCAGGTTTTAGAGAGCGGCAGCCAACACTAGAGAGGGCTCTAGGACTGCAGTGAGACCGTTATTCTCCTCATCTGATTCTATTTTGCATTTGAAAAAGTTAGTTTTTATTAAAATTTGTTATTTCTATTGAATGTTATTAAAACCAATACATGTTTTTAAGGTTTTCTGTTTTAATTTTTATATAATGTAGATAGATTAACCTACAAAAACAAAAGCCCTTTGATAGCTTCATTAAAGGAGACATGAGATCTAAAAATTTGAGAACCATTGACCTAGATTCCATACTTGTTAATATGTTTGCTTTTTATATATACTCTTTTCCCCATCTGAAACATTTGGAAGAAAGTTGTATACATTATTCATCAATACCTAATAAATACTTTAGCATTCATATACTATTTTATTTTTGTTCATATCCAACTTACCCCTTGTTCTCTAAATGTTCTTTAGGACTTCTTTTGGTACAAGATCTACCTTAAAGATCTCCTGTTACACTTGATTGTTACATCACTTATTAATCTAGAGTTGGAGTCAGCAAACTTTTTGTTTAAAGATGTAAGGATTTTCAGCTTTGTGAGCCTTAGAGTCTCTTGCTTGTTAGGGGCTGTGCTCCAAAAAAACTTCAGCTTTAAGATCCCTGATCTAGAACAGCCTTCCCAAACTTTTGTATGTCTCTTTAGCAGCATTTTGTTTTTAAGAGTCCAGGTCAGTTGTCCCATAAATTGGATTTAGCTCATTGTTTTCTCATGTTTAGATAACAGGAAAACTTTGGGTGAGGAAATTTTGATGTATTATAGCATGATGATGCTGTGCATTTTTCTTTTGTCATATAAAGGCAAGCAGTGTCAGTCTGTTTGATCTTTGCATTGTAAAAGTACCTTTGTAAGAAATCTGTGGAACAACTTGGAGACAATATGAATATTCTACTCTTAGCCAAATGGCTTTATTGTCCTTTGATAATCTTTGCCTGAATGAGTTATTACTTTGGTAGCTCTGATTAACTAAAGTTCTTAACATACTCTTAAGTAACAACAGCAGTAATAACTGAGTTGTATTTTCAAAATCCTCATGCATTTACAAAATCCTTCTCAGATACATTATCACTACAGTTCTATGGTTTAGTTTTCCTGCTCAGGAAGAATGGGCTTGATCCTGTTAGCTATTTTGGCCTTGAGAAGATTTTCCTACTCTTTACCCTCTTTGTCAATATTTCTTATGTTTTAATGTTTTCTGAGTCCTCTTAGTATTCTCTGAATCAATTATAATCTAGTTATATATTAAACATGTGTTGAAAGTTACCCTCATGGGAAAAAAAATTTAAACACTTTTTTTTGTTCTGAACAACTTGATAAACTTCAAATGTATAACCTAGAATGAAGGCCATCTACTATAACTACTACTATATTATCACACCTCTAAAAATAGTGTCATAGTGGTGCACGCCTTTAAGCCTAGCACTTGGGAGGAAGAGGTAGGAGGATCTCTGTGAGTTCCAGGCCAGCCTGGTCTACAAAGTGAGTTTCAGGACAGCCAGGGCTACACAGAGAAACCCAGTCTTGGGGGGGGGGAGTTCCTCAGTCCAGATGCCTCCAGACTTCTTAGGAGTGTCAGTTTTGACTTTTTAAGAAATATTCTTTGAAAGTACAATAATTAGGTGCTGGAGAGATAGCTCAGCAGTAGCTGTTCTTTTAGTTCCCAGCATCCACCTCGAAGCTCACAATTTATAACTCCAGTTCGAGGTGATCAGAATCCTTTCTCTGTCTTCTTTTTTTCACCGCATGCACCTGGTGCACAGACATACAGGGCAGGCCAAACACTCATGGACATAAAACAAATCTTAAAAAGGAAGTACAATAACTAAAGAGATACTGATGTAATTGGACAATTAAGTCATCACTGTGGTCTCTTGACATTAAAAATACCACTGTATTTAAGTGGTGCCCTGCAGGTAGCAATAACAATTTACAATTCCATTGGTCAGTAAAATGTGAGATCACCAGACTGGGACTAGGGGAAGGTTCCCGGCTTGTCTTATGTTCAAGTATTAGATCTTTCAGAATACTAGGGCTGAGAGCTGAGTGGTAGAGCACATTCCTATCATACATGAAGGTCTGTATTTGATTCTCAGCTCTGCAAAATTAAAAAAAAAAGAATATCAATGATGAAGATACATTAAAAAAAAAAACCAACCAAAAAAAACCCCCAAACAAACAAACAAACAAACAAAAAAATCAAACAGGGCTGGAAAGATGGCTTAGGGCTTAAGAACACTGGCTGCTCTGCCAGAGGACCTGGGTTTAATTCCCACAACTCACATGGCAGCTCACAACTGCCTGTAACTCCAGTTCCAGGGGACTTGACACTCTAATACAGACATACATGCAGGCAAAACACCAATGCATATAAAAACAAATAAATGTTAAAATAACAACAAAACTAGAATGCAGCCTAACTTGACTTATGGTAGATACTTACTGAATAATGCCTGGGTTATAGTAGGTACTTAATGAGTATTTGTTGACTTAGAGATGCCAAAACGGAGTGGAGGATTGTAACAGAAATCTTGGCTTAGTAATTAAAAATTTTAGTCACTCCCATACATTTAATCTGTTAGGTGCTGTGGAAAGTATGGGGAATAGACAAGTAGAAAACAGTGTTAGTCTCCATGATGGGTAAGGTGACTTGCTGATGTCCCACGCAACCTAAGTCAGAAGCTCATTTTTTAGTAAAAGGGGGACCTGTAGGGCCCTGGTCCCCATTTTGGGTAACTGTTGCCCCCATTTTGGGTAACTGTTGCCTTGCTTGCTGACCTTGACCTTGATATCCTCCCTATGCTAATTCCCTGCTGGATTCCATCCTCCTGAATGCTTAAGGGAAGTTCCTTGTCTGTATATCCTGCATATTGGGCGTCAACAGCTTAGATGCAAGATTGTAAAGCATGGTAGTGAACTTCTGCCCTCCGGGTTTCTCCCATTGTGCTGTAAGCCTGTATTTAAGACCTCCTCCCTCCTTCAATAAATGGCATTTGGCATTAAATAAATAAATTAAAAAAAAAACGGTGTTAATGCTCTTCAGGAAAACTTCAGTGTTGGGTAAGAGTCAACAAATACATTATTGATATGGTTAATATTTATTGACTACCTTTTGTATGCCGTAGAGTATTCTGGGCATTGGATACAGCGGTAAACAACATTAACCAAGTCTTTATCTTTGTAGAGTTTACAAATTTTTTGGGAGAGAAAGCAGTAAAAAAAATTATACCAGTAGGCCAGGTGGTTGGTAGTGCATACCTTTAGTCCCAGCACTTGGGAGGCAGAGGCAAGCAGATCTTTGAGTTCCAGGCCAGCCAGGACTACACAGAGAAACTCTCAAACAAGCAACCCTTCCCCGACATATTACTATATAATTTTGGAAATAGGTACTAAAAATTTTAACTTACTTAGACATGTTAGGAGAGGAGCTTTAGCCACGATCATCATCAGGTAAGGCAAATCTGAGGAAATGAATGACATTTGACCTGTGACTTGAATTACAAGGTGATAGAAGCCATAGGAAATATTAGGAAGACACTAAGGTTTAGCTGAAGGTATGTAGGAGCAGAGAGTGAGATGGATCAGAGAGAGTGGTGGGATATGGTAGGTCCTAAGGTAGGAAAAAGTAATAACCAGATTCAGTAGTGATGAGAGTGTCTTTTTGTATGCTGTGAAAATATGTTGCTCTGATTGGTTGATAAATAAAACTGTTTGGCCAATGGTGAGGCAGAATAGGGTTAGGCGGGACATTCTAACTAGAGAGGAGGCAGCAGTCGCCAGCCAGACACAGAGGAAGCAAGATGTGAAGGCAGAACTGAGAAAAGGAAAACAAGAGGCTATGAATTTGTTCCAGGTTAAGATGGATCAGGTTTGACCAGCCAAGACCCCCTAAAAGGTCTCTGATGACACCATGGCCCAGATGATCCAACATCTAGAATGGTTTCAAGGCAACTGGCTCAGAGAATACAGCCTCATGGACTACTTCATAATCCTAAAATTTTCTTTGTGCCTCCATAAGAATATAGGACCCTCATCTAACAGAAAGTAGTATGAGAAGCTATGCCCAAATTCCCAAAATATTGTTTATGAATGTTTATTTTTATTTAAAGCAGGTTGATTATAAATACAATCTCTTTCTAAAGAAGAAAAGGGGATAGTATAGATATGATAGGATGAAAGTGTAGATTAATAAACCTACTTTTGGGCTGGAGAGATGGCTCAGAGGTTAAGAGCACTGGCTGTTCTTCCAAAGGTCCTGAGTTCAATTCCCAGCAACCACATGGTGGCTCACAACCATCTGTAATGAGATCTGGTGTCCTCTTCTGGCCTGCAGGCATGCAGGCAGAACATTGTATACATAAATAAATAAATCTTTAAAAAAAAATAAAATTAAAAAAAAGTAAACCTACTTTTAAAGAGCAACAACTTGTTTAGAAATGTTTTACATTGCTATGGATTCTAGTTTATTGATATAAGTTTAAACTTAATTTTGTTATACTGTATATATATTTCTACTCTCGTTTGAGGTATTATGTTTATGTAACTTTTAAATTGTAATGGATAGTTAAGAAATACAGATTAATAACTAGTCTTCTATGATAATCAAACTTATAGTCATGTTAATTTAGTTTTCTAGGTATATATAGATATATTTCAGACAGATAGGTAATCTTCAAACACTTCAAAGACCTACAGAATATGGCATTTAAATTTTTTTTTTTTAAACTTGGACAGTAAGATATGTCTGCTCCTAGCAGGACCGCTTTACTTCAGAGAGGAGGATAGGCATTGAAGACACTCCATATGGAGTTTATCTTCTTCTTGGCAAAAATAGCCATTTGGGCAAGAAACTGTTCTTGCCTGGACTGCTTGACAAAATGTATCAACTGGACATGCAGGACCCATAGGAACATGACCACTGAACTTTGCAAGGCGAGATGGTCCTTCAGGTTCCTGCTTCTCAGAGGAGACTGCCAGATATTCTACAGGACACAGAGAAAAGTGATTGAGAGAGTAGGCCTATGGGCTGAAGATGGATGCCCCAATGCTGCAGAGGAACTTTGGATGACTGTTGTTTCCAGAGTTTTGGAAGTTGCTTGCAATGCTCTTCCTGTTTTCTTAGGTAATATTATATCCTTCTGAGGTCTTTGATGTAGTTGAAGACTAGATAGTTATAATTTTCCTTGGTTATGATAAAGGGTAAATTAGATATGAAACTTTAGACTCACAAATATAGGATAGATAGGATAACTTCTTTAATTTTGCCAAATATAAATAGACTAGATATTATAACTATAATTCTTGCTTGATAACTGTTATTGTTATGTGTAATTTTACTATGTTGAAGTTAAAACCTTCCTTTTGAATAGAAAAAAAAAAGGAGGGAATGATGGGAGTGTCTTTTTGTATGCTGTGAAAATATGTTGCTCTGATTGGTTGATAAATAAAGCTGTTTGGCCAATGGTGAGGCAGAATAGGGTTAGGTGGGACATTCTAACTAGAGAGGAGGAAGGAGAAAGGCAGAGCAGGGAGACACTGCCAGGCGCCGCTGCTATGAGAAGCAAGATGTAAAGATACCAGTAAGCCACGAGCCATGTGGCAAGGTATAGATTTATAGAAATGGGTTACTTTAAGATGTAAGATCTAGCTAGCAAGAAGCCTGAGCCATTAGGTCATACAGTTTTAATTAATATAAGCCTCTGTGTGTTTATTTGGGTCTGAGCAGCTTTGGGTCTGGGTGGGACCAGAGAAAATACCAGCTACACAGTAGTGTTATTTTATGTAATGGACGAATCCAAGTTGAATTCCATAAAACAGCTGAAGGATTCAGTCCATTGATACAGCCTGATGTTGGTGATGGTGATGATTTAGATGGTCTTGAATTCAAAATCCTCTTGATTCAGCTTCCCAAGTGCTGAGAGTACAGATAGATGCACCACCACACCTGTGTGTCTGTGCTTGATATTAAGAAACTATTCGCCGGGGCGGTGGTGGCGCACGCCTTTAATCCCAGCACTCGTGTAGCTTGAGTTTTCCTGCCTGGCCCACAGTCAGGACAAATCTCTTTCACCTGCCAGTCCCACAGCCACTCAGACCCAACCAAGTAAACACAGAGACTTATGTTGCTTTCAAACTGTATGGCCGTGGCAGGCTTCTTGCTAACTGTTCTTATAGCTTAAATTAAGCCACTTCTATAAATCTATACCTTGCCACGTGACTCGTGGCTTACCGGCATCTTCACAAGCTGTTTCTCATCATGGCGGCTGGCAGTGTCTCTCTGACTCAGCCTTCCACTTCCCAGCTTTATTCTCCTCCTAGCCCCGCCTATACTTCCTGCCTAGCCAACGGCCAATCAGTGTTTTATTGATTAATTAGCAACACATTTGCCATACATCCCACAGCACACTCGGGAGGCAGAGCCAGGCGGATCTCTGTGAGTTCGAGGCCAGCCTGGGCTACCAAGTGAGTTCCAGGAGAGGCACAAAGCTACACAGAGAAACCCTGTCTCGAAAAACCAAAAAAAAAAAAAAAAAAAAAAAAAGTAATTGTCAAACCTTAAGACCTGAGCTCTATTCCTGAAACCCACATGATAGAGAGAACTAATTCCTAGAGATTGTCCTCTGACTTCTACATATGCACTGTAGTAATTAAAAAAAAAAAACCTTTTTTTAAAAATCTGAAGTGCAAAACTCTCTAAGTCTGATTATCAAGGATTTCAGCAAGAATATCAAAAGTAGTTAAACAGCAAGTCGTAATTACCCTAAGGAAGGGAAGAAATCACAACTGCTTTTAATTACCATCAATTTTCATAACTGTAGTCAGATAATACCATCATACTTTTTTTTCTTTTTGGTTTTTTGAGACAGGGTTTTTCTGTGTAGCTTTGGTGCCTGTCCTGGAACTCACTCTGTAGACGAGGCTGGCCTCGAACTTACAGAGATCCACCTGGCTCTGCCTCCCGAGTGCTGGGATTAAAGAGGTGCACCACCACCGCCCGGTTCATACTTCTCAAGGCTCAAATCACACAGCTGATGAATGACTCTTACACAGGTTATTCTGCTTCTCCTCTGGGGACTTACCTCAAATTTTGACCACAGAAAAGATAGTCCAAACATCACAGACCATGCAGCTGACAGCAGTTATTGCATTCATTTGTTCATTCACTCAAATAACAACTAACTTCCTATGGATCCTGGAGCTCTAAGGTCAACACCGAGGCGCAAAGCTACACAGAGAAACCCTGTCTCGAAAAAACAAAAAAAAAAAAAAGAAAAAGAAAGAAACTATTCGCTTTTAGCCTTATGCCTGCAATTTTAGCACTTAGGAGGCTGAAACAGGAGATGGCTAGTTAGAAGCTAGCTTGGGTTAAATAGGGAGATGCTGTTTCAAAGAAAACCAAATGAAACTAAACCAGCAGAGACAAATAAAAAACCTTTAACTTGCTGAATCCTGAAGAGTCTCCTGTTTCATTGCTTTTCACTTTTTTCTTTCAGTGTATCTTTACTGAACAATAGTATGTTCATAATGTCTTATTAGTAGAATTACAAGGAAATTACAGTTCTACAATTTTAAGTTTGGGTTGTAGTTAGAATACTAAAATCGTGGTGTAAAACCAAAGATCTTTGAGTGAAGTGTGTGTGTGTGTGTGTGTGTGTGTGTGTGTGTGTGTGTGTATCAAATGACAGAAGATACTCAGTAAGGAAAGAGTTTATGAGCAGTTAATGAGAATGGAACGTTCTACTGAAGAAGAGATAACATTGATTTGTTTCTTGGATAGATTTGATGATTTAGCAAATCGTTTCAGGCAAGGGGAATGTCTGGGCAAAGGTGTAACATGAAGGAATTTATCCTAATGAGACTAGGCAGTCCAAGGAAGGAAGAAGATAATGGTCAACATGTCAGGACTTAAGTGACAAACTAAGCAATTAGACTTTGTTCTGTGTCTTTGTGGATGCTTCTTTATAACTTACTTGTATGTTATAACTTGTGTGTTAGATCTGCTTATTCAGTTAACACTATTGCCTACTGTGTATACTTGAGTTCTTTGAAACTTACAGCCTAGATCACTTACATATACAAATCTAATTGGATTCTGTTACATGATTTATATGTAGATACAGAAACACATTCTGAAAATGAATGGGAAGGATCTTTTAAGTGATGTATCCTTAGGAAAGAATTTCTAATTGGAATAGAATTCATATTATTAGTAGATGCTTAGTAGTTGGGGTTTTTGGTGTCTAGAGATGGATGGGGAAAGTTGAAGGTGGTTGAAATATTTTGCAAGATTTACTATCCTTGCTATAAATTGAGTTTTGTTTGAGGTAAGTCTTAGACTTTATTTAAAATATAACACACAATCCTAGTAGCTCCCAAACAATTTCTCTTTCGCCCACCTAAACTTCTGGTTTTAAAAAACATTTTATTGCCTGATACCAATCTCAATAGTGTTATCAATAGGAAAGAGTACTTTGAGGCATTAATTAGAACTGATGTTTTCTTTTCATGTCAGTGACTATTATCCACATACTTTATAGGAAAATGAATGTTCAGAGTTATATTGAAAACAAATTCAGTTTTGTAAATGTTACTGTTAATGTGTTGGAGCAGGGCTTTCCCATATCAGGTACAGGCTGCACTTATTGGATGCACCCTTGCAGATGCAGCCCTGGACACATGGGTTGTAGGAGCATTGGTCCTCCTACAGGAGGTACATTTGCACTCTGCTTCTGCTGGAGCCCATGCAGGTACAGGCACCACCATCGGGGGATTCATTTTAAGTCCTGTTCATCCAGAGAGGAAAAGCAAGTGGTAAAGAGATAACTGGGCTGGTAGAAGGCACTTTCTTGATACTTTCTTAAATTTGAGATTATTGGATGCCTTTTTATGACTGGCTGACTTGCTTTTTTATTTATATGCTTATAAAAGAATAAGCCCAACATTAGGCATATGCTGATAGTGTTTATTGTCTTACCCTAAGGAGAGCTTCAGAAGTCATCTTGAGTTGTTATATTCCCCTCCCTCTCCCCCGAATTTGATTTAATAGATCTGACAACAGATGTCTCAAGAGGATAAAAGCCATAAGATGAAAGGAGGGAATTATTATTTGGATATAGAGGAGTGCAGTTTCCATCATCTTCCATCCCTAGTATGCAGTAAGGTTATTGCTGAAAATCCTTCTCAAAAATAAAACAGTATATGATTAGATGTATATCCTAGTCTTGACTATTGAGAGACCCACTGGTGCTGTTGGAGAGATAACACTGGGAAAAAAAGTTGAAGAGTAAACCATATCCTTTCTGAAGGACAAATTATTTGGAATTTAAGATACTTATGTCAGTACTTCAAATGTAGTGGGGCTGCAATTTTGGCCTTTGTGGGCTGAGTCTTTTTAGTAGGATTTTGCTTTACTCTCAAGGTTCAGTGCACACTTGATAATTTGCATAACACTATAATTGTGTTTTTATAGGTATTGTTAAATTCACACTATAGGGTACCATTGTTAGATGAAAGAGCAAGAGAATTTATCGTTTTTTTTTTTTTTTTTTTTGAGGCAGAGTTTCTTTGTGTATCTTTGGAGCCTGTCCTAGAACTCACTCTGTAGATCAGGCTGGCCTCGAACTCACAGAGATCTACCTGCCTCTGCCTCCCAGGTGCTGGAATTAAAGGCATGCACCACCACCACTGCCCGAGAATTTATCGTTTTTAAGCTTAAATTAAATTTAATAATTTAAGCTTAGATTTTATTTTCCATTTCTCTTTCAGTGTACCAAATCGCAGTTCCTTTTATGAGGTGGCTTATTTTATATCCAAATTCTCTTCTGGCTTGGTGGTATACACCTGTACTTCCAGCACTTAGGCCAGTGAGATGGCAGGATTGCTTAAGTCCACAAGTTTAAGGCCTTTCTTGGTAAAATATTGAGACTGCATCTCAATCAACAAAACCCGTCAAAAAACACTCCCTCCCAACTTACGTAATAATGGATTATATTCAGTACAATTTTGGAATAAGCCCAGTCTTTTCTTTTGAACTGGAAAAGCTGTTTTTCTGTTACTACTTACTATACAAAGGGAATTTTATGAGTTTGGGTCTTATCTTGTCTACCTCCCTCCTTCCTTCCCTTCTTGTTTCTGATTTGAGAGATTTCGCTATTCAGTCCAGGCTGCCTGGCTTGATTCTCATACCTCACTACCCCAAAGTAAAATTAGAACTGAAGAATCTGATCCTAAGCATCACTCTGAGTTTTAATTTTAAAATGATCATGTTCAACTCTCATAGATTCAATAAAGATTTATTAAATGTCTTCTTTTTGGCAGTCTTAGTATGGAGAGTGTGAAGGAGGAGGGCTTAGGAGTTAAAATATTTAAGTGGAAAGAAGCAAGAATTTAAGTTCCAATCTGGACTTAAATCTTAGCCATGTTATTAGTTGCAAATTGCTAAACCTTAGAGATTTGATTTTCCGATCTGTAAAATGAGGATAGTATTGTCAGAACTTTTTTCCCCCTGAGGCAGGGTCTAGCTTCAAATGCAATACATAGCTCAGGTTGGCCTTGAACTCCCAGAAATTCACCTACCTCTACTTCCAGAATGCAGTGATTAGAGGTATGCACCACTACACCTGTCAGATTTTTAAAAAAAATTTGTGTGTGTGTGTGTGTGTGTGTGTGTGTGTGTGTGCGCGCGCGTGCGCGCATGTCTGCTTACCCACCTGCCCGCCCGCCTGCCTGCCTGTCTGCCTGTCTGCCTGTCTGTGGGTTGGTATGTGCATGTGAATAGAGGCCAGAAGAGGGTATCATTCCTTGGAACTAGAGTTACAGTTGGTTATGAGTTGGACTCTGGAAGAGTAGTACATGCTCTTAATCACTAAGCTGTCTCTCCAGCCCCAGGATTGTTTTGTGGGATAAGGTGATACATAGAAAGACTTTAGTATGTGCTACAGAAGGCATTTCTGCCCACAGGTGGAATATAGACATATACATGGTGTGCTGGCTAGTTTTATCAACTTGACACAAACTAGAATTATCTGAAAGGAGGGAATCTCAATGGAGAAAATTCTTCATAAGATCGGCTGTAAGGCATTTTCTTAATTATTGATTGATGGGAAAGGGCCATCCCTGGACTGGTGGTCCTAGGTTCTATAAGAAAGCAGGCCAGGCAATCCATAAGGAGCAAGCCAGTAAGCAGCACCCCTCTATGGCCTCTGCATCAGCTCCTGCCTCCAGATTCCTACCATGACTTCCCTCAGTGATGGACTGTTACTTGGAAGTGTAAGTGGAATAAACCCCTTTCCTCCCCAAATTGCCTGGTTATGGTATTTCATCACAGCAATAGTAACCCTAACTAGGACATGTAGTGAATGTTAGTAAAGTCTGGGCAGGATGTGTCTGGCTGGCCAACTGCAGAATAGAATGCAGCAATCTTTGCTGCAGTGTGCTGTCTTGCTTTTGTTGAGACTTGGATCTCTCACATTGGTGTTCCCAGCATTGCATTTGCCTTCTCATACAGTAGGAGACAAGTCATTGCTGTGGAATATAAGTCCTTTAGAAACTTCTATAGGTTGGACATGAACCTCTGTTGTAGTTCAGCTGGGGAGAAAATTGTATCACCACAGAGTAGTGAAAGTCAGGGCCCTTTCTGGAATAGTCCTTAGATTCACTCTGCTGAACATTGAAACACCATCGAAAACAGGAAGGTGGCTGCCTAGAGTTTAACTAACAAGTGAATGAGGCCAATAAAGTAAACAGCATGAAAGATTAAGAACATAGTTTGTTTTCTGAAATAGTCCTATGTTAATAAACATTTATGAAGAGCACCTGTTACTTTCCAGGACTGTTTGAGGGTACTAGGAATACAGTAGTAGTAGTGGGGATACCCCTTTCCTAATGGAGTTACATTCTAGTGAGGGGGGTAAGTAAATATTAAATCTTAGGAAATGCTAAGAACAATGAAGAAAAATGAAACAGGAAAAGAACAAGCATCAAGTTAAGAAAGATGCTTTTTGTTGTTGTTATGATTACTAATATTTTGAGAAGGATCTTGCTATAGTCCAGACTTGCTTGGAATTCATTTTTACTTATTTTGTCACTATGATATCTGACAGATGAACTTAAAGGAGAAAAAGTTTATTTGGGCTCATGATTTCAGATGATACAGTATTTCATGGCCAGAAAAGCATGCCACAGTAACGTTTCTACCTGTGATGGCAGGAGTTGAGGTGACATCTCATATCTTGGCTTATTATGAAACATAGATTAGGCTGTATTATAACCTTCAAAGGCTTATTGCTAGTGCCTCACCTCTTAAATATTCATACCTCCACAAAACAGTACCAGCAACTGGGACAGAGAGACCTGAACAAGTTTGTGGGGGAGAATATCCAGATTCAAATCATTAAGAATCTAGGCTGGGGCTGGAGAGATGGCTCAGAGGTTAAGAGCACTGGCTGCTCTTCCAGAGGTCCTGAGTTCAATTCCCAGCACCCACATGGTGGCTCACAGCCATCTATAATGAGATCTGGTGCCCTCTTCTGGCCTGCAGGCATACATGCAGGCAGAACACTGTATACATAATAAATAAGTAAATCTTTAAAAAAATTAACCAAAAAAAATCTAGGCTGATCTCTAATTTACTGTCTCAATATCCTGAGGGATGGGATTACAAGTGTGTACCAATGTGCACAGTAGGGGTGCTAATTTTAAGTAGGATCTTATTTTAAATAGAATTATATGGAAGACTTCTCATTGAGATTATGAACAGAACCCAGGATGAAGCCAGTAAGTGACCCCCAAAGAAAAGAATCTGCTTAGTCACTGAAAGGAAGTTTCTTGGAATGAGGAATAGGAATAATTGACTTCGGAAGTTGCTTTAGTAGGTAAAAGAGGAGGTGATTACTTTAAACCAGGGTTTCTCAACCTTCCTAATACAACAACTCTTTAATACAGTTCCTCATGTTGTGGTAACCCCAACCATAAAATTATTATTATTATTATTATTATTATTATTATTATTATTATTTTGTTTTTGGTTTTTTGAGACGGTTTCTCTGTGTAGCTTTGGTGCCTGTCCTGGATCCCGATCAGGATGGCCTTGAACTCACAGAGATCTGCCTGGCTCTGCCTCCCTAGTGCTGGGATTAAAGGTGTGCACCACCACCGCCTGGCTCCATAAAATTATTTTTGTTGTTACTTCATAACTGTAATTTTGCTACTGTAATGAATTGTTATGAGATGTAAATATCTGTGTTTTCTGATGGTCTTAAGCGACCTCTGTGAAAGGGTCATCTAACCCTAAAGGGGTTGTGATCCACAGGTTGAGAACCACTGTTTATTGAAATGTCAGTATTTATTCTCAAAAATGACTACTAAAATGAGGGAGTAGATCTGGCACTGTTGAAAGTCAGCCTGTATGCCAACTTTTGAACACATATTACATTATAGGCTGTATGATGCAGAAGATGTGTGTTTAGGTGCATGTTGAGTCCCAGTGACTTTTGCCCTACTGCATAGTTTTTGTTTTTTGTTTTTGGTGTGTGTGTATGCATGCACGCACGCATATCTCTCTCTCTCTCTCTCTCTCTCTCCTCTCTCTCTCTCTCTGTGTGTGTGTGTGTGTGTGTGTGTGTGTGTGTGTGTGTGTGTGGTTTTTTTCAAGACAGGGTTTCTCTGTGTAACAGCCCTAGCTATCCTGGAACTCACTCTGTAGACCAGGCTAACCTCTAACTTCAGAGATCTGCCCGCCTCTGCCTTTTGAGTGGTGAGATTAAAGGTGTGTGCTTTCACACCCTGGCTATCGAATAGTGTCATAAAAAATAGTCTTGGGTTGATGAGATGGCTCAGTGGGTAAAGACACTTTGCCACCAAGCCTGATGACCTGAGTTTGATCCCTGAGACCTACTTGGTGGAGAGACATGACTCCCACAAGTTTTCCTTTGCCCTCCATATACAAGCCATAGTTCCTCCTCTCCCATAAATGTAATTTTAAAAACATAAAAAAGTAGTCTTTCCACTATCAGAATGCAAATTAAAAATGTATTGACTCCACCACAGATAACACTTAAGAACATTTGAGGACAGTACCTAGAAGTTTCTAATACTAATAAGTACTGAGGTAACTATCTTACCAGGTTGAAAATGATTATTGTATATTTTTAAGATTTATTTGTTTGTTTGTTTATCATGTATATAGTGTTCTACCTGCATGCTTGCAGGCCAGAAGGGGTCACCAGATCTCATTATAGATGGTTCTGAGCCACCAGGGAGTTGAACTCCGGATCTCAGGAAGAGCTGCTAGTGCTCTTAACCTCTGAGCCATCTCTCCAGCCCATATTTTTGGTTTCTCTGTGTAGGCCTGGCTGTCCTGGAACTCACTCTGTAGACCAGGCTGGACCCAACTCAGAGATCTGCCTGCCTCTGCCTCCTGAGTGCTGGGATTAAAGGCGCGTGCCACCCTTGCCTGGCTTATTTTTGTATTCTTGTTGATAGAAGTCATCTTTACCCTGATCTTAATGGGTGGGCAGGCAAGTACCTGCTTATTTAAGACCCATTCTTGTATAATGTACAGTGGATCTCATATTTACTTTTATAGAGATTTAAGTCTTGACTTTAGTCTCTGACTATTGCGTACTCTATTTTAAGATGTATTGATACCACAGGAGGAAAAAAAAGCCATTGTCCTCTTTTCCCATATAATTTTTAAGTTTTACTTTAGCTATATACCTGGGAAGGAGAAATCTCTGAATAGAGAAGGCCAAATTGTCTGTAGATTGATGTGCTGTATCAAAACCAAAACAAAACAAAAACTTGCTTACATTCGGTACCTCCTGAAATTTCTGTTCATTGAAAATTTCAGTTATTTACCTATGGTTAAGTTTTCAACAGGCATAAGTGGCGCACACCTTTAATCCCAGCATTTGGGAGGCAGAGGCAGGTGGATCTCTGTGAATTAGAGCTACATAGTGAGACCCTGTCTTGAAAAAACCCAGCCCCCCATCCTCTCACCAAAAAAGAGTTTATCACACATCATTAAGCCTCTAACATGCAGATATCTTAGTAAGAGACTAAACTGAATGAGGGCACTGAGAAGGTAAATAAGTAATTTGAGGAGAGTGAAATCATCAACGGCAAATGTAAGCTGTCTGTAGATGTTGGACTGGGTGGTGAGAGTGTCACAGCTACCATTCCAGTGGGCACACTGTTGAAGGAAGTGTACTGTTGCCCCAGCACCACGGTTACTGTCATGTTGTAGGAGATCTTATAGCCAAGAAACTTCTCTGCCAGGGCTATGCCAGGCCCTCGGGAAAGTCTGACTTTGACACTTGGTCTTGTATAGTCAGCTCCTCCTAAGTTGGGCTTTTTAGAGTGAAAATACATACCTCTCTTCTATCAGAGAAGCTGAGAGTCAATGAAGAGAAATTATTTTCTCCCAAAGTCTAAGTACTGGAATAAAGATGGTATGTAGTTTTCTTTGGTGGAGTCATCTAGTTTTTTTTTTTTTTTTTTTTTTGTTTTTTTTTGTTTTTTTTTGTTTTTTTTTGTTTTTGGTTTTTTCGAGACAGGGTTTCTCTGTGTAGCTTTGCGCCTTTCCTGGAACTCATTTGGTAGTCCAGGCTGGCCTAGAACTCACAGAGATCTGCCTGGCTCTGCCTCCCGAGTGCTGGGATTAAAGGCGTGCGCCACCACCGCCTGGCGTCATCTAGTTTTGTAATGCTTTAGAAAAGCATCCCCAAGTGTGTGTGTGCAAACCTTTAATCCCAATGCTCAAGAGGCAGAGGCAGGCAGATCTCTTTGAGTTCAAAGCCAGCCAGCTCTATCTACATAGAGTTCTAGGACAATCAGAGTTGCATGGTGAAACCTGCCTCAAAACTAACAAAACAAACAAAAACCCCAAAATAAAATTAAAAAGTGTCTCCTTACCCCAAATTAATCTCCTTACTCTGTTATTAATCTGTTTAAGAGTTTTCATGTCGACGGGCATTGGTGGCGCACGCCTTTAATCGTATAGGAGTTTTCTGTGCCTGGTGCCTGTGGAGGCATAAATAGAATTCCTTGCCATTTTAAATAAGCAAAGATGGGAAAATAAGTTCCAGAGGAAACAGAGGCTTAAAGTCAGACCTAAGTATCCAGATCTCCAACTCTAGTACCTTTGACACATCAGACCTCTTTGCAAGACTGACTGTCATTGGCAAATGACTGAGGAAAGAAGGAAAAGAAAGTAAATGCAGTAAATGGTACAAGCAAAATGAATATACTATTTAGAACTAAGCAGAAAAACCAGCCCAATATGGCATCTTACAACTATCTAATTCCAGTTCCAGGGGAACAGATGCCCTCTTCAGGCCTCTATAGGCACTGCATGTACATGGTACACAGACATGTATGGCAGGCAGGCTAGTACCCATACACAGAAATCATTTTTTTTTTTTCCCCAAAAAGCACATCTTGAAGAATGTTTCTACAGAATACCAGAGGGACCCAGTGTAATCCTTATTTTGACTTCTGTTTTTCCTCATCCCCCCTCCCCCCATGGCTGTACCCTGTAGAGCAGCTGGTTCTGTTGCCTTAGAGGATGTGGTAGTGCTCTGAGTGGATTGAGGTGCCTTGAAGTCCTTTGAATTCTCCTTGTGTGTTCTGGATGCTTCTTTGTGACTCCCTACTGGCTGCCCAGGCCCACTTATCTTGGCAGGGTCTCTTCTCCTCCTTACTTGCCTCATCACTTCCAGTGGCTTAACCTTGCCTTTATGTGACTTCTTCTTCTGTTTGGTCATGCTGAGATCTTTGTCACCTTTCAACTTTTATACCATTCTCTGGGCTCCATGGCTCTGCAGTTTGGTGGATAGAATATAGACTGGGAGGCCATGGATGCTGCATTGGAACTTCATGGTGCTTCTTGGGTGGTCTGAGGCTAAGTGTTTGTTTGTTTTGTTTTTGGAGAAGTGTTTCTGGGAGTATAGATTTTATAGCTAACCTAGTTTTAGTTTTGCTTGAGATGATAAAATGTTAAAAGAGCCACAGGGACTGAAAGCCACAGGGGCTGAAATTGTAGCTTAGTTGGTAGAGACCTTGCCTAATATGCACATGACCCTGGATTTATCCCAACACACATATACTGGGTGTGGTGATTCACACCTGTAATTCCAGCACTCGGGAGAGAGGCAGGAGGATTAGGTCATTCTCACCTTCATAGTGAGTTTGAGGCCACCTTGGACTATATAAGACCCTGTCTCCCAGAGGGAAAAAAAAAGAAAAAAGAAAAACAAAAACAAAAAACCAAAAACAATCACCACAATAAAAACCAAACAGCAGCAAAAGAACTAGGGAAGAGTACTTGAAACTTGGATCTGTAGGAAGTGCATTAATGTGTGTCCCAAGTGACTGTTTTAATAACAAATGCCTTGTTGCGTCTTTATAGGGTGGCACAGCATTGTGGCATTTTTCTGATGCCAGTTGCAAAGAACAAGGAAGTTCAAAGTCTAGTCAGCTTTTGCTTTGGGAAAAGGAGTGGTGACTTATGACTGCGCTTGAGAGCTTTCTGGTTCTTTGTAATTACTACTTCTCAGGAGAGCTTCTCAGCTTTGTATGACTAGAAAAATCTGCAATTCAAACTTAACTTGTTTAGCTTTAACTATGGTAGTTTTTTTCAGTGCAAAAATTACTTCAACTTAGGGTAGCTTCATAATTCTTGTAGAGTCCTCAGCTACTTGGGTACATCTGTCTCTAGAACAAGCTCGATGGCTGTGTTCTAAGGTTATACAGCACAGTCTAGCTCTGTACTGGACACTATTTGCTTTTGCTTTGTATTCTTCTAGGTGGGTGGAGTGTTTTCTGTTCCTGCCTGAATAAAAAGCATTTTGCCAACTTCCAGTCATGCCCTGTCTTGTCTTTCATTTTTTGTTTGCATTTCATTTTGGTTTGCTGTAGCTCAGCTCTTCTTCCAGTTGCTGTTCAACACAAGACATGAGCCACAACTTGGTACATAATTGTTTATTGGAATAGAAACTTAAAATGCATGAGGTAGGAAGGTGTTTAGGACTGTTCTGTTCACAGGGCAGCATTAGGATGAGGAATGGGAACGTAGGGGAAATGTGGATTCTTGGATCCAGTAAGACACTATATATAGATTAGATGAATTATTTGGGAAAATAGAATTTTGGATTGCTGACAGGGCAGAAATACTTGGGGAATGCTCCTGTTTTAATAAAGTAGTTATTTTTAGTTTGTAGGAAAAGAGTAGTTTCATCATCATACTGGAATCTTGCAGTCATGTTTGTAACTCAAACTAATCGGCTTATATGCCAGAAAAGTGTCAAGTGGCATGCTCATTTCCTCCTAAGTTTTAGGACTGTTTGGTTTAACTCCTACAATTCTGTGGCTTGGCTGCAGAGCATTGTTAGGGGGTGTCAGGGAAGATTAGGGTGAGCTGCTGCTGGTTTAGATGGTGGCCTGAGGAGAAAGAGAACATGCATGCTGTGCTCTGCCCTAATGTGTTTACCTGGGTTGTGGCTGACGGCTATAGGTGCTGTATATGGTACTTAAAACCTGTGCAGACTAGGCATGTTTTGGTAAAACTGTTTTAGAACCTAGTTTGTTTGACACACTTGCCCACTCTCTTGGTTCTTGTCCTAGATATTTTACTTCCCACAAGTGTTTTTTTTTTTTAATGGATTTTAAGTTCCCATCCCAGTTACCGTTCATGTAGCACACCTCCATTTTTTAAATTTATGCCCATTGTAGGTGTTAGTATTCTTGGTATTTGTTTTCTTAGCATTTCTTATGTTATTCATTGGAGAATATCTGGCTAAGTAAATAATTTTAATTTTAAAATTTAGAAAAAACATGGTCTGTGGCTTAGTTTTGATTTAGGTACCTTATGTCATTGTATAGGAGGGAATGTAGACTCATGAGCATGTCACTCCAACTCTTGGAAGAATTTAGAATGGTGTGGAGAAAACAATAGGCATAAGTAAAACAAGTGTCCTCTAAACCAGTTGACTGCTGAGGGCTGGTGGGAGTGTATCTTCCTGCTGGAACATGTCTTACTCTAATTTTTTTTTTTTTTTTTTTTTTTTTTTTTTTTTTTTTTTTTTTTTTTTTTTTTTTTTTTGAGACAGGGTTTCTCTGTGTAGCTGTGCGCCTTTCCTGGAACTCACTTGGTAGTCCAGGCTGGCCTCGAACTCACAGAGATCCGCCTGGCTCTGCCTCCCGAGTGCTGGGACTAAAGGCGTGCGCCACCACCGCCCGGCGTCTTACTCTAATTTCTTTAGCTTTATACATAATATAAGTTTATGAGTATAGCTGTTTGAAGTCTTGGAGTTTTTTCTTCCTGGACTGGCCTTATTTTTTTCTTAAAATATAGTAAAAATGAATTGTGGCTCAGTGGCAGAACATTTGCCTAGCATGTGCATAGTCCTACATTCAATGTCTATCATCACCAAAAGAAATAAAAACAACTAAACAAAACTATAATAAAGTAACCTATAAAGCTGATTCTCAGGGGGGCAAGAAAAGCTTGCAGCCACAGCTAGAGGGCTACTGTTTCATTTGGGGAAGCCAGAGTGCAGGAAGTGATCATTTCTCTCTTTTCTGGCCCTGAAAAGCTACAGTGAAAGCCCTTCTTTAGTTGGGATCAGCTTGCCTCAAGTTAGCTAATTATTTAAAAGTTGAACCTCAGTGTCCTCTTATATAAAATGGATTTGATAATCTTGGAATCTGAGAGGATTGTTTTGAGGACTGAAATGTATGTGAGTGTGACTATGAAGTTGGACATCTGAGCCATAAAATACGGTGTAAGCACTGGGCAATAGGAGGTATATTATTTCTTTTGTTTTGTTTTCCGAGATGGGGTCTTGGTATGTTGGCAAGGCAAGTTTTGAATTCTTGGCTCAAGTGATCCTTTTGCCGTAATTTCCTGAATAGCTAAGAGGTATGTTGTTCGGAGAGTGAGAGTAGGGTTTGGTGCAGGAGATAAACAAATAGACAGAGTACTGAATAAGTGCTGTGCTAGTAAATCTAGGGGTCTGTCAACAAGAGCCAGTTCCTACTGGATTCCTTGTTAACTACCTCTCCTGACTTTAAAAAAAAAAGAGCACCGGAGCAGTTTGCCTAAGCATCACAGCCACTGTTAGTTACAAAGCTGAACGAAAGTGGAATGTTGCTGTCAGCTGTATTCTTAACGGAACTGACCTTACCCTGGATTTTTTCCTTTTTCAGTGAAGTCGTCCCTTTTCCTCCTGCCCTCTGATGTTTTCATATTATTCTTACTGCTTTGTCTCACAGTTACATTGCAGTGGAAGACCAGGGAATCATGAGTTTGAGTTTATTGACATGGAGGGTTCCTAGTAATAACTCTACATTAGAATTGCTTACATGACTTAAAAAAATACTGATACCTAAGATTTTTATTTTATTTCATATTTATTTTTTTCATGATTAGATTATATATCTATAGTAATATGCCCAAATTGCTCAATAAATTTTTATTATATAGTCAAGTAAAAATGACTTATATTAAGATATATAGCAGATCAAAACACAGGATATTTCCACCTCCAGAATGTTCATTCTCTCATACTTCTTCCTTATCATTACTGGCTCACTTAGTAAAACTTAACATTAATTAATTAACTAATTGATCATTTTTATGTTTTTCTCAAGGAGGGTCTCTTGTAGCCAAGCTGGCCTTCCAACTCACTGTGCTTTGAACTTTCGTTTCTCCTGCTTCCTTCCCAAGTGCTAGGATTACAGGTGTGTACCATTGTGTCTGGCCTTGTTTGTAGCCCAGCTGTGTGCCCCACGCTGGCTTTTGCACTGTCTTGTTAACTAGCTTTGTCTTTGTTGTAGCAGTACTAGGATTGAGCCTGTGGCCTTGAGCATGCTAGTCTAGCACTGTGTCACTGAGTGTACCCCCCCCCCCCCCCCCCCGCCCCTCTGTTACTTTTTACTTATTTTGAGAAAGGGTCACTAAGTTGCCTAGGTTAATCTTGAGTTCCCTCTGTAGGCTAGGGGGGCCTTGAACCAGAGATCCTGCCTCAGCCTCCTGAATGGTTCAGTTTATAGTTATACTTCAGTAGGCCTGGCTGCTTTGTCTATTTAATTTATATAGAGTCAGACAGTATGCATTCTTTTGGTTCTGGCTCACTGCCCCCCAACATCCTATTGAATATTGAATTGTGTGGATATGCCATAGTTTTTGGTTTTACTGTTGATAGATACTTGGGATCATACCCACTTTGGCTATGTGAGAAAGTTGCCATGAACATTTTTGCTCTAGTATATGTCTTGGTGGATGTATTGCTCTTGGTTTTATATGCAAAGGAATAGAATTGGTAGGTTATTTATCCTACTTTGGTAGATACTGCTAAGCTTTTTTTTTTTTTTTTTTTTTTTTTTTCTGGAGCTGAGGACCAAACCCAGGGCCTTGGGCTAGGCAAGTGCTCTACCACTGAGCTAAATCTCCAGCCCCACTGCTAAACATTTTTTTGTGGTTGTAATAGTTTTTTTTTTTTTTTTCAGTTATGAAGAACTTTGCTAGATGGTGGTACACTCCTTTAATCCCAGCACCCAGGAGGCAGAGGCAGGTGGATCTCAGAGTTTGAGGCCAGCCTGGTCTACAGAGTGGGTTCCAGGACAGCCAGGACTACACAAAGAAGCCCTGTCTCGAAAAACAAAAACAAACAAAACAACAAAAGTAGGAAGGCAAATATAGTGAGTCTGCATATATCTAGATAATTAGTTTTAAAGATTTTTGCCATATTTCACACATTCCTTTTCTCTTTGAGGAAATTCAAAGCAAATCTCATCTGCTTTTCCATATCCATCTGCAAATATGGGCATTTTCTTAATGTAATCATGGTATGGCTGTCAATTTTAGTTTTATAATCAAATTTCCTTGATATCTCAAAGTATCTTTATACTTAGAATAGGGCCTCAGTCCAGTCTTTACAGTTTACTAGGTTCTTCTCATCCAGAGCTGCCCTTTCCTGATTCACACATTTTTTTTTTTTTTTAAATTGAGGGCCATATATATTTGAGACAGGGTCTCTGTGTGGCATTGGCTATCCTAGAACTCACTCTGTAGACCAGGCTGGCCTTGAACTCACAGAGATCTGTCTGCCTCTGCCTTCCAAGTGCTGGGATCAAAGGCGTGCGCCACCACCGCCCAGCTCAATTTTATATGTGTATATGTATGTATGTATGTATGCCGAATGCCGTTTATTGAAGGAGGGAGGAGGTCTTAAATACAGGCTTACAGCACAGTGGGAGAACCCCAGAGGGCAGAAGTTTGCTATCGATGTTTCATAATCTTTTTTTTTTTTTTTTTGGTTTTTCGGGACAGGGTTTCTCTGTGTAGCTTTGCGCCTTTTCTGGAACTCACTTGGTAGCCCAGGCTGGCCTCGAACTCACAGAGATCTGCCTGGCTCTGCCTCCTGAGTGCTGGGATTAAAGGCATGCGCCACCACCGCCCGGCTATGTTTCACAATCTTGCATCTAAGCTGTTGACGCCCAATATGCAGAATACACAGACAAGGAGGGTGGAATTAGCATAGGGAGAATATCAAGGTCAAGGTCAGCAAGCAAGGCAATAGTTACCCAAAATGGGGGCCAAGACCCCACAGGTCCCCCTTTTACTAAAAAATGAGCTTCTGACTTAGGTTGCGTGGGACGTCAGCAGGTCACCTTACCGGTCATGGAGAAAAACTGCCCAGGCCACACAGGCGCTCTGTCTTAGGTTGGTGAGCGCCCCCCAGACATTACCCGTCTCTGAATACTCATTATCATACAGGCTCAGTTGTGTGTGAGCTGCAGAGTTAACTGCTGCCAAAGATCTCAAAGTGGCGCTGGGCTTGCAATCTGTGTGTTTGACACAGAAAAGACCAACAGAAGTCCTAACCCACCCATAGCCAGTAGGCTAAAGGCAACTGAGCCATTCCCTTCCTTAACGAGCCTTACTGCAAATTGGAGTCCTTGTAAGATGGTATCCCAAAAACAAATGGAACTTGAGTTTATAAATTTATAGCTTTCAAAGCCAATCGAAATGTATATAACTATTGAATTAAATTTATCATGTCCAATAGAATGAAAGATTAACTAACTGTGGTAGCTACTTTTGCTGCCAGGGTCTCCACTGTGCTAGCTGTAGTAAGCAATTATGAAATGGTAATCCCAGAAACAGTAGCAGTGGTGGCCGCCACTGCTATAACAGCAACAATGGCAGCAGCGATGTCAAATTCTCTTCTGGAGTGTGTGGGCATCCACTGGCATGGACACAGCTCCAGGAACATGAACCACCAAGGCCCATTTTTCTTGATCCCAGCATGACTTAAACTGGCAGCTCTGCAAAAGAACAACTAAGATCCATAAAGAAAAAAACAGGCAGCTCACAAGGAGCAGAACTAATGGTCTCCTAATGGTTACATTTAGGCTCACAAATTTTAAGGTATCTTCAAAGGGGGCTAAATGAATTTCAGGAGGCCAATAAATGTTGCAGAGAGCTATTCCTGAAAAGTAGGTACTACATCAGCTTGAAGAGGATTGTGAAAATGAAAAGGCTTAGCTGGCATGCTACTGTTAACAAATGGAGGTCAGTGATCTTCAGGGTTATCCTTAATCTCCATGGTGTCTGGGTGACACGTTCTCAAACATACTTGAAAAAGCAGTTACCATACATTACCTTCTGGAGAATCCAACAGCATGGCTACAGTTCCTAGGCTTACTTTAATGTTTGCCAAAGCTGGCCATATTGGGCTCTCAATCACTATTGGCATCAGAAGGGGAGAGTTTTTCACGAACGCCCAATAGGTCTCTGCCATGTTGGGCTTCAGCAGCAGCCACAGTGCACACACAGCACTCAGAAACCCAAAGAAGAACCTGATTGTCCTGAGGAAAAACATAAACAGAATCCCGGGTCCACACCAGCACCAGATCAGGTCTCCTCCAAGTGCCAGTAGAAAGATCCTTCCCTCGCTCCAGAGGGTGATTTCCTGATTCTTTGCCCTTTTTGCCCTGCTACTGACCTACTGCAGAGATTAGGTCAGGGTAAAATCTCTTTAATAGTGTATCTCAGAACCACTTTTCTAGGTCTTACTATGTTGCCCCAGTTGGTCATACTTTTTTTAAAATAGATTTATATATATTGTATGCTGGGCTGTGGTGGTGCATGCCTTTAATCCCAGCACTCGGGAGGCAGAGCCAGGCAGATCTCTGTGAGTTGGAGGCCAGCCTGGGCTTCAGAGTGAGTGCCAGGAAAGACTCAAAGCTATACAGAGAAACCCTGTCTTGAAACACCCCCCCCCCAAAAAAAATGCGTATGACTGTTTTGCCTGCATGTATGTCTGTGCACTGTGTGTGTGCTTGGTATCCACAGAGGTCAAAAGAGGGCATCTGGTTCTGGAGTTAGTAGGGGTGTGTGTGTGTGTGTGTGTGTGTGTCCTGGAGCTGGAGTTATAGGCTGTTGTGAGTTACCTGATATGAGTGTTGGAAATTCAACTTGAGTCCCCTGCAAAAAAAAAAAATAGGTGCTCTTAATTGCTTGAGCAACCCCCCCCCCCCCCCAAGTCTTGAACTCCTGATCTCAGTGATCCTTCTGCCTTGGCCTCCTAAGTAGCTGAGACTATAGGCATGTTTCATTATGCTTGATGAGTACCATATTCTCAATAGGAATGAGAGACAATGGACCAGGTATGATTATTGTATGGATGGATACTTGAGAAATGAGGTATGGCAGTAGAAATGGTGATATATTGTAACAGGTCTTTCTTTGGATCACCAGCTCTCTAATAATGATAAACTTTTTATTAATTATGAAAGCTTGGCCTTAGCTTAGGCTTGTTCCCAACTAGCTCTTAAAGCTTAAATTAACCCATTTATATTAATCCATGGCCTCTCCTCAGTACTGTATGTCCAATTTCCTCCTTGTCTGGCTAGCGAATCTCCTGTGCCTCAGATTCTTTTCCAGAGTTCCTGTCTCTCTCTGGAAGTCCCACCTAGCCTCTCCTGCCTAGCTATTGGCCATTCAACTCTTTATTAAACCAATCAGAAGGTGCTTTAGGCAGGTGAGGTTAAACAGAGACACATCTTTACAAAGTGTACAAAAAGATTATCCCAACAGTATACCCCAATGAATAGTGTGGAAGTAGTTACTAAGTTTCCATTTGTCTTTACATCAGTTTGACTTAACTGTATGAGTCTTCTCATTTGGTATGTTCAAGGCCTGGGGATGTAGCTCACTGATGCAGCTCTTGCCTAGCATGTATATCTGTCCAAGACTCTGGGGTGATTCTTGGTTACCTCCTTTCCCAAAATAAATAAAAATAAAAAGGACTCTTAGTGGAAACTTTAGGTGTAGATGAAATTCTAAACGGTCTTAAATATCACCATATTTAGGAGTTGATTCTCCAGCCTAAGAAAAAAAGAAAAAGAAGGTATCATTTATTTCTGGTTAAACTTTCTAACAATTTTTTAAAATTACCTTTTGTTGTTGTTGTTTTGAGACAGAGGCTATATTTTCCTGGCTGTCCTGGAACTCACTATGTAGACCATGCTGGCCTCAAACTCACAGAGATCCTCCTGCCTCTCTCTCCCAAGTGCTGGGATTAGAGGTGTGCATCACTATGCCTGGCCTCAATTACAAATTACATTTATTTATGTATGTCCTGCCTCCTCATGGTCTGGGTCACATTGGCTTCTTATGTGGGTGCTGGGGATTGAATTCCTGGCAAACAGTTAACCAGCTGAACCATTCTCCAGGCCTTACTTTTTGAGACAGACCTCATTTTTTTTATCCCATTAAGGATTTGAACGTGTAGTCCATCCCAAGTAGTTGGGATTACAGGCCAGCCCCCATCTTACCACCTAATGAATTCCTTTCCTCCCAGTTTCAACAGTAGGGAACCATGGCCAGTCTTTTTCATCATATTTCCATATACTTAGCTCCATCCTGTGTTCATATTTGCTTTCATCTTCCTTCCCTTTCTGTGTGTCCTCTCAACCCCTCATCCCATATTTTAAAGCAAATTTTAAATATCTTGTGTGTGTGTAAGAGAGAGTACAGTTGTGTATATGAACATACTACTAAGAAAGAAGTTATTGCTAACCTAAAGCATGATGTTTCATATGTAAAGAAAAAACGTTCCAGCTGTTCCAGCTGTATGTGGCTTGGCCATATGTCTATTTTTATACTGTCCTTACAGCAGTTTTATGAAATTTAGCTATGATTTCTATATACAGTTGAAAAACTAGAGATAGTAAAGTTTAATCATCAGCATTGCTCTGTAACTGAATTAAAGTTGGGACCCAGCTCCTCTGACTTTGACTGTGTGCTCTTTCCACTGTAGTGTGTTGCCTGGGCAGCAAACAGGGTAGAGAAAGTGTGGAATAGAGACAAAGGGCTGTGAAATGAAAGACAGTTGTTGCTGGGCATAGAAATAGTGATCATAAAAAATGTCTTTTCTCTTCTCTTTTTCTTTCCTTCCTTCCTTCTTTCTCTTTCCTCATCCCCACTTTCTTTTTATTTTTTAAAGATTAATTTCACTTTATGTATATGACTGTTTACCCTGCATGTATGTCTGTGCATCATGTGTGTGTGCGCTTTGTGCACTTGAAAGTTAGAAGAGGGTTTTGGATCCCCTGGAACTGGGGTTATGGACAGTGTGGGCCTCCATGTGGATGCTGGGAACCAAACCCAGGTCCTCTGCAAGAACAAGTGTTCTTAACTGCTAATCAATCTTTCCTGAGACAAGGTTTCTCTGTGTACCCCTGGCTGTCCTGGAACTCACTCTGGCACTTACAGAGATCCACCTGCCTCTGACTCCCAAGTGCTGGGATTAAAGGTGTGCACCACCACCTGGCGATAATTTCTCTTCAGTCATAGTGCATATGATTTATATACTTTAAGATTCATTTTTTTTTTTTTTTTTTTTTCTGTGTCAGTCTGCTCTCAGTACTATGAAGACAAGGACTGTTTCTGTTCACTGTTCATCCTCGGTGTTGACCTTAGAGCTCCAGGATCCATAGGAAGTTAGTTGTTATTTGAGTGAATGAACAAATGAATGCAATAACTGCTGTCAGCTGCATGGTCTGTGATGTTTGGACTATCTTTTCTGTGGTCAAAATTTGAGGTAAGTCCCCAGAGGAGAAGCAGAATAACCTGTGTAAGAGTCATTCATCAGCTGTGTGATTTGAGCCTTGAGAAGTATGAACCGGGCGGTGGTGGTGCACCTCTTTAATCCCAGCACTCGGGAGGCAGAGCCAGGTGGATCTCTGTAAGTTCGAGGCCAGCCTCGTCTACAGAGTGAGTTCCAGGACAGGCACCAAAGCTACACAGAAAAACCCTGTCTCAAAAAACCAAAAAGAAAAAAAAGTATGATGGTATTATCTGACTACAGTTATGAAAATTGATGGTAATTAAAAGCAGTTGTGATTTCTTCCCTTCCTTAGGGTAATTACGACTTGCTGTTTAACTACTTTTGATATTCTTGCTGAAATCCTTGATAATCAGACTTAGAGAGTTTTGCACTTCAGATTTTTAAAAAAAGGTTTTTTTTTTTTTAATTACTACAGTGCATATGTAGAAGTCAGAGGACAATCTCTAGGAATTAGTTCTCTCTATCATGTGGGTTTCAGGAATAGAGCTCAGGTCTTAAGGTTTGACAATTACTTTTTTTTTTTTTTTTTTTTTTTTTTGGTTTTTCGAGACAGGGTTTCTCTGTGTAGCTTTGTGCCTCTCCTGGAACTCACTTGGTAGCCCAGGCTGGCCTCGAACTCACAGAGATCCGCCTGGTTCTGCCTCCCGAGTACTGGGATTAAAGGCGTGTGCCACCACCGCCCGGCGACAATTACTTTTAACCTGCTGAGCCATCTGACTGGCCCCAAATGCTAGTGGCTGTTGGGAGATGCCAAGGATGAACCTGGGATCTTACATATTGGAACAGATTTCACTTCCTTTGCTTAAAAAAAAAATATTTTATTAGTTTTAGTTATGTGTATAGGCGTACACCTGTGTGTGAATATGTGCATGTGAATGCAGGTGCCCTTGGAGGCCAGGGGTGCCAGATCCCCTGGAGCTGGGATTATAGGAGCTTGTGATTTGCCTGATGTAGGTGCTGAGGACTGACTTTGGGTCTTTTGTAAGAGTGGTATGCATTCTCAATTGCTGGACCATCTCTCCAGCTCCAGTTTTTTTGAAAAATTGTTTTTTGTTGTGGTGACTTGATGGGGTCTCACTATTTGTAGCCCAGGGTGACCTCAAATTTACCATCATTTTACCTCAGTAATTCAAGTGCTGGGATTATGAGTATGTGTCTCTAGCTTAGTCAACTAAAAAAAATTCATTAAAAATTTGTACTGTACCAGGTGGTGGCAGTGCACATCTTTAATTCCAGCACTTGGAAGGCAGAGGTAGGCAGATCTTTGTGAGTTCAAGGTCAGCCTTGTCTACAAATTGAGTTTTAGGACAATTAGGACTGTTACACAGAGAAACCCTGTCTTGAAAAACAAACAAAAATTTTGTACCATATTTTATTTATTTACCTTTTTAAAATGTGTATGAGTGTTTTGCTTGCATGTATGTATGTGCATCATGTGCATGCCCGGTACCCTCCCTTGGAGGTCAGAAGAGAGTGTTAGGTCATTGCTACATATTATTTAGTGGAACCTTTTATTGGATGGGTAAACTGAGACTTAGAGAGTATCTGAGACTTCTGAGCCCATGGTATGTTAGCAACAGAACATGGATTGCCATTTGTGTTTTTGCCTCTGAAGGTGTGTCTTACTTGGGATTCTCTTTTTTTCCCTTGTGAGGTGGCAGAGTGAGCAGGATTAGGGAAAAAGGCAGAATTACCAAAATGACATGCCTTCTGCAACTTAGGTTTTATTTTCCCATGTTTGCCTAAGATGTCCTGCTCCAGCATGCAGTGACTTCAATATGTGAAGTTAGTGACTGCACTTGGGTTGGCTGCTTCACCAGCTTTTACACCACATTTGCATAAGCACACATACCTATGCACACGAATATATACACCACACACAGGAAAAAGTAATTCTTAAGAATTAATCTAAACTCAGGTTGGCTGCCTCAGCAACTCTAGTGACTCTGGAGTGACTCTCACCAAGCATCTGGCAACAAGAGGCTTCAGGCTTACCTGTCCCATCATATACTGGGTTTTGGTGAAGAGACTGCATGTTCAAGTGTCTCAGTTCTATTTGCTAACAGTCCTGAGTGCTTCATCAGCAATTACAGGGGTTCACACTCAACTGCCTTTGCTTCCCAGTATACCATGGAGCTACTTTGGACATTGTTTAAATTTTTTCCTGTCCTTTTATTTTCCACCTTCATACTTTCTATTTTGCTTTTATCTGGGTGACTCCCAGAGGTTAATAAGTAGATGAAGGTGACCTGGTCCAATAAAATTTTGGGTAATAGTTTGTCCAACTCTGTGATCTCAAGTCATTGGATGTTCTTCTGTTACCAGTTTTTCTTACAATAGAAATTAATTAATTTGTACACTCTGGTGAAGGGTCTGATGGTAGCTTTTCTAGAAGCCAGATAACCTAGTCTTATTTCAGATTGTGTATTCTGCTTCATGCTTTACCAACTCCCACTGTTATCTCCATTCTGTTCTGTTTATTGTTCCAAAGCTTTAGATTTATTTAACTTAATTTTTTGGGGGTGTTGATGGTTTCAAGACAGGGTTTCTCTGTGTAGCCCTGTCTGTCCTAGAATTCTTTCTGTAGACTAGGCTAGCCTCAAACTTATAGAGATATACTTATCTCTGCCTCCCAAGTACTGGGATTAAAGGTGTGAGCCACCATTGCCTGGGGATTCATTTAATTTTTTAAATTTTTTCCTATGTGCATGGGTGTGTGTGCCTATGCAAAAGTACATGTGTGCATGTATGTATGTGTATAGGCCAGAGGTCAACTTCAAGTGTCTTCTTCTATACCTTGTTCTTGAGATTGTATCTCACTGAACTGGAACTCTGATTGGGTGACTGGCTAACCAGCAACTACCCAGAATGGGGTAACAGATGTGTATCACCACACTAGGTTTTTGCTTATAGGGGCTGGAGATTGTAGATGTAACCAAACGTCTTATTAAATAAGAAACACAGAACCAATGCAAAGAAGAAAGCCAAGAGATCAGAGCTAAGAGCCTTATCCGCCCGCTGCAGCTAGCCTCTTCAGCCAAGAGAGACCTAGTTCCTGTGTGTTTGTCTTTATATAGACTTTCTGTTCTGCCTTCTCATTGGTTGTAAACCCAACTACATGACCGCCTCGTCACTGCTTGTTTGTACAGACCTCCACATTTTCTATGGTTGGTATTGAGATTAAAGGTGTGTGTCTCCAATGCTGGCTATATCCTTGACCACACAGAGATCTACCTAGTTCTGTCAACCAAGTGCTGGGATTAAAGGCATGTGCCACCACCGCCCAGCTCTGCTATGGCTTGCTATTAGCTCTGACCCCCAGGCAACTTTATTTATTAACATACAAATAAAATCACATTTCAGTACAAATAAAATATCACCATAGGAGATCGCTAAGATACCTAAGATAACCATGAACTCAGATCCTAATGTTTGTGTAACAACCACATTACCCACTGAGCCACCTCCCCAGTACTCCATTCTGTTTTTAATTCTGTTTAGTGAATTTTTAAAAATTAGATACTATAGTTCTGTTCTTAAGTCCCCACTTTTTAAAGAATGTCCAATTTCTCTCCCAAAATTTACCATTTGTCTTTAGTTTTGAACATTTCTTTTGCTTCATTAAATTTGTATTTTCTGTCTTTGGTACTTTCAACCATGACTCTATCTTAGTGTCTCAGTCTGTTGATTGCCTTTTGATTACTAGGTTTTATTTTCTAATTCTTTACATAATTTGGGGTTATATCTTATACATTTGGATGCAAAAGTATTTTCTGTTGGTGTTTTTAATTTTAGCACAGTTAATCAAACTGTGGTCTTTGCTATCACACCTGTAGGGGGTGCAGTTCTATTTTATAGTTTTTGTCTTGAACTGAGGTCTTTGGATTCTGCCTTTTGCATTGCATAGTTCAGGTTGTCAGCCAGTGCAGGGCCAAGTTTGCACAATCAGCTGGGTCCCTCTCCTTCTCTGGCTCTTTTGTCCTTTTTCCCATTATCCTTTGGCTGGTCCAGCCTCTCCTGGTTCCTACAGAAGCCTAAGATTTGCTTTTTAATTAGAACTCCAGCTAGATACCATCAGCCGGAACCCACTCCAGTCCCTTCTTGAGTTTTCCTGGATCTGCCAGTTTCTGTTCACTTCAGATGGTTGTTTCTGTTTTATCCAGTTTATAGCTGTAATCTTTGGGAGAGTCATGCTGGAAGCAGAATTCTCTAATGGTGTTTTTATTCATTACAGAAGAATCATGGGAACACAAAAAGACACAACTATGTTCATGCTAACATGTTTTGTAACCTTAGGCATGTCTTCCTCTCTGGAACTTGCTTACTCCTCAGGAAAAGAGGCAGTTGGTGAACTGTTCACACTGTGTAAGGACTCTGTCTTTCACCTCCGCTTTGAAGACAGACTTGAATTTACCATTTATATCACTGGCAGGGCCAGCAGAAAGCTCTCTGAAGGAGCTATAATTTAGCACTGGGGTTTGGTATTTACTGTAGTCATCTTGGGCTGGTGAGAGGGCTCAGTGGGTAAAGACACTTTCTTTCCATTAAGCCTGATGACCCGAGTTTAATCCCTGGAACCCACATGGTAGAAGGAGAAATCCCCATGTGCAAGCCATCCTTGGGATGCTGTCCTCCTTTGGTATGGATCCTTTGAAAAAAATAAATTCTTTTTAGGCTGGAGAGATGGCTGGCGGGTGAAGAACAAAGACTGCTCTCAAGGAGGACCTTTGTACAATTCCCAGCACCCACATAGTGGCTCACAACCAGTCCCAGGGGATCTGATGCCCTCTTCTGGCCTCTGTGGGCCCAGATTATGCTGGGGTTTGAAACCCTGGGCTTCATGCATGCTAGGCAAGCATTCTACCTTGAGCTACACCCCTAGACAACTCTCAGGTTTTTGTTTTGTAGCTTCAGGTACTCCTTTTACTGTCATCTTGTAAGCCATTAAACAAACAACAAACTATTATCTCTATTTCTATGCTAGCTCTCTAAGAGAATAGAGGCAGTTAGTTGGTTCTGTGGTATGCATAAATTTTAGGAATGTGGAGTTCAGATTTAAAGGGACCAACAGTCTTAGAAGGAGGCCAGAAGGTTGTCTATAGGGATGGTTAAGTTATGGTTCAAGTAAGAGTATGTTTGAATGTGAAACTATGTCCAAAATCCTGGGTTAGTGCTGACATATAAGCCACCTTCATTCTTCAAGACCAGGATAGACAGGAAGAATTGACCCAAGTCCTCTACCTCCCATAACTTTTCTCTAATCTCAGCAGTAAGTTTCAGATTGATTGGCTCTTCAGCTTTGTTTTAGGAAGCCATTCCCTTCAAAACTAGACAGCTGTTTGTAGAAACTCTACTTTTAGCTCTAATTGGTATTGGGTAGTTCAGGGCCCTTTTGAAGACTGAGTCAAAAGGCAATTAATAAAATGAGAGTTAGTGTTGTGAAATGGTTTGCCTTTCTCCTCCCCACCCCCTACCCCCCAGATAAACTTGAGATTGTCTTGACTGTTTACTGAGTAAGCTATAAGACTTTGGACAAATCACTTGACTTCTTGAGATTTAGATTATCTATAAGTAAGTGACATTATCACGTATATAAAACTTAATGCCCAGGATGTAGTGGATTTTCTGCTTGTCTTCCAAGTATCTTATTTTTAGTATAATTCCAGCTTCACTCCTAAGTCATTGTATGACTCACCTTTTCCAAGCTCTGGTTTCCTTCCTCGTGTGAGCATTTAGATGATTTCTGAGGTGCTGCCTAGCTGCAAGATGTAATAAATATTTAGAATATTGGGAAATAGAGATTTATTAATTTAAGTGAAGACAATCTGGCTTGGGAATCATATAATCTGATAGAAGGGGAAGTGGCATGGAGCCTAATTCTGCTTCAGAGACATAGCGAGGGTATAGATACAGCTCTTACTTTGCCTCTTCTCTGATGCTGGACTGTACATGAAGATCTTTGAGTCAGCTCAGCCTTGGTGTGACTCATGCTTTACCTACTTCTTTTATATCCTGTCTAGGGCAAGAGACAGCTACCAGTGAAAGACAGTGATTGTTTCCAAGACAGCAGGCAGTGGGGAGGGCAACGAGAAGTCACCACAGAAAGCTCCCATTACCTAAATGGTAAGTATATTATACAGTGATGTCTAGCAGACCAGTAGAATTGGGTGGTTTCTGAAGCCTGTACAATTTTCCACCCCAGCAAGTGAAGGGGGGACCATCAGTGTTGGTTGATGCCTGTGTGAACCATATATGAGGCGAAACCAGGCTAAGCACTTTATATGTTTTCTCTTTAATTAGCCCACCAGCTAGCTTGACAGGTTGTAGTCTACTCTTGAAGCCAAAAACTTTAAGGAGCAGGTCTAACCTATTTACTGTGTCAGGCCTGTTTGTCATACATTTTCTTCCTAGCACCTATTCTAACTGTGAGGTTAGTGCTTTATTACTGCAAGAAAGTGAGTTGAGAGGCCAAATAACTTCTGCAGGTTCACACAGACAGCAAATAATAGGTTAAGGTTTCAAATTAGGTCCTTTTCTTCATATCACATTCCCCTTTTGAGAAAGTTCCTTTCTCAGTTGAGATGGTGGCTGACTTACCTTTAAGAAGCATACCAAGGGTTTGGGGATTTAGCTCAGTGGTATAGTGTTTGCCTAGCAAGCTCAAGGCCCTAGGTTCGGTCCTCAGCTCTGGGGGATGGGGGAGAGGGAAAAAAAAGAAGCATACCCAAACAAACAGATTAAAGAAACTTGGACTAACAACCAGTTCCTTTTGCTCTCTCTGGGTTTTTTGAGCCAGTCTTTATTGGTGGTACTCATGAAGGCCATGGAGAGCATCGATGAACTAGGATTGAGAGAAATTAGAACATGAGCAGGAGTGACTAAGGGACCTAGTGGTCTTGGTCACTGCTGGCCTGAGATGGATAGAGAAAGGTGTGAAAAAAAAGTTTGGAGCATGAGCAGTGGTCATGGAAATGACTGGGTACAGAGAAAAATCTCAGTAACACTTCTCATGTTAACTCGCTCATGAAAAAGACATCATAAGGACAAAAAGGAACTCTTCATGAGGTAGTGGATGACATTCAAACACGTTCTTTACACTGGTGGAAGAGTCAGACAGTATTAGATTTACACGATGCGGCTAGACATTCAAGGCTGAAAAGTAGTGTCTTAGAGCTGTTCAAAGATGGAATGAGTTGTCTGGTGGGAAAGTGTATGTCCTTGTCATTAGAAGTGCTTGGACAAGAATTGGGTGATGCTTACTAGGCAACTTATGCATTGGATTCTTTCCACCTTGAAGAACTTCTAAGTGCTACCTGGGTGCTAACCCTGAGATTTGTGAGTCTAAAGTACATGAATTTATGATTCTGGGGAAAAAACTCACTGAAACCCAATAATGAAATAGACACACTCAGGAAGTGGTGTAAAGATACACTGTTGGAAGGCCTCAGTCTTTAAGACTGGTTACTAGGAGTGGTCCAGAGGAGACTATTTAAAAACAATGCTTTGACTGTGGATCAGGGGATGCCAAACTCTGGACTGAAGGCCCCTTGCCTGACTTTGTAAGTAAAATAGTTAAAGCATGTCTATGTTTCAACTGTAGTGTGACTGCTTCACACTACAGAGTAGAATTGTTGGGACAGGCACTTTTAGTCTCACAAAACCTAAAGTACTTCCAATCTAAGTCTGTATAGTTTTATGTCAAATTGCAAAGACATTTGCCGACCCCTGCATTAAATGACTATTGGGAACAGGAAATGAATCATGGCAGCTATGTTGGGAGAAGGGGCAAGGCAGGATTTATTATGTTCTATTTCAGACCTTCCTGATCTGCCAGGACAGGAAAAAGAGCAAGTTTCTAAAGTACTAGATAGGGCTACTTAGAAGTGGGTGTAAGGGGCTGAGATGTAGCTAGGTTGGTAGAGTGCTTGTTTAGCAACCCCCAGCACCACATAAACCAGGTGTGATGGCACATACCAGCTGTCCTAGCACTTGGGAAGTAGAGGCAGAGGGATAAGAAATTCTAGATCATTCTTGGTTACATACTGAGTTCCAGGCCAGCGTGAGATACAAGAGGCCCTGGTTTTTTGTTTTGTTGTTATTGTTATTTGTTTGTTCTAAAGTTTGGCAGAAATGAGCTGCCAAATGAAAGACAGTTGGTATCTTTCTAATATTAATTGGAACTGAGGTAGATATTGATGTGGGAGACACTGACTTTAAGAGATGGGACTGGCCTGTGAGTGACTCCAGCACATGGAACATTGTGAATTTGAGGCTATTGTGGGCTACATGCTAAGTTCCAGGACCACTTGGGTATAGGGTGACACTGTCAAACAAAACACAAATAAGTGGGACTATTCATCCTTCCCTTTACTTTTGTGTGATTTTTCTAAGGTTTAACATGAACAAGTTCTGTCCTAGATACTGCTCTCAGGTACAGTTAGTTGCCACTTCTGATCTCCTGGGGTATATGTATGGGGGTCAAGTGTGCTGGAGAAGAAAAGCAGTGTAAGAAGGTAGCGATGGTGGCTGTCCATGATATCATAGGTTAGGGAAAATTCCTGCTGCTTTGCTTCCTCCCTCCCCTCTTTCCTTTCCTTGTTTCTTCACTTGGAGCTCGCTACGAGCCCTTGATCTTCCTGCGTGCTGGGATCACCCGAGAGTGCCATGATGCCTGATAGAGAAGGCTTTACTTTTAAAAAACATTGTTTTACTTTTGGCTATGTCTGTCTGATTTCTTCAGGACAAGAGGAAGCTCTTAATTTTTTATTCTAGCACTTCACAAAAGCCTGGGTATATTAAGTGTTTCATAAATATTTAGTAAATAATGAATTCTCCCCAGGGAGCAGACAAGAAGTATCTACCCCTCCTCTTTGGAAATAGCCCTGGAAATAGCACCACCCCCACACCCTCCTCTAGATAAGAAATGTGTATTTAGCTGCGTGGTGACACATACCTTTAATCCCAGCAATCTGTGAGGCAGAGGCAGGAGGATCTTCATGAGTTTAAGGTCAGCCTGGTCTACAGAGTATAGGACGAAGTGCTAAACGGTCTTATTAATACAAAAAACCCGGAGTCAGATATCGGGGTTAAAACCAAGAGATCAGAGAAGCAGAAAGAAGCCAGTCACGTTATTACCACTTGGAGGTCCTCAGCCAAAGAGACCTACTTCCTGTTTACCCACACCTATATGCCTTTCTGTTCTGCCATCTCATTTCCTCTCTCTGCCCAGCTACATCACTTCCTCTTCCTGCCCCGCTCTGTCACTTCCTGTCTGTCTGTACAGACCTCCAGATCTTTATGGTTAGTGTTGAGATTAAAGGTATGTACCACACCTGGCTCTGTTCCCAGTGTGGCCATGAACTCACAAAGATCCAGACATCCCTGCCTTCGAGTGGTAGTAGTGGTAGGTAGCGTGTGCTACCATTGCCTGACCTCTATGTTTACTATAGTGGCTGGCTTTTTCCTCTCATCCTCAAATAAACTTTATTTGGGTACACAGATAAAATATCACTACACACACAGTGAGTTTTAGGACCACCAGGGCTATTTAGAACCTGTCTCAAAAAACAAAAACAGAAAAAGAAAATAAAAGAACTGTGTATTGGAGGTTTAAAAACCCTATTCTAAGGAGTGGAAGAAGATCCAGGAATATTTTACGTTCTTATCTGGCCCAGTAGTGATATTTAGGCAGCCTGTGAGAAGTGGTTTCAGTAGTTTGGCCCTGTTTCCAAAGGCACAGACCTGCAGGCTAGAAAGGGAAGTATGGTGGCTGAGACACAGGGCTTGGGTGTGATCTTTTAGACCATTACCCCAGGACCTGATATTCTGTTCCGTCTGGATTCACTCTTGCTAGCCATTTCCTCCTCTGTAATCCATGAACAGTTCCTTGGCATTATTTAATGTTTTCTGTTAATGGCCAGTGTCTGGCCAGCCATTGAATCATTAGGAAGTTCATTCAGCCGCTCATAGTCACCAAGTTTAAAGCATTTGTTTTGTGCCAGGCTCCCTGCTGGGTACTGAGAATTCAGAAAACAAGTAAGAAAGCAATAGGGAGAGATAGACTGAGTAAATAGAACCTCATGCAGTGTGATAAAATTTGGTGACTTTTCCTGTTTCTGTGATAAAATATCCTGACAAAAAATGCTAAGGGAGACAAGATTGCTCTGGCTTGCACTCTGAAGGGGAAGCCCATCGTGGTGAGGAGGTGAAGGCCCCAGAGTCCTCGTGAGGAGGCTGATCACTGAATCCACAGACCAACCCCCAGGGGATGGTGGCACCCAGTTCTAGTGTGAGCTTTCCCTTCAGTTTACCTGTAAGACAGTCCCTCACAGGTCTGCCTGGAGCCTTGTCTCTGGATTCCAAAGAGTGTCAAGTTGACAGTATTAACTGTTATAATTTCCTCTTAAAGAAGAGATTTGTTCATGAGAAGTGCAATATAAACTAGTGAAAAGGGAGTGTGTTGAGAGTTTTAGTTGAGGATAGGCTGGGTTTTGTTTTGTTTTTTGTTTTGTTTTGTTTTTGTATGGTGTTCTCACTATGTTTTTTAGGCTCGTCTTGAGTTTCTTAGTTTAAAGGATCCTCTTTAAAGTTCTGAGTAGCTGGAACTACAGGAATGCTACCATGCCCAATTGTGTGTGTTTTTAAAAGTAGCATTATTGAACTGGGCCTGGTGGTACATTTCTTTAACCCTAGTACATCTTGAGGCAGAGGCAGGCAAATCTCTGAGTTTGAGACTGGCCTGGTCTACAAAGTGAGTTCCAGGATATCTAGAGCTACACAAAGAAACCCAGTCTGGGGGGAGACGGGGGACAAAAACCTGCATTATTGAGCTATATCATATGAAGCCATCTCTTTACATATTCACAAGCATATTTACAATGACACACTACTCTGAGGCACTTTGTAGACACACGCTGCCGTTTGTCTCCAGTAACTGTCATGGTAGTAGAAATCTTTCAACCCTTTAGCCTTTGTATCGCTGAATATAGAAAATTAGTTGAGTCCCTAATCCCCCACCTTGTATATAGGTAAGGCTTTTGCTGCACCACTAAACAAATGCCCAAAGAAAAGTCTCCCTTGCCCCTCCAGTTTTGGAGAATATGGAAGCATGTAGGCTAGGGAAAGATAGGAGAGAGTCTAAAAAAGCCTAGATGAAAGGAAAGAGCTGTACCAAGAGAGGGGAGCAGAGTGATGGATGGGAGGGAGAGAGCCAGCCTTGGTGACAGCAGTTTCTCCCAAGTGTTGCTGTTCTGTAGGAGTTGTGCACAGGCTCCATCTGGTGGCTCTGCACGTGTAGTGCGGCCAGCGGCCGAAGTCTTCAGAGGCATTTGGTACTTCAGGCCTCACTGCGGTTGTTGTTGGATTGTTGATAGTCAGTTTGACTATAGATGCTGGATTTTTTCTTATGGCTCAGACTGTGTTCTTCCCTCCTTTCCAATTAGCTTTGAGTCTAATTTCCCCAGACTACAGCAGTATCTTCATTGTTGCTGTCACTCACCATGTCACTGCCCGTAATTTCTCAATGACTCAAATCCTCAGTGATTCTGTCACTGTTTCCAATACCATTCCTGTTACTTAGTGCTGGACACTTGCCACTTTCCCATGTGGTGCTGGAGATGGAACCCCAGGCTTTCATATAGGCTGGAGAAAATGGCTTACCACTGAGCCAATTCTTCAGCCCCAATGGTGATACTTGAGACATCGCTGTCTTGATAGTTCCATCTTTGTTAGTCTTACTTCACAGCTAATCATTGCCTTTTTTTCTTAGCTTTGGGAGGCTTCCATGACACCACACGCTGTGTACACTTGTAGTTTTCCATTTGCCTCACAGATGCTTTGTCTCTTTGCTATTCTTCATCTCTGCCAATAAAATATTGGGGTTTAAGACGGGCAATGGTGGCACATGCCTTTAATCCCAGCACTCGGGAGGCATAGCCAGGCGGATCTCTGTGAGTTCGAGGCCAGCCTGGTCTACAGAGCAAGATCCAGGACAGGCACCAAAACTACACAGAGAAACCCTGTCTTTAAACAAACAAACAAACAAAACTACTGGGGTTTAGACCTTTGATTTATTGTTTTCTCTGTGTCCACTCAATTACTTGGCAATGTCAATTGCTTTTATAAGCCATCTGTTTTCATTGACTCACAGATTTACATTGAGACCACCTCTCCCTTGACCTCTCTGTGCTTGTGTACTTGTGGCCTCTGTTGTCTTTGGATGACCACTAAGTCTCTCACAAATGTTTTAAACTGATCTCCCTTTTCATACTGTTCTATCTGCACTCAACTGCATTGAATGTAGGACAGCACTGTCCTGGAAATTCAGGCCAGCAACCTTGGAGTCATCCCTAATTTTTCGCTTTGTCTCATACATCACATACAGTCCAGGAACAAAAGCATGGAGTTCTACCTTCACATGACCAGAATTCTGGCCACTTGTCAGTTCTTCTGTTGCCAGCCACAGTGGTCTCTGCCTGGATCACCACAGTGCTTCTTGTTTGGTCTTCCTGGTCCCACTCTTCTCTTCAGGAGCCTTTTTAAAAACCATGGTATTTTGACTCATCTTTATTTAGGTCATAATAATTGCTATCATCCAACATCTATATGTTATGGTTCACTTTTTTTCCCTTTAAAGTTTTTTAACAGAGTGTAACACAAATTGCTAAATGGTCTTATTAATAAAAAAAAACCCAGAGCCAGATATTGGGGTGAAAACTGAGAGATCAGAGTAATAGGACAAGCCACAGCGAACCTCACCTTACCAACTCCTCAGCCTCCAGAGAGAGAGCTACTTTCTGTATACTCACACCTATATCCTTTCTGTGCCCTGCCATCTTACTTCCTCTCTCTGCCCAGCTACATCACTTCCTCTTTCCACCCAGCTCTATCACTTCCTGTCTGTCTGTACAGACCTCCAGACCTCTGTGGGTAACTAGTGCTGGGATTAAAGGTGTGTGCCACCACACCTGGCTCTGTTCCCAGTGTGGCCTTAAACTCACAGAGATCCAGATGGATCTTTGTCTGCCGAATGCTAGGATTAAAGGTGTGTGCTACCATTGCCTGACTTCTATGTTTAATATAGTGGCTGGCTTTTTCCTCTGATCCCCAGATAAGCTTTATTGGGGTTCACAAATAAAATACCACCACAAGACAGGGTCTTACTGTATAGCCCTGACTGGCCTGCAACCCATTATGTAGCCCAGGCTGGCCTTAGGTTCAAGGTGCCGTCTTCCTGACTCAGCCCCACAAGTGTTGAGATTATAAGCCACCATGCCCGACTTGTGGTATATTGTCTGTCTGTCTGTCATTCTCTCTCTCTTTGTCTCTTTTCCAGTTCTAAATCAACATGATCTTTCCATGTGCTTATTTGCAATCTGTATATGTCCTTTGGTGAGGTGTCTATTTAGGTCTTTTCACTCATTTTTTTCTTACTGAGGTATATTTTGGATAATAGTCTATTCTTTGTAGCCTTGGCTGTCCTAGAACTCACTTTGTAAACTAGGTTGGTCTTGAACCCACAGAGATCCATCTGTCTTTGTCTCTCAAGTTATAGGATTAAAGGTGTGCACCACCATTCCTGGTATTATCAAATATATTTTAGTTATTTTCTGCCAGTGTTTGGCTTGTCTTGATGTCTTTCACTTTAACAAACTTGAGTTACCAGTTCTCTCCTTCATGGATTGTACTTTTGGGACAGTACCTGAGATTACCACTGTACTCATGGTCATCTGGTTTTTCTCCTTTTTAATTTTTTAGGAGTTGATAGTTTTACATTTTATACTTAAGACTGTGCTTATGGGTCTGGTTTTATCAACAATTATAGAGAAGACTATTTTTGCTGTGTTTTATTGTCTTGCTCTTAGAGATCAGTGGACAGTATTTGTCTGGGTGGTTTTATTCCTTTATTTGTCTATTCTTTCTTATACATACTGCCTTGACTGATAACTTTCTTAGTTTAGGTATCATCAGTTCTCAGTTTTGTTAATTTCAATATTGTGTTAGTTCTTCTGGTCATTTGACTCTACCAAAACTTTATCAGTTTGTCAGTGTCCACACAATAGTTGTTGGGAATTTTGATTGTGAGTATGTTGGATCTGTAGAATTGACATCCAGACTATATTGAGTCTTCCCACCAGTGAGCATGAACTTACTTAGGTCAGAAGTTTTACAGTCTGCAAAACAGTATATGAAATACAGATGTACCTGTTGGGCTTATATCTACATTTCATTTTTTATAGTGCAAATAAAAATTATACTGTTCTTTAATTTCCAATTCCACTTACTCACTGTTGGTACACTGAGAAGTGGTTGAGGATTTTTTGTTTTGTTTGGTTTGGTTTTGGTTTTGGTTTTGGTTTTTTGAGATAGGGTTTCTCTGTGTAGCCCTGGCTGTCCTGAAACTGGATTTGTAGACCAGGCTGGCCTTGAACTCACAGAGATCCACTTGCCTCTGCATCCCAAGTGCTGGGATTAAAGGTGTGCGCCACCACCGATCAGCTTTGAATTTTTTTAATCTATTTGTCTATTCTTACAGTCTGCAACCATCTTGTAACCACTAATTGTTTTAGGGAACTTTCTTTTGCTAATTCTTTTGAAATTTTTACATAGACAGACATGTTATCCTCAAACAAAGTTTTTCTTTCCTCCCAGTCAGCATATCTTTTATTTTCTTGCCTAATTATATTATCTAAGCTTCTGGTACAATGTTGAAAGAGATGATGAGAGAAGACATTCTTGCTTTGTCCCTCATCCCAGCAGGGAGGCCTTGAGTTTCTCTCTGGTATCATGTCAGTTTTCTTCTTCTTCTTCTTCTTCCTTCTTTCCTCCTCCTCCTCCTCCTCCTCCTCCTCCTCCTCCTCCTCCCCTTCCTCTTTTTGGTTTTTCAAGACAGGGTTTCTCTCTGTAGTTTTGGTGCTTGTCCTGGAACTCACTCTGTAGCCCAGGCTGGCCTCGAACTCACAGAGATCCGCCTGGCTCTGCCTCCCGAGTGCTGGGATTAAAGGCGTGTGCCACCACCGCCTGGCTGTCAGTTTTCTTCTTTAACCTAATGGTGTGACAACTTCTGTCAAACAGTTTTCAAAAGCTGAAGTTTGAATTTCTTGGGTAAATCCAATTAGTTGTAGCATATAATTCTTCCTATACATTGTTAGATTTCATCTCCTAGAATTTGTTCAAAAGCCTTAGGTGCATCTGTGTAAATATGATAGTGGTCTGTGGATTTTATTTTCTTGGGATTTCTTTGGTCTTATGAGAGTTTGGTTGGCTTCACAGAATGAATTGGGAACTATTTGCTGTGCTTCTGTCTTCTGGAAAATTGGTGCCATCTTTTCTAAATGTACATAGTTCTTACCAGTGAAGCCATTTGGGCTTTTGTATCTATTTTGCAAAGTTACTGATGATCAATTTCTTTATAGATTGTGACTCTCAGGTAATTGGTCCATTTCATCTGGATTGCCAAATTTTGGCCACAGAGTTGTTCATAAATTACTGTCTTTTTAATGTCTCTGAGATATATATAGTGTTCTCTCTCTTCATTTTTGATACCAGTAATTCTATATTATATCTTAGCCTCCTAAAGCCCTAGTTTTATTATCTTTTCAATTGTAAAAAGATATATTTAATTTCGAAACATCATGTAGAGTCTTTTGAATCTGTTTTGCTCTGTAATATTTTCAGTAAACCTGGGGACAACTAAAAAAAAATCCTTTAAAAGATGTACTTTTATTTATTTGTGTGTGTGTGTGTGTGTGTGTGTGTGTGTGTAAGTATGTATATATGTAGGTAGGTATGTATTATATGCATCCAGGTGCCTGTGGAAGCTAAATGAGGGCATTGGATCCCCTGAAACTGGAGTTGTGAGCCATCTGAAGTGGGTAAGGGGAACTAAAACTCAGCTCTTCTACAATTACTTTTGTTGTTGTTGTTGTTGTTGTTTTGTTTTTTGGTTTTTGAAGACAAGGGGTCTCTGTGTAGTTTTGGTGCCTGTCCTGGATCTCACTTTGTAGACCAGGCTGGCCTCGAACTCACCTGGCTCTGCCTCCCGAGTGCTGGGATTAAAGGCGTGCGTCACCACCGCCTGGCTTCATTGAGTGTTCTTAGTGGCAAAGCCATCTTCCCAGTTCCATTATCTTTTCAAAAAGCCAGCTTTGTCTTTCATTACAGCCCCTTTTTGTTTCCTTATTTCAGTTTGATTTCCACTCATTTTTTTTCTATTTCTTCTGCTTAATTTTAATGAATTAACAAATTAATTACTTAGTTAGCTGATAGATAGTGGCTTCCTTCGTGGCTGACCACCTTTGTTTAAGCAGTCATCCTGTTTTACTTTCCCTGGCAGCTGGAACTATCATCATAGGTTTACTTTGCTTTGTGTTTGTTTGTTTATTAAGATGAAAGCTTCAAGGTTACTAATTGTTACGGTGTCATTTACCATATGCACCTAGCGCCATAAAGATCTCCAAGCAATGCTCACTTCATTCTACAACCCTTTACATTGGAGATTGTCATACATAAATACTGTGTTTCCATCATTTACACTCACCCTCTCCTCCTGTACTATCCCCTCCCCTTCAAATTCACGGCCTCTTTATTATTGTTACACACACACACACACACACACACACACACACACACACACCCCTACCTACTGAGTAAATATGTATTTAGGGTTGACCAGTTGGTGGAATTAGCAGCCATCAGTTGTTTGTAGCTCTTCATCTATGGGTTGGTCCTTTCGAGACTTCCCCCACCCGTGTTGGGTTGTTCTCTGATGGCATCACTGGTTAGGTCTTGTTCAGGTATCCTCATTGTTAGATTTCCTGGGTGCAACTCCCTGTCATACATAAAAGACACTCTCACAGCAGACCTCCAGTCCTCTGGTTCTTAAAAAAATCTTACCACCTTCTCTTTTGTGCCCTGCTGAGTTTATCCACATATTTGAGAAAGTTGTATTTTCCTTTGTTTCAAACTACATTTCCAGCTGTCTTCTGTTACTTACTTGTTTGATTCCTTTATGGTCTAATTTAAGATTTCTTTTAGAATTGTTTAGGTGAGTGTCTTAGTGTCTTTTTCTGTTGATGTGATAAAATACCTTGATAAAAGCAACTCAAGGGAGAAAGGGTTTATTTCTGCTCACAGTTTAAGGGCTCAGTCCACCCAGGCATCTTAAGCAGCTGATCCTATCACATCCACACTCAGAAACAGAGAGCAATGAGTGCATGGTGCTGCTCAGCTCCCTTTCTCCATTTATGTCGTCCAGGAGCCTTGCCAAGGAAAGGCCACCCACAGTGGGCAGCAATTAACCTAATCAACTCCCCACCCCCTGTACAGGTGATTCTAGATTCTCTCAAGTTGACAGTTAACACTAACCATCACAATAGTTTTTATAGCCTTGAATGTGAGCTTGAGATTGGCATGTGGTGGTGTTGGGATATGCTGTGCACATGCCTTCTCTCCACTTCTTTGATGGTGCTCAAGAGTTCATTAACTCACTCATGTTTGATGGTAAATTTGAGGAGTCTGTCATTCTAGATGGACAGCTTACTTCTTAAGTATCACCATAGGGTGTCTTTTGTTTTCTTTTGGACACTCAGTTAAGGTTCAGTTGTTTCTTCAAAGATTGTTGCTATGATTTGAATGTTTGTGTGCCCCAGAAAACTCTTGTTCAAATTTAATCCTCCCTGATATAATTAAGAGGTGATGGACTTGTCACCCTTACAGAAGGGCTTTTAACATTTATCCTTTCACCATTCAAGTCCAAAGACTTAAGATACTCTCCTAGGAGCAGACACCAGGCATAGAAGAACCTGCTGGTGGCCTGAGATTGCATTTTCCAGCTTCTAGAACCTCATCTGGTCTTTCTTTATAAATAATCCAGTGTCAGGTCTTTCATTAGAGCAGCCAATTGGTTGAGACAATTTCTTTTGTATCTTTAAGTCTGGGAGCAGATTTATTCTGTTTGGGGCAGTATTTTTTTTTTTTTTTTTTTTTTTTTTTTTTTTTTTTTTGATTTTTCGAGACAGGGTTTCTCTGTGTAGCTTTGCGCCTTTCCTGGAACTCACTTGGTAGCCCAGGTTGGCCTCGAACTCACAGAGATTTGCCGGGCTCTGCCTCCCGAGTGCTGGGATTAAAGGCGTGCGCCACCACCGCCCGGCTCAGTATTTTTTTAATGTAAGGTTCTTTCACCAACTTGTTTCAAATATGACTTCTTTCCTCCTTTGGTCTGCACCGCCCCCCTTCCCCTCCTCCCACTTTAGGATTATTTAGTGTGTTGTTACCAAGAGCTCACCACGTGTTCTCACAAGGGCACTGGTAGAGAGGACTGCTCACTTTACAGCTCGGGAAGAAAGGCTCTGTTTTCTGATGAATACAGAAAGGGTAGAGATCGTGCATGTGGTGGATGTCCTTGTACTCTGCCATGAGAATTGGGGTTCCCTGCAGTCTAATGCCATGCTGTGCTTAGGTATTAGCTCATTATCAGCCATGAAGAACAGAGGTTTTTGCGGGTTTATTCAAGTTGATCCATTAAAATTTTGAGTAGCTGCTGTGTCCTCTGTACAAGGGCTGCAGGTTGGAGTTCTTTTTACAATCAAATTAACATGCATTTTTAAAAAATTTGCTGATGTATTTTCTGCTTTCATTCTGTAGATTTATAATGGTCTTCAGTTGCCAAAGAAGGTTGTGGATGCCAAGAGAAAGGTAACCAGTTTCTCCAGTGCAGTTGGATGCCTCTAGCAGTCCACCTTGGCTGGCTGTAGACATGGCAGACATGGCCAGCTACAAGGATGCTGCCTCCAGTCGCCATCTGCGGTTTAAGTTACAGAGCCTGAGCCGCCGCCTCGATGAATTGGAGGAAGCCACAAAAAACCTCCAGAAAGCTGAGGATGAGCTCCTGGACCTCCAGGACAAGGTGATTCAGGCGGAGGGCAGCAACTCTAGCATGCTGGCTGAGATCGAGGTGCTGCGTCAGCGGGTACTGAAGATTGAAGGTAAAGATGAGGAAATTAAGAGAGCAGAGGACCTGTGTCATATGATGAAGGAGAAACTTGAAGAGGAGGAAAGCCTTACCCGAGAGCTAAAATCTGAGATCGAGTGGCTTCAGAAACGAATGGCTGAGTTAGAGAAGCTGGAGGAGGCCTTGAGCAGGAGCAAGAATGAATGTTCCCAGCTTTGTTTGAGCCTGAATGAAGAGAGAAATCTGACCAAGAAAATCTCTTCTGAGTTGGAAATGCTCAGAGTCAAAGTGAAAGAACTGGAGTCTTCGGAGGACCGCTTGGATAAAACTGAGCAGAGCTTAGTGTCAGAGTTAGAAAAGCTAAAATCATTGACCCTGAGCTTCGTAAAGGAGAGAAAATACTTGAATGAAAAGGACAAAGAAAATGAGAAATTAATAAAAGAGCTTACTCAAAAACTGGAGCAGAACAAGAAAATGAGCCGAGATCACACGAGGAACGCTTCTACTCTTTCGGAGAGGAGTGACCTGCGCATCGAGGATGGCATCTCCTCCACATTGCCATCCAAAGAATCGAGAAGGAAGGGCAGTCTGGACTACCTAAAGCAGGTGGAGAATGAAAGCAGAGACAAATCAGAAAATGAAAAGAATCGGAACCAGGAGGATAACAAAGTTAAAGACCTCAACCAAGAGATTCAGAAACTCAAGACACAGATCAGACACTTTGAATCTTTGGAAGAAGAGCTTAAGAAAATGAGGGCTAAAAACAATGACCTTCAGGATAATTACCTAACTGAACTGAATAAAAACAGAATCTTAGCTAGCCAGCTAGAGGAGATAAAGCTGCAAGTCAAGAAACAGAAAGAGTTAGGAAATGGGGACATAGAAGGGGAAGATGCTTTCCTATTGGGCAGAGGCAGGCACGAGAGGACTAAGTTCAGAGGTCATGGGGGTGAGGCATCCATGTCCAGGCACACACCCCGGGAACTGTCCCCTCAACATAAGCGGGAAAGGATCCGGAACAGGGAGTTTGCTCTCAATAATGAAAACTATTCTCTAAGCAACAAGCAGGCTGCTTCTCCTATTTTTGCCAACAGAAGGGCAGCCAAAGCTTCCAACATGGGAGTGACTGCGGACAGTGGACCTCAGGAGACAAAGAGAGCTGAAGACCGATTTGTACCTGGCTCCTCGCAGAGTGAAGGGAAGAAGAGTAGGGAACAGCCATCAGTGCTTAGCCGTTACCCCCCTGCTGCCCAGGAGCACAGTAAAGTTTGGAAGGGAACTCCCAAGCCAGGCACTGAGAGCGGACTTAAGGGGAAGGTAGAGAAGACAACTCGAACGTTTAGTGACTCCACCCATGGATCTGTTCCTAATGATACAATGGGTAGAGGAGACAAGACTTCTGAGATCTCCTCTGAGGCCCACTATGGCAAGAGAGGACAGATGCCTGGCAGTGGAAGTCAAGTAACTCAGGCTGCAGATTTGGGCTGTTCTAAGGCCACTGGAGCTCTGTCCTCCTCTCAGAGAGCCTCCTCAGAAGGGAATTCTAAGGGCAAAAAGACTGCTAATGGACTGGAAGCTGATGCTAATTTTCCAAATTCTAAAGCTCCTACTTTATCAAAGTATCCTTATAGTTCAAGAAGCCAAGAAAGTATCATTCAGGGCTTTTCAACGCCAACTAAAGAAGGAGTTGATCAGTCTGTAGCAGTTGTAATGGAAGACAGCAGTCAGCATGAAGCTCTGAGGTGCCGTGTCATCAAATCCAGTGGCAGAGAGAAGATGGACTCAGATGATGACTTGGACATAGAATCTCTTGTCACTGCCAAGTTGGTGAGCACAACTATCACTCCAGAGCCAGAGCCCAAACAACAGCCAAACTCTAGAGAAAAGGCCAAGTCCCGAGGGGGACCTAGAACTGCCCTATTTGAAAATAATAAAAATGCTGCAATAGAAAACGAATCTGTGAAATCTACCAGAGCTTCCTCCAATGCTGTAGAATTCCCAGATGCCAATGGTGCTGGGGTGAAAAACCAAAGGCCCTTCAGCCCCAGAGAGGCCCTGCGGTCCAGAGCGATTATAAAACCTGTTATCATTGATAAGGATGTGAAAAAAATCATGGGAGGATCTGGATCTGAGGTTGTCCTGGAGAAGCAGAGGTCCTCCACCTCTAAACCTGTGCCAAGCAAAGTGACAAGCAGCATCACCATCTACCCCTCTGACAGCAGTGGCCCTAGAGCCATCCCAGGAGAGGCCCCAAGGGAGAGGCATACCTCCACCAGCAATATCCAGGTGGGGCCCCCAGAGCTCACATCAGTCAGCAACCATGTCAGCTCCCCCCTTGAGCTCTCTATTCATAAACATGACGTCACCTTGCAGCTCACAGAAGCTGAAAGAATGGGAGATGGGTCTCCAAAGAATAGGCCAGAGACAGTGGTCTCTCGGAGCAGCATTCTAATTAAGCCATCAGATGCTGTGGAGAGGAATAGTCATGCCCCCCCAGCGGAGACAATCAGGTGGAAAAGCCATAGCACCTCTTCAGAGGTAGGCTCTTCAGATCCCAGACACGTCACTGTGCGGAATGCTTGGAAGAGTAAGCGAGACTTGAAATGTTCAGAAGACACCCCAACTCGAGTAGGTAGGCACATGGAATCTACCAATGCCTACACACAGAGGTCTTCCACAGACTTCTTAGAGCTGGAACAGCCCAGGTCCCTCCCTTCTGAACAGGGCACTCGGAAGGTAGGAAATGCAGGGGATGCTCCTGAACTCTCCTGTAGAAGGACCCAAAGTAGCCTCACTGCATCAGAGGTTCTCACCCGGAGGAATCGGATAGGAGATGCCACCACTGCCGCCTCCTGGAACCACTCAGCAAGCATGGTGAGTCGCACTTTCCTTCCTCTTCCGTTTCCCTCAGCCTTGATCTGTTTGGCCTAGGATTGCTGGGGATAGTGAGTCTCAGGTAAGTTTGGCAAAAAGAAGCATGGCTTTCCAAACCCTCGTCTAGTTTGTCTTCCCTTCATTTCAGGGAAGGGGAGGTGAAGAGAAAGTGGCATTTGTTCCTTGGTTTGCCTGAGACTTCCCGAGCAGTGAACAGGAAGCTCTTGGGTGCCTGTGGGATGGCAATGAACAGGTTCTTCCTGTCCTGCTGCCTGTTGGGCAGCCAACGGCTAGGGAGAATTGAGAGCTGACCCTGGGCCTACTTTAGAAGCTTTACACCCAATGTCATTTTCTTCTGTCCCAGCTGGGCCTGACCCATTGTATTGTCTGGGTGAGAGTGCTTCCATATGGCTCATTAAAGGACAGATGAGTCCAGAACCAACTGACTTGAGACCCAAAGTGTCAGAACAGAGCCTAGAGAAGGCCCCAGGAGTGTCTTGGACCTGGTCCCCATGGCCATGAAAGTGCCTTGTCTCTAGACACACTAGTACCTTTTTAAAATTCACATTAAATTTTATTTAGTGCATATGGGTGTTTTGTTTGCATGCATGTCTGTGTACCAAGTCTGTGCCTGGTACCACAGAGGCCAGGAGAGTGTCAGCACCCTGGGACTAGAGTCACAGATGGTTGTGAGCTGCCATGTGGGCACTAGGAATCGAACCTAGATCTTCTGGAAGTGTAGGCAGTGCTCTTAACCATCGAACCATCTCTCCAGCCCATACTAGTACTTTTTTAAAAGGCAGGCAACTGGGTTAACTGGATAAGCCTGTCAATCTTTTAGATTGACACTTGGCTTCACCCAGTGTCCCTTAAAACAGCCCTGTGAACAGTACTGTCCTTAGTTTCACATGTGAGTAGTAGAGATGAAGGTCACAGACAGAGTGCCTTATTCAAGGTCATCCAGATGAATAAACTGAAGAGTGTGGATTGGAACCTAAGATTCCTGTGTAGGAATGCCTCTCTACCCTGATTGCCTGCTTTTTCTGCTCATACTCATTACTCTGACAAAGAATATCGTCGGCAAGGCAGAATTCCAGGAGTAGGGAGAAAGATGCCTATCTTGGGTCCTAAAGATTTGGCTGAGTTTCCAGGGAGACACAAGCCAAGGGACAGAATGATAGAAGAGGAAGGCACGTGGCTTTTTCACAGATCACACGTGGAAATAACTTTCTCTTCAGCATGCTCCTGCTATGCAGCAAGAAAGTGGCTTTCACACCTGCCCCTTGAGGATCCTGGTCCCATGTTCCTGTTCTGGGCTCTGGCCTATAATAGGCTTCTGTCAGTTGTGAGCCTCTTGGTCTCCTCAGTTATTTCCAAGGGGTTTTATACTGACTAGTGCACTCCCCCTCTACCCCCAAAACAAACAAAAAAACTACAGTTATTGTGTAGTATTTATTCCAGGTGGGAGAGCTTACCAGGGTGGAAGGTTAGGGTGTCTCATTCCTCCCTGTACTCTCTGCAGCTCACTTTCTATTTTTGTTACTCATTGGCACAGGAGGAAGGGGAGGACGGCACATTTGTTATCAGCAGGCGAGTGCACAACGCCCTGGAGCATTCTGAACTGCCTGGGAAGCAGGGGTTGCCAGAGTCTGAGCAAGTCTGGGCTGAGGAGCGACTACAGCTGGCCAGGCCATATGCCGAGGAAGACTGAGCCAGCTAGGTGACATCTGCTAATTTCTTCCCTCCTCCTGCTTCTCAGCTCCTCCCCTTTCCTGGCCTGAGAAGGATCCAAGGCCAGTTAATCAGGCTAGACACAAAGGCCTTGGCTGGGAGACTGTAGAGAGCCAGGCTATGGCTCAGGTAATTTCTGCCAGTTGTCCAGATAGGATCAGACTACAAACCAGTCACTCAGGCCCAGCCTTCCCTGATGCATGAGTAGTCCTCTCTCCTAACCCTGCCCCCAAGGAAGCATGGACCACTCTCAGACCCCAAAATGGGAAATGACAGAAACCCACCACCATAGAGGCAGCCAAAAGCTCTCTGCTCCTCGGTGAGCTGTTTGTAAATCAAAGCCCAGCCCCTTTCGCTATGGAGTTGATGCCGATTTGTCTCCTTACCATTTCCAGTTGGCTCCTTGTTTGCCCTAAGGGACCACCCAAGAACCATCAGCCATCATTTCCATCTAGGGGGCCTACATGCCTGTCTTTGAGTTCTTGAGAATTTGGAAACAGAAAAGGGGTCTGTGCCGTGCCTCTAAGTAATTATGATTATGGGACCACCTTTACGTTGAAGCTTCCTGACTCAGCCTTTGGCTAACCAGTTTCTTGGAGGCAGAGCATGATACCAAATGGAATGATACCATCCTCCAACTTCAGTTCTCAGCTCACCTTCCAAAGGCATCAGAAACAGACAGATCTCATGCATCTCCTTTCCCGGGCACCAACATTGCTGCTGGCATCACCTCTGCTCTTGCTGGGGGCTGGAAACTTCAGCGGACTTCATCATTCTTATCTTGGGAAAATCCCTAGACTGAGCTGGCTTGACCCAGCATACTCTGCCTTCTAGGAAGTGCCCAGCAAATGGGAAAGCAAACAAGAACAAGCGAATTCCTTTAGTCACTCCACAAAGCAATAGCTCCATGAAAGGCATGGACTGACTGCTCTCTCCCATTCCTCCTCCATCCTGTGGAGCAGGCCTCGCACTTTACCCTGCTGACTGCTGATGCACCAATTCCCACACAAGCAAGCCCTTGGTATCCACGAGTAGATCATTATTTCAGTGATTTCATTGGAGGAAAGCCAATACCTGCCTGTTGAGGGCCTCAGATTTATGCAGTTCAAAGTGCATTAAGCCTTTTAGGAAGGCAGATAAATAAAAAAAAAACTTTTATCTCCTTATACCAACCACATGGGGAGGTTAACTATTTGCTTGTTGCTGAATTTTTTGAAGCATTCTTTCTGTTCAAAGGGATCCTCCATGGCTACCTATGTGAAGTGGATGTCATTGCCTTGTCACTGGACTAGGAGTCTGGAAAGCCATTTGTCCCTGTCCCTCCTGGCTTTGTCACTCCTTGCTCTGTGATCTTTGGCAAATCATTGTCTTCTTGGAGCCTCAGTTTCCCCTATCTTTAAGATGAGTTCTTTGTTGGTTTTTCATTTGTTGCTCACATGTCTGTACACACGTGCATGCTGGGGTTGAACCTAGGACGTGGCATGCTAGGCAAGTGTTCTGCCACCTCTGCTTCACAGCTCAAAATGAGTGTGATGACCTCGAAGGCCTTAATTTTGGTGTTCCAAACTTGTTTTCACCATTTTGCATGAGCTGACTCTTGCTTTTGGAAGGTGGTGTCCACAGGAGTCTGGGGAATGTCTTTCTGCCCTCAGTTGTCTTCTGGGTCTTATACTTTCTTTCTCCTTTCCTCGTGTTTCTGTCATGGGGATGAGCTCCGAGAACTCTGTAAGGCCTGTCTTAAGTCTGAGGTGAAGGGATTAGATTGCGTGGTCTCAGGTCTATGTGGCACCAGTGTTTCCCAGTGCCACGTTTCCTGGCTTTCAAGCTAGGTGCTTTCTATAACACAAGTCTGTTTGATTCCTGTTTCCGTGCCTCTCCTGTGAATTCCCTGGCGACAGAGAAGACTCAGGACATCCTCAGGAGGACTGAGTAGTCTCCTCCACCCTTACTCAGCACACACCTGCCCTTGTCTGCATCAGACTCAGCCATCCTGCCAGGGTGTGGGGAGATCTACTTGTTTGTTTTTTTGTTTTTTGTTTTAAACCCCAGGGACAGGAACAGCTCTCTAGCACTTCTGTTTTAATGGAGTTTTGCTAACCTGAGGGCATTGCCATGTGTCTTGCCTCCACATCCCAACTTGATGTACAACTAGGATAGTGTTTTCAAGATCTGTTCCTGCTGCTGCTTTTGGGTCACTGGCCAGAAACTCCTTCATTTAAGGCTGCACAACCTCTCACTTGTAGTCCCCCTGCCACTCTCCTGTACCAATTGGCAGCCCTGAGAGTTCAAAGGAAACAGACCTCTGTGGTGGTCCACTGGAGAGTATAGGAAATTAAGTCTGTGGCTCTTCTCTGCTGATAAAACAGGGGCACCAAGCCCTGCCTCAGAAGATCTCGCCAATAATTTTTGTCTTTGGGTTGTTGAGCCCTGGATTCTGGTGCTGTAGCTCCTGGTGCCAAAGTCTGGATCGTTCCACATTTTAGCAGCACCAACACCTGCTGCTATTCAAAATGTGTGGAAAAGAGACAGCGGTGGGCTGCCATTTTGAAAATCTGAGTGCAATAGCATTTGATTGTAACAATTATTTCAGGATATTATTTCTTTAATCTGCACACTTTTTAGAACCGCTATAAAGTAGGTTTTATTTTTCAATGCTTTCAGCATTGCAGACAACGTTTAAACCAAGCAAGTGAAGTTTGGAGGGTTTGGTTCCTCTGAGCTTCACATGGATTAATAGGCTAGCTATGATTCCAAGGTTGGAAGGCCTATCAGTGCTGAAAAAAACCACCAAGGTGTAACCTTTGGGCCCAAACTGGATGCTAGAGGAAGCCTCCAAATAGAAGGGAGACCCAGAGTCAAATTGTTGTCTAATCAAGCCAAATATTCCCTTAGTCCCCAACAACAGACTCACTTTTATGACAAGTGCTTTTCTTTAGTAGTCTGGGTAGACAGCTAAACTGAGCCAGCAGGTGTGTATCGGTGAGAGGTCGGAGTAGAGGAATTTGGTTCTAGAACTGCCTGGCTGGAGGATGAAGAGCTGGCTAAATGCCAGGAGCTGGTGTCCTCCACCTGCTGCTGTTACCTGCCATGGGTACTGACGCAGTAAGAAAAGCTGCAGGGTGGCAGGCAGGGAGCTGTGCCAAGTCTGTTCCTGTGGCAGCAAAACAGTTCAGAATATGAGTTAAAGGGATCTGTGTGGGGCCAAGGCTACAGGCAAGCTTGCACACCAGTCATCCCTCTCATGCAGCAGGGACTGGTGCCTAGACTAATAGAGGACTTCTTGTCCTGGGCAGTGTTAGTTGTTAGATTTAGTGGGTCAGTAACGGAGCAGGGACGCAGAGGCTGGCCCCTGGCCACCTGTGTCGGCATGGGTTTCTTCTGACAAAGACTGCTTTGTAAGAGCTGCTTTTTAGGGATTATCTTTTGAACACCCTGAATGGGGAACAGGGTTCTCCTCAACACCTCAACCAAGGTCATAGGAAAGAGGTCCTATTTTCCTGCTGCTTCACAGCTCAGAACATGTATTGAACGGAATGTATTTTTAAGAGAATAAAGTCTATTTTTTGTATTTTAAAGATTGGGAGGGCTAGGAAGATAGCCCTTAAATAAACGTACGCATGATAGGCCCTTTGCTGGGGCCTCAGCTCTGTTGGTCCACACCTACTTGCCCAGGCAGGTGGCTCTGGCTTCACCTCTGCCCCTTGGAGTCTAGGTGCAGCAGCTTCTACATTCCTGCTCCAAGAATGGGACCAGAGAGGCCAGAACCTGTCTCTGGAAAGCAGGGCACAGCCACGGGCCGTGGCTCAGGGCTCCTTGGGTGCATGTGTATAGTTGAAGCTGCCTGTCTGCATGCGTCCTTAGGCTGTAATGCTCTCTGTTGGCTCTGCAGCACAATATTGTAACCAATAAAGCTCCCTCATTTCCATATGCTCTTTTGAGTCAGTGATGCCAATTTTGTCAATATAATTTCTGGAAATAGCTGTTATCTCTGAATTAGTGTTGCTGGCATGAAGTTTCACAAATTTATTTTACCTAGCAAATAATTTATGCTTTAAAACTTTTCTAAGTGAATGAACCAGAGTTAAAACCAGCAGCTGCCTCTTTGCTCTATTTTCTTTTTAGGTTTATGTGTTGTCAAAGATAATTTGTCTCAGGCCGGGTGGTGGTGGCGAATGCCTTTAATCCCAGCACTCGGGAGGCAGAGCCAGGCAGATCTCTGTGAGTTCGAGGCCAGCCTGGGCTACCAAGTGAGTTCCAGGAAAGGCGCAAAGCTACACAGAGAAACCTTGTCTCGAAAAACAAAAAAAAAAAAAAAAAGAAAAAAAAAAAAAAAGATAATTTGTCTCGCTGGGCAGTGGTGGCGCACGCCTTTAATCCCAGTACTCAGGAGGCAAAGGCAGGTGGATCTCTGTGAGTTCGAGGCCAGCCTGGTCTACAGACTGAGTTCCAGGACAGCCAGGACTGTTATATAGAGAAACCTTGTCTTGGAAAACCAAAAAAAAAAAAAAAAAGAAAAGAAAAAGTATCTCAAATTACATGCCTTTAATCCCAGCAGAGGCTAGAGGATCTCCTGTGAGTCCAGGATAGCCAAGGGCTATAAAGTGAAACCCTGTCTCCAAACAGTTTTTTTTTTTTTTTTTTTTGACAGTTTCTGTGTGTATCCCTGACTGTTCTATTCTAGAACTTGCTTTGTAGACCAGGCTGGCCTCGAACTCATAGAGATCCTCCTGCCTCTACCCTTGAGTGCTGGGATTAAAGATGTGTGCCATCATCACCTGGCTCTAAACTGCACTCTTAAAAGCATCAGCCACTGACTGCAGCAGACACCCTCGTGAACTCCCCTTAGGGAGTATTTCTGGCACTTTCCACTGCAGCAGTAATCACCTTTCCATCATTAACACTATGTTTTCAACAGTTTTTCCCCCTACTGCCGTCACTCAGTGAAACTAGGGGAAAAGCCCCATTCCATTTTTCACACACCACTAGAGGAAGAGTTTTGAGATGCAGGGATTAGACTAGGGTTCTAAGTACTTTCCAGCAGCCTTACAGAGGAGACAGTTCAACTACAAGGTGCTCCGCGCCAACATAGATGGGCACTAGTACATGAAAAGTGACAGAAACATTCCTTTAGAGCCTCCCATTTAATACACTGCCATTAATAATTATTGAGGGCAGGGCTGGAGAGATGGCTCAGAGGTTAAGAGCACTGGCTGTTTTTCCAGAGGTCCTGAGTTCAATTCCCAGCAACCACATGGTGGTTCATAACCATCTGTAATGAGATCTGGTGCCCTCTTCTGGCCTGCAGGGATACAGAACACAGTATACATAATAAATAAATGAATCTTTAAAAATATCCCATGTACTTAAAAAAAATGATAATGGGGCTGGAGAGATGGCTCCATGGTTAAGAGCACTGGACCCAGGTTTGGTTCCTAGCACCTGTAAGGAAGCTCACAGGCATGTGTGTAGTACACATACATACATGTGGGCAAACACAAAACTAGGACCTTAAAAAGGAGGAGCTGTCAGTGTAACTCAGTAGGAGTCCTGGGACCTGACCAAACCATTTGTCTTACGTGGCTTCCTTCTTACACCTGTGGAGATAACATGTGTGCTATTGTCAAAGGTAGGATTTGCATTTCCGAGGGAGCAACGCTTGTGTATTAGGTATATAAAGCTTTAATTCAAAAGAGCAAACTAATTTTATATGAGGCTGGAGAGAGATGGCCCAGTGGTAAAAACACAAGAGGACCTGAGTTTGGTTCCCAGTGCACAGACTGGATGGATGGTTTACAACCTTCTGTGACCAGCTCTAGGGGATCCAGTGCCTCTGGCCTCCATGGCACCCACATAAGTGCACATACCTACACTGATAAAACATATACATAATTAAAAAATAATCTTCACATAAAATTATTTTAAAGTTTTATTCTCAAAATATATTAAAAAAAAAAAAAGCCAAACACCAATAGACTAAGGCTATCTCACAGCACTTGCTTGTCTCAGTCTTTATGGAGACATAATTCCAAATTAATGGGTAAGTTCCTCTCTGTGCTGTCAGCCAAAGGAGCCAGCCCCTGCTGTCAAACTAGGAGTCCTGCAGCTGATGACAGTCCCTCAGTAGGGTGGAGTATTGCTAGAAGAGCTTGCTTCCACGGCAGATTACACGTCCACTGGGCCTCCCTTCTGAACCATCTGTCTCACATGCTTGGAGACTGCTGTGCAGGGACACCTGATGTGGCCTGACGAGGCAGAGTGTACATGGCTCCCAAAAACTGGTCTGCAATCCTTCCTGCTTCTCGAAGCCCACTCAACAGAGCACCATGGACTGTAGCCGGGTAGTTCCGTATTGTATGTTCTCCAGCGAAGAAAAGTCGTGGGATCGGCTATTTTGGGGGGTAGGGGGTGGGGAGAAAAATCAGCAAGTAATTTATTGTGTCTGAACTGCCAAATTCCTGTTGACTTTTGAAGGCTAATCTGTTTCCACCACTAGTTTACCCAAGTCTCTCTTGATCAGTTTATAGATGCTCAAATATTCTAGTTTTATTTCACGTAGTACCTGTTGGCTAAGATTGGCAGGACATCCTAAACTCTGAGCTACAAGGAGTACAGCCTTCTTAAGCAGGAATGTGTTTGAGCGTAACCAAGCCTTTGGGTTGTGATACTGAAAAATGCTCTACAAGGCCCTAGAGACTCAGACCTCTGCAACCCTACAAGCTGCCACACAATTAGGTACAATTACAAGTAGGTCTTTAAAAAAGTGTGTGTGCCTGTGGAGGTGGAAGGTGTCGGGTCCCCTGGAGCCGGTGTTACAGGAGGCTGTGAGCCATACAGTGTAGGTGCTGGGAACTGAACTGGGTCTTCTGGAAGAGCAGCAGCCATTTTTAAATGCTGAGCTGTCTTTCTAGTCCCAATAGGACTTTTAAAGGGGGAAAAGCTTGAGCAAAGTATACAAGGATGGAGTGACTAAGAGGTATCATTTCTACCCTGAGCTCTTGGCCTTTCCACAAATAGGTCCAGACACAGATTTCTTTCTAATTTCTCACCTGTGGGGCACCTGGAATGGAGGGGCCAGGAGTGATTGGCTGAGCCATTAAATCATAGTCATTTCCAGAAGATCCTGCAGCCACATAGGAATAGGAGCCCCGGGCCCAGGGATCGGCACGCCATCGCGACACCACAGTTTCCTTGGGCTAGATATAGGAGAACCATGTTACTGATAGCAGGACATACCAGCCATGGCTGAAAAGTAGGCAAGACCTATGTAAGAGAGGCAAGGTGAGGGAGCCAGGTGACGGCTGCTGCTGCTTTGGATGCAGAGACACAAGGATCCATGTTGCCGCTTCCTCTATGACAAACAGCACTTGACCTTACTCTTTCATTAATTCACCTTCTTGAGTCTCACAAGGGGCTAAAAGTATTGCAGTTGGCCTAAAAATAGGCTACAAAGAAATTCTCATAAAACTCCCCAGTGGCCGGGCGGTGGTGGCGCACGCCTTTAATCCCAGCACTCGGGAGGCAGAGCCAGGCGGATCTCTGTGAGTTCGAGGCCAGCCTGGACTACCAAGTGAGTTCCAGGAAAGGCGCAAAGCTACACAGAGAAACCCTGTCTCGAAAAACCAAAAAAAAACTCCCCAGTGTATTCGCCAAGTTCAGCTGCTTGTGATGTGACCCCACGTATAAAAGAGAAATGCAGCTAGCAACTGACATTCTTGGGGTCATGTCCTAGAGTCTGCTGAATACCTACCTTAAAGTTCCAAACATTAAAATTCAGGCCAACTCAGCACATACCTCCATTCTCACATAAATGTCCCGATCAAGAACTTAAGCTGCAAACTGCAACTAAGCCAAACCTCCGTTCAGCTGTAAGTTGGATCCCTGCTTGTCCACTCACTCAACATACCTGTGGTACTGCACTGCTACCAAAAATCCCTTTGAGAATGGCCAGGCACCGGCCAACAATCACATCATCACTAATGTTCTCCATGATGCCAGCAGCTTCTCCTGCCACCAGGGCCAATAGTATTGGAGCTGAGGAAACAGAAGGGACAATTCCAGGTTTTTCCTATACTTTCCTATCAGGCCTGCTTTGTTCTCGGTGCTGTCAAATGTCAATGAGCCATGTAGTACCACACAGCTGGATACAAGCTATTTTTCTGAATGCTGTCCCCAGAAACTGACCAATGGGCACTCCATTGCTTATGACGTCCAGGAGTCAAAAGGAACATTCTGTATTTAGGTATAGAATTCTTAGTCCTGGCCACTTAAGGTGCTTCCACGGTATTGGCAGCATCCCTTCTACCTGGCTCCGACCCTTCATACCTATCACTGTCCTCAGCCATCATTTGGCGAGTATATAATAAGCTTGCATGACAGCCCCAGGGCTACCTAGTTCCTGGGGGGTATGAAAGACATAAATCACAAGAGTTAACAGGTAAATAGCCACACACATAGAATCATGACCTTTGATAAAGCGTTGACAATATAGGACAGAGGAAAGAGAATACAGGGATTTAATTCAGATTCTAGGCAATAGGAATGTATACCCTAAAGGCCTCTTCCAAATACATTCAAGCTGAGCAAAGTGAGCCAGTGAAAAAAGAAATGCACAGACGCTCTGAACAAAGAGCTGGGAGCGGAGTAGACAGGGAAGATGGGAAAGGATATATTGTAAGGGGCTTAGTAGAAGCCTTGGTAAGAAATCTGTATTCTCCTTTGCAATTCAAAGCAACCAACAAATGCAACACAATTAACAGAAGCAGGGATGCCGGCATGATAGGGAGGTGACAGTGGCCTGGACAAGGACAGGCGGTGAATAAGGAATGTTGGGTGGGGAGGAATACCATGAGGTATTGACAGGACCAGATAGATGGCCTGGATGGAGCTGGGGAAAGAAAAGCATGGCACCACCTCAGTGTAGGAACACCTCTTCACCAGGGACAGAACGACACTGGGTGAGAAACATGCCTGTACTGTAAGCAGTGGCCTACAACTGCTGCATGAGAAACACTTGTGTGTTCTCCATTCTCTTCTTGAAGAGGGAATTAAATATATGTGTTTAGTGCTCTAGTTAATCAACTGATTATAAAAGGATGGGAAATAGGAACATAAACACATTTTAAGGAAGTGATCTAAGGTTGAGGGCAAGCTGGATCTAACAGTCTCAGAATGAGGAATACTCCCCGGCCTGTCCCTTTTGGCTATGATGTGACTTCATTTTTATATGTTTTCTTCAAACTACTTTGAAGGGATTTTTTAAAGAATTGCATGTTAAGTTAACGAAAAAAAATTACGGCATATATATATAAGAAAACTCCCAATATTTTTAATTCTGTATGTTTCTAGAAGTATGAAAAAAAAAAATAAACCTAGCAAACAGTTACCTTTATATAGGTTCCAGAAGAGGAAGAGCTCGCCCCTGCTAGCAGTCGTACTGCCAACATGTCCAAACAGATTGACACTTGGATCCCAGAACACCCGGTCAAAACACAACACCACCTACCACAGGAAGGAATCATATGAGTTGGCCTCAAAGAGATGGCTTTTTGTAAGCATCGTTGGTCCTTTCAGGTCATACTTAAGACTTAATGACTACTCCTAGTCCACTTTCGGTATAAAAAAGGAATTATATATGATGCGACTTAAGACCTTTAGTAGGTTTGGGGTTATATAACAAGATTAAGTGTGCTTGAATACTATATAATACAACCAGATGAGTATATGAACTCTAGGGGCTCAGGCCTGGAATCACAGCTGAGGGTACGGGTAACTATGGTTACATGCAGACCCCACTCCTCACTGATGCTACTGGACACTCAACATTACACGGGTAACAGGAGGAGAGCACATCACCTTGTTAAGGTTGCCGAATCCCATCCTCTGAACTGCAGATGTTTTCCACTCAGGAAGAGGAGGCACAAACTGAACAGCTGGTGGCTGCTGCTTCAACACTCCCAGGGGAAGGGTGCAGAGAACCGCATCACACTTATAAATAAAGGTTTGACTTGTGGAGCGTGTATTCACAGCAATCACTTCACATCCTGGACAAAGTGTTTGGAAAACTTTTAGTGATGAGGATGGCATCAATGAGGGAAGTGAGCACGGTGCCAAAAGTCATGCCATTTCCTTCATTTTTCACACAAAAAAAAACAAAAGAAATGAGCCTAAGGCTGCCAGGATTTAAACGCTCACAGTCAGTAAGGAACCTTTGATTGCCTCCATCTTACACTAGCGATATACTGGACTAAAGTGGTTACCTGCTCACTAAGGACGACAACTTCAAGACTGGCACAAAACCTCAGACTCTGGAAATTCACTGTAATGCTCAGCTTGATCTCTGAGTTGACATCAGAATTATGTCACTATTATTTTACCTAATGTATTTTTAAAATAGGAATACAGATTTACTAACAATGGGAGTGAAAACATAGAATACACTCCACAAAAGAATGGGCTCAGCTGGGCAGTGGTGCCTTTAATCCCAGGCAGAGTCAGGCGGATCTCTTTGAGTTCGAGGCCAGCCTGGTCTACAGAGCTAGATCCAGGATGGGCGCAAAACTACACAGAGAAACCCTGTCTCGAAAAAAATAAAACACAACAAAAATGGGCTCCAACCAAGAGCTGGCTGGTGAGCCCTAGCATGTTTTTATATGAATGCTCATAACAACTATATATGCATATATCTTTTTGATCAAGTCATTGTAAATATAATTATGAATTCTGAGAATATGGCACCTCTTAAGTATGATAGATAACCCAGGCCCATTTTCTGTAGACCCAGAACGAAGATGGTGTTGCAGTTTCTGTCACTCTGCCATCTACTTACAAAAGGCATTTACAAAAGTTTACACTCATGAACCATGCAATCAAGGTACCAAAAACAAAGTTGTAAAAAACTTAGTTTCAGGGAAGGTGCTCTACCTTCCTATAGAGCAGACACATACCTGAGGCTGTGTAGCGAACCTGCCGCACTGCTGTATTCAGTTTAATATCCAGGCCTTCAGCTAAAGCCACGGGCACACATGAGTAGCCATTCCTTACTGTCAGGTGACTGCCAGTAAACTCAAAGTCATCATCCTAGCCAAGACAAGAAAAGGCCTATTACCACACTTTTTAAATACAATTTACACTATGCCATTTGCACCAAGTTCTGTACGATAGTGCTGAAGAGTACAAGCTTGTAGACTAGTCAAGTTTAAAAAACTTTTATGTGTATGGGTGTTACCTGCATATGTTTTATGTACCATATGATACAGTGTCTGCAGAAGAAGGTGATGGATACCCTGGGACCAGAGTGACCGACAAGTGCCATGTGGGTGCTAGCAATTAAACCCACGTCCTCTGCAAGAGTGGCCAGTACTACTAACTGCTAAGCCACTTCTCCAGCCCCAAACAGTATTTTAAGACCAGAATTAAACAGTTACTTCATATTCAAGTTTAACTGCCTGAGGAAAAACCACTGATCTGTCTCTAATCTCCAGGAAGAAGTTTCTATTGTCTCTAGATAGTGACTAGCACAGTACTCTACTACCAAGTTCAGACCATCCACGGAGACGCAGACGACCAGAAAAGCACAAAAGCTGATTCATTTACCTCTTCCCACCCACCCCCCTCCCGTTTTTTTTGAGACAGGGTTTCTCTGTGTAGCCAGGCTGTCCTGGAACTCACAGAAATCCAACTGCCGCTGCCTCTGCCTTTGTCTTCCGAGTACTGGAATTAAAGGCATGCACCACCAACCACCACCCAACCCCATTTACCTTCTTAACAGCATTATAGATGTGCATAATTACATTTTCTTTTAAAGAGCAAAGTCTATTTTCAGTTTAAACTGACATTTTAAAGTTGAGGAAGATTTCTAAACCAGTTGGTCAAGTTAGATGAAGGCAGCCCATCCACAAAAGGAAGCCTCAAACATCTACAGAGTATCAAGCCAAGGTCTGGCTTGGAAGCTAAGAGCATCCCACAGAGTCTAGAAACTCTTGGGGGTGTCTCGTAATTCTTAGGAATTACATGTTAAAACACTATAAGCTCAGGTAAGTCAATTTTTCAGAATGTAAAAAGGACAGATGGAGCTGGAGGGTAACAATGATAGGGCATGTGCACATGAGGCTCTAGGGTCAAGGACACAAAGGGCACGCCAAAGACTAGAAGAAAATGTAAAGCATGTATCTGATAGATGAGCTCTTACGAATTCTTCAAAAAGAAAACAAACAAGTAGACTTTCTTCAAAGGGGCCAAATACATGAGGACATTTACTACAAGGCACAGAGCAACCGAGATGCACAGGAAGAGACTCCTGACACTCACGAGAATGGCGGACCCTCCAGGTTGGACACTGAGCATCTCTGAGGAGGTGAAGCACATGGCTGTCACAGAGTTGGGGGAGGGGGAGGACGTGGCATGCAGTTTGGAAGTTTGTCACATGAGAAGTAGAAGTAGAAAGAGAGCTAGGGGAACAGCTGGAGGCAGAGTTCTCACCTGGTTTGTACAAGGCTATGAATTCGATCCCTAATATCACCAAAACCAGCCAAGCAGAATCTACTTTCTGTAAGATCTTAGCAATTTCACTCAAAAAAAATTTTTGGCAAGGAGGAGTCAGAGATAGGGTCTCACTATATAGCCCTGACTGTCTTGGAACTCCTTTGTAGACCAGGCTGGCCAAGAATTCACAGAGACCTGGCTGACTCCCTCACAAGAGCTGGGATTAAAGGCATGTGTTACTACCATCCGGTTCACTATTAATTTTTTCTGAGACAAATACTAATATTCAGAGCACCTTCACTAATAGTACCCCATGCACACGCATAACCCCATCAGTGCACCAGTGATGACTTAATAATCCACGTTTATCTCTACAATGGAATTGTAATAAATAACAAAGGGATACACTAGCTCAAGGTAAGTGGAGTCAGTCACACAAAGACCACTTACAATGAAACCACAGAACAAGGAGAAGCAGGATGAGAGGAAGGATTTACTGCAAAAGGGCAGGATGATAACGATCTTTTGTTTTCGTTTCTTAAAGTCAAAGGCCTCCTGATATCGGCCATGGTGACCCTGGACTCAATTTTTCTGCCCTAGCCTCTAAAGCACTGGGATGACAGGAGTGGACCACAGCAGCAGGCTGAAATGTTCCATGTCCTGACTATGGTGGTAGCCCACAAGCAAATGCTGTCTCCTACTGAAGCTGTCTCCAAGAACACACACACACACACACACACACACACACACACACACACACACACGGGGGGGGGGGGGGGGGGGGTGAGTTTTTAATAGTCCTCAAGTATGTGCAACTCAATAAATGGTCCAGAAATCTTACCTGATCCCAATGTTTAAGAGAGAGGGTAGAGAGAGGTGTGGCATTGGCAAATTCAAGATTTGCAAAATGCCAGTCAAGTATCTGTCTGTCTCTTGATGAGAGATATACATCACTGAAAAATAAGGGAGCACAGTGTTAACGAAAACATCACTGCAAGACTCAATGAGCTCACCTGGATGGGGACTGGGACTGCCTTATATGCAAGTCACAGAACAAGCTCTCACCTGTGTTACTAACTGCTCTATCCCTTATGTCTAGAGAGCATCTGTCACTGCCTGAACCTCAGTAGAAAAAGGTAAAGTCCTAGTCCCCCAAATCTTTCAAGTGTAAAACAGTACCTTTTTAAAAAATCACCCCAAAACAATTTCCATCTAGGTCAGCTTTATCTCAATGTCAGGTTTTGTAGAGAAGGGCTAATTTTAGATACAGAGACCATCTTCACACACACTTCCCATCCACCCATCACATAAACTCACTGTTTGTCGTCTTCCTTCCAGACTGAACAGAAGGAGATAGCAAAGCTGTCATTCTTAATGTCTGGTATTCTTTCCTTACCTTGGGGGATTTGCTTCCAATTCTTGAAGTTTTTCTTCTAGCTTTCCTTGTGTTTCAGCTAATTCATCATATTCCTAACAGAAATTAAAAAATAAAGTGAATGTGATTTTGCCTCAACGGTCAGATATTTACCTAGTTTATATGTAACACGTTTTCTGCTCAGAGCATGTGTACAAAGCGTGATTCAATTTAAGGCTGGGGTCAAACCTCAGGGGTGTTTGGAAACAAGCTAGGAATCTGGGATAAGATGGGGCAGGAGGGAAAATGGTAAAAGCACTGGCCGTGCTCCAAATAAGGATGTGAAAACATAGAAGCTCTCAGCACCTCCCATGGCCCTGGTATGGGATTCCTTAGAAACACAGTTCATTTCAGCTTCCTTCACAAGGACTCTCCAAGCTATGGATCACGAATACCATGCTGCAGAGGAGGAGACTCAGAAGGCTAAGGTGCTAGGAGACACCGTGTGGGACACTGAAACCACAGTCTCATTTGAAATTCCACATGCACTACATTACCATCCTCAAATGTCAGGATAAGAACTACGCAGGAAATACCGATCTCACACTGTACTGAGCCATTCAATCTCCATGGCTCTTGAGGTACAGACACTTGCCATTGGCTAGAGGCTCTCTCTTTTCTCAGGTTTCCCACCTCTACACTACTTTTCGGCAGAGCATGGCACCAACCTTGCACAGGGCAGTCAGGTCCCTGTGCTTGCTCTTCACTAAGAACTCAGCTGTGATATCTCTGGGTGGCTTCACTTCTGATGCTTCTTTGTATTGCTGATGGAGCTCTTTAATTTTCTCCTTCAAATTTACCATCTAAAATGGAAAAAAAAGAATTTCATACTAGCCAGCACTTGGAAGGCAAGAGGCAAAGGCAGGTGGAACTCTGTGAATTTGAGGTGAGCCTGGTCTCTAGATCGAGTTCCAGGACAACCAGGGCTGCACAGAGAAACCCTGTCTTGAAAAACAAAACAATTTTTTTTTCATATTAGACATCAGTGTAATTCTTTTCCAAAGAACACATGTACTTGGCATTGGCTCTCCCTGCACAATGTTATGAAAGATCCTTGCAATTTCTGAATACCTGGTTCTGTATCATGTTATTTGGGAAAAAACAGAGTTTAACAGAGGTTTCTACAACCCTATCAGATAACTAAGAGAGATTCTTGTCTTCCAAAACAACGGAGATGGAAAAGAATATTCCACTTAAGACCCTCTTGCCTTAGCCTCTTAAGTGTTGAAATAACACAGGTTCATCACTATGCCCAGCTTTGTTGTTTTTTTAAATTTATTATTATTTCATGTGCACTGGTGTCTGCCTGCATGTGTGTCTGTGGGAGGGTGTCAGAACCCCTGGAACTGGAGTTACAAAACAGTCATGTGGGTGCTAGGAATTGAACTCAGGTCCTCTGGAAGAGCAGCCAGTGCTTTTAACCAGTGAGTCATCTCTCCAGCCCCACTCCTTTTTTTTTAAACATGTAAAAAGTCAAATTATCACACACAGAATTTTATGTGCTCATTCCTAATGTTAGCTTTTTCAGGTACCACAGGGTGTTGAAGCCTGGCCTATAGATGCTCAGTCTTTGCCACAGTCTATGCACAGGTGGCTGGGGCTCCTAGAGTAACAGGAAGCTAACGAGAGTGAGGTCCTGCCCTCCCCGCTGATAAATCATTTCTCCCTAAGCTGCTGCCTTGTGCAGTTGGTAGGGTAAGACTGTATCTGTATCATCTGAACTCGGGACTCAGAAGGTGATGACAGAAACCTCAGGGAACAGAGGTGGAAATGTTGGCATCTCGAGAGAAACAGTTATGGCGATGGATGAGCTGACTTGATCTTCTTTATCAAGGGGTACTTGGCTCTAATCCCAGACCTCAGCAGCAGTGCTGACCAATCCACTGCAGTTAGGATGGGAAAGGAGAGCAGCCGGGGAACTCCTCTCCATGGAGGTCAAACTCCAGAGAGGTCTTTACCATTTCTAAGTGAAAGGAGTCCCCTTGTTTTCGGTTTTTGGACTATGGAAGCCATGAATGCAGAGCTCTACCTTATTAAGAAGCTCTTTCAGCTCCTCCTGAGTTTTCACTATCTTCTTCCAGTGTTCAATCTGCTCATCTTTGACATGCTTTTCTTGTAGCCTGTAAGAAACAATGCATGTGGCCCGGTTGCATAGCCAGCTCTATAGCACAAAACAGGCCCCCGCCAAACACCCGAGGCCCCAAACCCACTGACTGTGTAATATTCAGACAAGAAAGTTAGCTGGTTGTGTTTGTGTCCTGACCTAAATAAAATAACATGCAGTAAAGTGATGCATTTTAGAACTGAACGTGGCCTTGGGGAGTCTATAATTATTTTTTAAAAAGTACTTAAAATGTTTTACTTTGGAATTCATTTTATTTTTTAAAATTTATCTATTTTTATTTTATGAATGTTTGCCTGTGCACCATATACATGCAACACCTGCAGAGGCAGGAGGCAAGGGGTGTCAGATCCTCTGGTACAAGAGTGACGGTTATGAGTTACCACTCATAGTGGGTACTAGGAACTGAACCCAGGTTGTTTGAAGGAGCAGCCAGTGCTCTTAACCACTAAGCCATCTCTTCAGCCCTGACTTCAGAATTTAAAAGTTCACATGAATATATGTAAAAATTAGCTCAAATAAGACTTATGAAAAAACTTATAAATAGCCATCTCTCTGTAAATGAAATTCACTATATGATAAAGTTTCAGAGTACTTACTGAATGACAACCTCCAATGCCTGGCCAAGGGATACAGGTTTATTATTGAGGACGTTGAAATCTAGCTGATGACTAAGGTAAGAGGTGGCTTCTAGCAATCGGTTAAATTCTTGTTCTACCATTTCATCTTTCTCTTTTGGAACCTGAAAATATGAAGTATAGCAGAGTTGGTCCTTATCAAACTAAGCACAGTCATCCATGAACACACAAAAATGTTCTACAGTTTAAGAGGCCAAAATATGTATTTCAAAGGAAAACCTTTGAGGACAATGATTTGACTTTTTCTATGAAGTGGTTAAATCCATTTAAATGAGATATGAGATGTTTCAGGCCTGAAATATTTCCCTCTCTCCCACTCGTTCCCTCAGAGCTAGGACTCAATCTACAGTCACAGGCACAAGACCTGCAGTGGCACTAGCTGAAGTTACATGAAGCACAAGGTGCACCGAGCTGAGCTGGGCTGACATGCAAAGGACACACTGGCAAAGTCCCAGAGAACAAAGACTGTGACCACACACCAGAAGACCTTCCAAAATCAGAGCAAATGGGGAAGAAGAGGCTGCAGTTACCTGTTCAAAGATGTAGGAAACAGAAGTCAAATTCATGGTGTTGACAATAACACACCAGCACCTTACTCTTTCACACAATAATAATGGATTTCAGCTTCAGAGGTGAACGTCAAAGCTTAGACTAGGAATAACTCAGTTACCACAAGGTCTGGCTCCTTGCTGTGGCAGAGGAAGGGAACACACTTCGAAGCAGTCTTCCAGCTGACCTAGACCATTCTGTACAGTCTACCGACAGCACCAGTCCCTCACTCCTGTTACATCTTAGCTTTGCCCAAGTAGTCTACCTGCAGTCCCACTGCTGGATTCACAGCAACAGTGGCAGACAACAAAGCATGTCTAAGAGAAGCATCTTTTGCCAGGACTGGGCACTAGGTGGGAAACAGGATTTAAAATACAGACTTCACTTTGCAATCAACCTAAAATAGGGAACAAGAAAACAGAGCACTAAAATAAGCTCTTGTAAACACCAAGCCTGAGGTGTTTGGTAGGAAGTGACTACTGACAAGATCACCATGGAAGAGGCCACCTCTCACCGGAAACACTTCAATTTTGCACTTGCAAATAATGGAGGAACGCACTCGACCATACCCCTCGAAGGTAACCCCATGAGATGGGCCACTGGTGTGGCAAAGACGACCTGTCAAAACAGGGTAACTTACTAAAAGAGAAGGGGAAGAAGGCCGAAGCAGCTCTGCTCGGGTTCTGTGAACACAACAGAGACAGGTGACAACCAGAGTCATGCTTAACGCCTCAAGGAGAGCGGAGGCTCGCACCGAGAATTAGCTACTCCCACACCAAAGGAAATCTACTCTCCAGGACTCTGGCTTGTGGAGAGAAAGGAGGTAGAGAACCAGGCTTCAGATGCTTGGTGTCACTATGCATTACTATCGTCCCCGGGGCTGGTGGGTCAGAGCATCTGGCTGACCCATTTCCACAGTGAAAGAAGAGCTCTTGATGATGGTCCTGTTTGCTCTGACTGCACCTATTAGAGCTGTTCAGAGACCTTCTCGTCATGAATTTCATTCAGTGCTCATCAGTTACTTTTTCTCAGAGATGTGATGGCCCTGTATAGAGTAACTCAAAATGAAATGCTGCCCAGGAACTTGCTCTTTCCAGTGCAACCCTGCAATGTGCTACAGAAGATGGTCCTAGCACTCTACAGTTATCTTTCCTTCCAAAAGGGAGACAATCACACTTGAATATAAACTCTACATGGCTGCCCAATGTTCCCTGCAAGACTGCTTTTCCTGGAGTTTCTACGCAGATTTCTGAAATGCCTTACAAGAGGATGCTCCAGCAAGAGGGACGAGACCACATATGCCTCTACCATGGGGCGCAATGTGCCAAAACACAAGAACGCAAATGGGGCAGATTAAAGCTCTTCTAGTGCCAACTGGATGGCCTGCTTCAGACAAGCTTTAATCTTTGTGGTTAGGGTGACAGTCACATAAGGGAGTTTATACTGAGAGGTACCCAGCACTCAGGTTCAGTAACTGGGTCTAGGGTGGTGGTAGAGAAATATTTAAAGGGACACTGTCAAGGTTAGAGGGACCAAATTGACCTTTTGTTTCTTCCCTCTATTTTCTGAGCAGCCTGCTTGATTCGTTACACCCCCCTTTCCCACCCACACTCCCCACAAAAAACTGATGTTTTACATGCGCTTTCAATGACAAAAACTCAAACAGCACCAGTCCAACCTACAGGCGCAACTCTACAACAACAACCAGTGTGATGTGTGATGGAGAGGATCATTGAAAGGGGAAGATCTAAGTGTTACGCTTTTAATGGGTTACTGTAAACAGTGAGAAAATGATTTGAAAAATTATGAAAAAATACCTTGACAGTGTCCTTTTAACCAGTGCAGCAGAGGGAGAAATAAACTGTAAATAACAGCCCAACAGCCACGTCAAGTTTAGTTTCGTATGACAGCAGTAAAATCAAGGCTTTAAACACATAGCATGACAGAAGCATTCTGTTAGCTTAGAAGCTGCAACCGCTGGAGAAATAAGGAACAGACTGTACAGAGACTACAATGGGAAAGTCAAGGCATAGAAATGGCCAGGGAGTGGGGGGCAATTTAAAAAAGGCGGGGGTGGGGGGTAGTGGTGAGAAAGCAGTGAGTAACAAAAGCAAAACTCAAAGAACAGAAAACACACAACAGTAACAAGAAAATCAAACAAATCAAACTCAAACCACAGGAATACTGCCACGTTTGACTGACACCAGATGACAAGACTGCATGTCCAGTGCCCACTTAGACCCAAGGCTCAGCTTTATGAGATTAGGTGGGGCAACCAGATTATGAGATTATACGGGCAACCAGGCATTTCTGCCCGGGTGAGCAATTACAGCGATGCTAACGTTGCCAGTGCAACTAGGGGGAAGTGCTGAAGCCGGGCTGTTCTCCATTAACTTTAGCATTTCAATTGGAAATGAATGGCAAATAACATACATTGGCAAACCAATACTGACCAGGGGAAACCCAAATGTGTTTTTAATGCATTTAAATATTGAATCCATTGCTAAAAGGCCAGTTACAAATGCTCTACTTTACATATCCAACAATGAAAACTTTCACTGTCAAGGCAAACACTGAAGCTCAACAGTCTAGCTGCCCATGGAGGACCACATAGAATAGTGATCTACTGTTTTAGAGAGCATTCTCAGGATGTTTTTAATAGTTTAACAACAGGTGCTGAGGGGACAAGATGCTTAATTCTGTAAAGTGCCTGCCACACAAGCAGAGGACATGAGTTCAGATCTCCAGAATTCACATAAAAATAGACTCCTGTACAGGGGAGGCAGAGACAGGAGAATCCCTAGGGCTTGCTGGCCAGCCAAAACAGCTTCCGTGAGAGATCCTGTCTCAAAAATAAGGTGGAGAGTGAGAGATGGAGACACCAACCTCTTATGTACACTCACACCCCAAACGTGTACAACAATATATACACACAAATACAAAAAATAAATAGTAACAACAAACAACCATCTACATTTGTTTCTTAAAACAAAAAATGGCTGGGTATGGAGCTATGTCCTTAAGCAAACACTACCTGTGATTTCCATAACACTCAGCCCTCTACATTCTTTTTGAAAATTTTGGTTTTTCAAGACAGGGTTTCTCTTTGTAGCCCTGGCTGTTCTAGAACTTGTTCTATAGACCAGGCGGGACTCGAACTCACAAAGATCCACCTGTCTGTCCCCTAAATGCTGGGATTAAAGGTGTGCACCACCATGCTCAGCCTAAGGGGAACTATTTTAAAGCTCTCTGAAGAGGAGACTTAGCAGATACAGTCACACAGGCAATCATGGTACTTACTGCACACTCTTACCCTGGCTCATCTATCTTCCTGACAAATCAGGTAGATGTAACTTAACAAGCACTGGAACCTGAGCTAGAACACCAAGCAATAAACTGATTCTCGGGTACTGACCACAGTGACTTTAGGGAAATATATGGGAGCTACAGTTAGCCATTCTGCAAAATGAGGAGAAAAAAACTACTCACCCACTTAATTCTTTATAATTCTAAAGCCACAAAGCATCATTTCTAATAATAAGCATATGCAAGCAAGGTTCTCTGTACCTGTCATTTAAGTGAAAAGCTAGTCTACAGGTCAATAGTTCCGAATTCTCACTGAACTATACCACTGGAGACAGAGAAAAACAGACATTAACATGGCTTCTTACATAAGGCAAGAGGAACTCAAAGCCACGAAGAACTCTTTCCAAAACTAAAATGCCTAAAGAATCATCATTTGGGGCTGGAGAGATGGCTCAGTGGTTAAGAGGACTAGCTGTTCCTCCAGAGAACACAGGTTCAATTCCCAGCACCTACATGGTGGCTCACAACTGTCTAACTCCAGTTCTGGGGGATCTGACACCCTCACACCAGTGCACCAAATACAAATAAATGGACTAAGGAAAAAAAAAAAGAACCACCCTGGGCTGGAGAGATGGCTCGGAAGTTAAGAGCAGATGTTGATTTTGTAAAGGACCCAGGTTCAATACCCAGCACCTACATGATATTTTACAACCATCTGTAATTCCAGTACCAGGGGATCCAACACCTTCTGACCTCCATGAGCAACAGGGACACATTCTGTGCATAGATGTACATACAGGCAAAAACCCCTACACATAAAATAAAATAAATAAATCTAAAAAAAATAAATGGGGGAAAAACCATATCCCTTGTTCAAACTATCAAATGCTCCCCAAAGGGCTGGACCTCAGACAGGGAGCTTAAGCTAGAACACAATGCCCAACCTTCTATAATACAGTTGGTATCACATACTTATGTTCTTATGCAAGCTGTTTATCTTATCCCATACTGTAACAGGAGAGAATGGTGACCATGCTTAGGGAGAACTTGAACACAGAAACGCAATCACCAGTAACAAACAAACTCACGAAAGGCAGAGCACTGAGCACTAAGGATCAGTGATAGAGCAACTGCCTAGAAGCCTGAGGGCCTGGGTCCCATCCTGGACACAACAAACACCAAAATGTCAGCTGATCTGTACTAGGTAGCACAGGCCTGTTATCTCAGCACTTGGGCAGCTCAGGTAGGAGGCTCAGGATCCAGTCACAAAAAAGCTTATCTAACACTAAAAGGACTTCTCTGGGTATCTGCTGTTGCCTTGTTTCCTTACCCCAGTCAGGCTCTTTCCTGCTACTGACCTCAAACACCTATCTCTTCCCGTCACTTTCCCTGCTCCAAACTCCACTCCCAGTACCTCCACAGCAAGGCCTTGTCCTACACTGTAGCTTGTCTTCTCGCCTCACCAGGATGAGCTCCATCCTTCCCTCAGAGACCTCTGCATCTACTCACCTTCCTCAGCCCCAGTGTACAACACAGACTAAAGTCCTACACTGATCTCACAAACGTGCTCCCTCCCTTTCCACCCTGTCCCACCAGTCACTCCCACATCCCACTCTCTTGCCCCTTGACTCTTCTGACTCTTCTGTAGCAATTGGTTCTCCCTAACCCTTAGCAAATCTGCCTCAACTTAGTGTTGCTGATAGACTTCTGGGTAATAGATTCTTCAGACCCTCTCTCCCCAAAGCAGAAACAGGACAAATTAAACAAATTGGAGTTCATTACAGTACTCTTCTTACTTTTGTAATATTTTTAAATTTCCTTAATAAAAATTGGAGGGGGGGTATTTCCAACCAAGTCCCACTAGAGTGAAGTAGAGAACGGTCCTCAACTTTACTATCCTTTACTGACCTTTATCAAATAATTCAGAAAGGTAACCTCTACTACCTCTCTTCTCTCATTCTACCCTGTTTATTTTGTTAGATGTTTCTCCCAAGCTCTGGACACGTGGTGGACATGACCCAAGGCATTTCAGGAACATCAAGCCATAAAAACCCAAGGCAGCTAGGATAAATAAGGATGTCCCTTGAGATCATCACAAAAAACTTGAGTGGTAACAACAGCTAAACCATGACATATTCAATACATAGCAAAATTTTCTTCCTCAAAATACAAAGTTAACAATATGCATACAGTCTCAAAGGACTCTCAGCCTGACAGGGGAGTTGGTCAAATGTCTGCTAAACACAAACTTCTGAATCTTACTCATGCCTGCAAAATCAGGACTGCCAGGAGCAACCTAAGCCTGCCTGACCATGCCTCCTCATTCACTCACATTTCTTAGATCAATCACTATGTCCCTGCTACTCTCACATCAAGGACAAGAAGCTCCTAGGCCTCTGACCATAGACACTTTAACCTTGCTCTACTTCTGGTAAGTATCACCATCTGGCTGCGTACTAGCCTGGCAGAGGCCTGAGTCTGTACAAAGTGGGACACAGCACACAGAGCTTAAGCACACGATGGAGGCACAGCACACAGATATGAAGAAGCAGGTTTAATTCAGTAAGTGGCCAGGGCCAATAAACACGGTGGCCAGCCTTCAGTAAATACCTACAGACAAATGCCTAAGCAGACATGTAAATTTGCACACGTACCATCATCCCTTCCTATATAGTTCAGAGTTAAGAAAATAGTCAGAAAAATGCCAATTGTTTCTCAGTCTGTATATTCATGTCATGCTCAGTAACAAATTCCCCTGAAATTATTTCCAACTGAATCACAGAAATTTTGAAAAGCTCTGTTTGTCATCAACTTACAGCTTGTCCATTAGCTTCATAAAGTGGGCATTTTTGCTTGATCTTGGCCAGTTCCATGTTTACTTGTTTGCTGACAACAGCCATGGGATTTCCTCCTAGAAAAAAACTCCAACAAATTCAGCCTATCCTTGAAAAGAAAAACCTCAAAGCCAAAATTTCTTTACTGAAAATAAAAAATGCTAAGCCCAGCCTTGGTGGCCTATGCCAGTGTTGCAGCACTTTTGAGGCAGGAGGTTCGAGTGCTCAAGGCCAGCTCAGGCTATGTAATGAGACAACCTGTGGAGTAAGCAAAGGCTAGGGACTGAGTTCAGTACTAGAGCTTGTCTCCCATTTTTAAGGCACTGAGTTGGATCACCAGCAGCCTTGCCAAAATAATAAAGGAATAAAACAGCTGAAAATGTAGGGTGTCAATCACATCTTCTACTTTAAGGCTCACAGTAAGAAATATGTAAGACCAACAAAAAAATGTTAACTTAGCTGGGCAGTGGTGGTGTATACATTTAATCCCAGCACGCAGGAGACAGAGGCAGGCAGATCTCTGTGAGTTCCAAGGCCAGCCTGGTCTATAAGATGAGTTCTAGGACAGCCAGGACTACATAGAGGAACCCTAAATGTTAATACTCATAATTCTCTAAGTTAACATTTTATTACAGATCCTTCTACAATTTAGGAGTATAGAGTTAGACTTCACATAAAAGAATTATAACCCATTCTATGAAAGTTTTAACTTAGTAATACATTATAAATACTATGTTATGTATGCTATGGAGCTAGTGGATACACGTTTTACTATATAATAATTTAATCTTCTAATGTGGTTTCTAATGCTCTGCCATTATAAACAATGTCATGTTGGAAATGATTCAAACACAACATTGTTCACTTGTCTGTGTTTCCTTAGGATAATTTCTTTGAATTAGAAAAAGACACCCAGTATCAAAAGGCTTGTACAATTTACATTTTCAGCTTCAGAAAAGATATTTAGCAATTTACCTCCTACTAACAGGCAATAAGGACTTACTATGACTTGAATATATTTTGCCCCCTCAAAACTCAGCCTGGAGTTTAATTCCTAATTCGAGGACAACCTGGTCTACAAAGTGAGTTCCAGAACAGTCAAGGCTACACAGAGAAACCCTGTCTCAAAAAACAAAACAAAGTCGGGAAGTGTGGCACATGCCTTTAATCCCAGGACTCTGTATGTTTGAGGCCAGCCTGATCTACAGAGTGAGTTCTAGGACAGCCAAGGCTACACAGAGAAACCCTGTCTCAAAAAACCAAAACCAAACAAATCAAACAAACAAAAAGATAGACAAACTATCAACAGTCCCTTCATTGAATCTTACTAGCTTTAGAAAGGTGAAAGCTAAAGGCACATACAACCTAAAGGCCGTTTCCTGCCATGTGACCTGAAGTACCTCAAGACCGTCAGCAAGAAGTCTATCAGATTCTTGCCCCTTTGGCCTACAACTATAAGGAAAATAAACTTCTTTTTGGTTTTTCGAGACAGGGATTCTTTGTATAAGAACCCTGGCTGTCCTCTAACTCTCTCTGTAGACCAGGCTGACATCGAACTCACAAAGATCTGCCTCCCAAGTGCTGGGATTAAAGGTGTGCGCCACCAACCCTACTTAACTTCTTCATTATGACACTGTCTGTGGCATGTCCCTATGATTTGTCTGTGGTATCTCTATGACTCATTGTCTGCAATGTGTCCCTATGACTCACTGTCTGTCTGTGGTGTGTCCCTATGACTCACTGTCTGTCTGCGGTGTGTCCCTATGACTCACTGTCTGTCTGTGGTGTGTCCCTATGACTCACTGTCTGTCTGTGGTGTGTCCCTATGACTCACTGTCTGTCTGCGGTGTGTCCCTATGACTCACTGTCTGTCTGTGGTGTGTCCCTATGACTCACTGTCTGTCTGTGGTGTGTCCCTATGACTCACTGTCTGTGGTGTGTCCCTATGATTCACTGTCTGTGGTGTGTCCCTATGACTCACTGTCTGTCTGTCTGTGGTATGTCCCTATGACTCACTGTCTGTCTGTCTGTGGTGTGTCCCTATGACTCACTGTCTGTCTGTGGTGTGTCCCTATGACTCACTGTCTGTCTGTCTGTGGTGTGTCCCTATGACTCACTGTCTGTCTGTGGTGTGTCCCTATGACTCACTGTCTGTCTGTCTGTGGTGTGTCCCTATGACTCACTGTCTGTCTGTCTGTGGTGTGTCCTATGACTCACTGTCTGTCTGTGGTGTGTCCTATGACTCACTGTCTGTCTGTGGTGTGTCCTATGACTCACTGTCTGTCTGTGGTGTGTCCCTATGACTCACTGTCTGTCTGTGGTGTGTCCCTATGACTCACTGTCTGTCTGTGGTGTGTACCTATTACTCACTGTCTGTGGTGTGTTACTGGCAAAGAAAACTAACACAACACCATAATCAGTATATTATAAAACTACTGGTTTAAATTTAAGGTCTATCTGTCTTAGATTGTGTTTCAAAGTATCAAACTAAAACTACTTACCAAGACCTGTTACTACCATGGCTCCAAGATCAGCTACATAGTTTCCTTTTCGAAAGGTAGCAACACGTCCACCTACACGATCCTGTTTTTAGAAATCAAATGACCTAGTCATTTATTCTGTTTTAACCACAGTAAGTCAGCATACCAGGATTCAATCTTTCATAATAGAACAAGAAAAGTATTATTCTGAGTTTACATTTATCAATAAACAGTACTGTGTGCACTAAACACAAACCAATGATAACCTCAAGTTGAGGGAAAGAAAGAAAGCAACAAGCCTGAATGTCAGAAATGATCAGAAAGGAAACAATGTTGACAGCCAGACAGTTCCACATCCTGCCCAGCTGCTCTAACTGTCCAGGACGCACAAGGCCCATTCAAAGAGAAAATTCATGCTTATAAAATTCAACACTAGCCGGGCGGTGGTGGCGCACGCCTTTAATCCCAGCACTCGGGAGGCAGAGCCAGGCGGATCTCTATGAGTTCGAGGCCAGCCTGGTCTCCAAAGCGAGTTCCAGGAAAGGCGCAAAGCTACACAGAGAAACCCTGTCTCGAAAAACAAAACAAAACAAAACAAAACAAAATCCAACACTAAACATCAATTTTCTACTACCATGATCTGATGCCTGCATTTGAATCACTACCATCATCTGTAATGGGGGGAGGACCTGTAAAGGGGAGAGGGAAGACCTGTAATGGGGAGAGGGAAAACCTGTAATGGGGGGAGAGAAGACCTATAATGGGGGGAGGACCTGTAATGGGGGGCAGGAGGACCTGTAATGGGGCTGTTTCACCAAGTCGCCCTGGCTGGTTTTAAACTGCTGGGCTCATATAAGTCCAAGCTGTCTGTACTACAGGTACACTGGCTGTTGTAACTCAATCTTTTGGTGGATGACTTCTCTGATATTCTCTCCCAAGCAACCCAGGAACCATGTCTATTGAACACAAACTGGTAACATAGCATTTACTCCTAAACAGGCCCAGGGTTATGTCTGCTGATTAAGGTTTTGGGGATAAAAAACTTTACTGAGCTATAGTGATAAAATTATGGAAAATATCAAAGTATTCCACAAACTTGAAACACACAACAAAAAAAGCAAAACCAAACCTTGCAGTTAGATTACAATCCATGTGGGAACGATCACAAATGGCCCGCCCACAAAGCAGTCCTTTACTCTTAACACACAGTATATAGAGTACATAGAAAAAAGGTCTCTGAAATTAAAAGGTTTTTTCCAGTAACAGTATATTGGGGAAATCATTTTATTTCTCCACATTCTATTTAAGAAGAGCATTAAAAAAAATTAACACTTTATGAAAAGTAATTTTGAATGAGATATATGTAATACTTTAAGGATTTTATAAAATTTTGAAAATATTTAGGTTACTAAGAAGTAAGGGTTCTTTTATTTTTTTTAACTAAAATCTTTAAGCCACTGGAAGGTAAAATATAAAAAATCATTTATAAAAATCATTTTCATAACAGCTTTCTGAAGTGATGTGCCACCAACCCTTCCTACCTTAAGTTTCCATTTCCAAATCCAGGAATAATAATGAATATAACCAATTCTCTGGGCTTTACCAGGTCTTTTCTAAAAGACCTAAGAAAACTCCTTTTCCCCATCTAGCAAACAATATAATGTATCACTGAAATGTATGGTCTCCTACAAAAAGTTCGTTTATGAACATCCCAAATTAAAAAGCTAACTAACTATAGGGGCTGGAGAGGTAACTTCGTGGTGGAAGAGCACTGGACGCTCTTGTAGAGGACCTGGGTTCAGTTCCCAGCGCCCACACTGAGTGGCTCACAACCAGCTGTAATCGAGTTCAGGAGAGCTGATGCCCTCTCCTGTATTCCTTGGGAACCTGTATTCACATGTACATATATCCACACACAGATATATGCATAAAACACATAATTATAAATCTTAGGGCGGTGGTGGCGCACGCCTTTAATCCCAGCACTTGGGAGACAGAGCCAGGCGGATCTCTGTGAGTTCAAAGCCAGCCTGGGCTACAGAGTGAGTTCCAGGAAAGGTGCAAAGCTACACAGAGAAACCCTGTCTTGAAAAACCAAAATAAATAAATAAATAAATAAAATAAATCTTAAAACAGAAAAAGACACAGACAAATAGTGCTGATGGTAAAAAAATAATCTGAAATTATCTACACATACTCACTGATCATTTCTAAAAATTTGTTGATCATTTCTAAAAATTTGTTGTCAAAAATACACATAGATCAACGGTAGAAAATTTGGCTCCTATGTGCAAGGCTCTGAGTTTGATTCCTAGCATCAAACAATCATAATGTAAGTAAAAGCTACAGGAACAACTTTACCCACTACACGGTATCCAAAAATACTCTAGTACACTACAGTACTTGGCGAGCACAAATTGTCCAATTCTTTAATTTGCAACAGGTACCCCTTCCCATGCTTCCATTAGGTCAAGTCTCTAATCCCAAGTTCAGCTCTTACCCTGGCTTCCAGAAGTGTGACATCCATCCCAAAACTCTGTAGTTGTCGAGCTGCTGCCAAGCCGGAGACACCTGAACCTATAATAATCACCTTTCCTGTCTTTTTAGCTAAAAGGGTGAAAAAAAAAAGAACAAAAAATTGTTGTAGTTCCGAGTTTGTATTTTTCCCCCCTCATTAAAACTTCTGGTTTCTGCCGGGCGGTGGTGGCTCACGCCTTTAATCCCAGCACTCGGGAGGCAGAGGCAGGCGAATCTCTGTGAGTTCGAGGCCAGCCTGGTCTCCAAAGCGATTTCCAGGAAAGGTGCAAAGCTACACAGGGAAACCCTGTCTTGAAAAACCAAAAAAAAACAAAAACAAAAAAAACAAAACAAAACAACAAAAAAAAAAAACTTCTGGTTTCTTTCTTTCTTTCTTTTTTTTTTTTTTTTTTTTTGTGTGTGTGTTTTTTTTCGAGACAGGGTTTCCCTGTGTAGCTTTGTGCCTTTCCTGGAACTCACTCTGTAGACCAGGCTGGCCTCAAACTCACAGAGATCTGCCTGCCTCTGCCTCCCAGTGCTGGGATTAAAGGTGTACGCCACCACCGCCCGGCTAAAACTTCTGGTTTCTTAACATAATGTCTTAAATAATTCAGTTACTTTCAAACTGTAGAAACTGAGAAAACAACAAATGTCTGAAACTTGTAAAAAATGAATTCAACACTCTAAGTGTATAACTGAGTTGCATTAGTCAGGAATGGGAAGTTCTGTGGCCTAACCTCTGGCAGGCCTGCTCACCCACCTCCTAACTGTAATAGTATAAGCTATTCTATTCAAGGGTTTACTTCTGTTGAAAATTATTCAATTCTTTTCAGAACATCTTTGTCCCTTAGGTCCCTGGCAGACATTGTTCAAACAGCATGAAAAGGGCAAATACTTAGAAAAAGAATCTAAGAGGAAAGCCTCAAAACTTCCTGCCTGCATAATTGACTTTTCACGTTTCTAACAGCTTTTTTTTTAAAGTTTTTGAGACAGTGTTTCTCTGTATAGTTTTGGTGCCTGTCCTAGATCTCACCCTGTAGACCAGGCTGGCCTCACAGAGATCCACCCGGCTCTGCCTCCCTGCGATTAAAGGCGTGCACCACCCCATCACCATCTCCCACCCCCCACCCTTACCCACCCCCCCAACCCCACCCCCGACCATAATTCCAATTTTTAAAAATTGGAAATTAATCTTTTCCTAAGGCCTTTCAAACAGGAAACCCAGGGAAATGTACATTTATTTATCTTATTTTAAATTTAACTTATGAGATTGGGAATATTTTCACTAGTGGAATCTTACAAATAAAAGTAAAATGTCACAGCATCATGAATATTAAACATAGGCCTAAAAAATTACTAAAAATCACTTAGTTCATTTGGTAGATGAGTCCTTACTTGGTAAGGGTTTTATCCTCTTATAGATGCCAAAGTTGATAAGACCATGACGCTCTAAGTAACTGTGAACTCGGTGGACAAGCACAGTATCACCTGTAGAGTAAATTAAAAACATGTTTATACTTACAACAGTTTAAACTGAAAGCTCTTCTAACTCTTTCTCCAGTGTGAAGTCACACTACACACAACTCATGTGACCCTGGGTCATGTGATACCCTTTAGCAAACTAAGTCACAGAACTATTAGGCTGTAACAGTACAAAATGCTCAACACAGAAATTTGGGGGGAGGGGCATGAATTGCTGTTTGGAGACAGAGTTTCATGAAGTTGAGGATGGCCTCCAACTTGCTACATAGCTGAAGCTAACTATTGATCCTCCTGATTCCACCTCCTGAATGTTTAGGTCATAGGCATGTGCCCACATACCTGGCTAAACTGGCATTTTTAAAATGATATTACATTACAGATAAAATAGAGAACAAACCTTTACAAGGTATGAACAATGTTTATATATTTTGGCAAAAACTTCCTAAGACTTTGATGATGGTAAAAACAAAGAAAACCAGATAAGTAGCCAATCATATACCAAAATATTCCATGGATCCAAGTGAGACAATAGATCTAGGAAAGCATTTAGAAATCTGCATCAATACAATTTACAGATCAGGAAAACAAACAAACTTTATAAGGGTTATTTATGCACCTCACAAGATGAAGTATAATGTCAACAAAAAGAATCCCTCCGAAGCTGGAGGCCCCTGGAGGCCTTCTCTAGTGAACACAGCACTTACTGTTGTAAGGGGCTTCCAACTGTTGGAGAGTAGCCTCAAATGTCAGCTGAATCTTTGGGTTGTCCAACCATAACTGCAACTGTATTTAAATGACAGAAGTTGTTACACGCCCACAGACACATATCACCTATGAGTTTCTTATTTTCATATAAACAGCAAGGGTTACAGTACTGGCAAGGAAACTATTGTGTGACATAAAACTGCACCGTATTAGTGAATCATTGAAGCTAAAGGCTATTTGGCCTAGAGAAAAGTGCCTAAGAACCAGTAAGAAGCAGCTAGGATTTAAACTTGGGATTATGTAATTCTAGATACTGAGCAGATAAGAATCATTATAATCCTTCAGGTATAGAGGGGCTAAAAAGTGTCAGTGATGATCCCTCAGTTCTAGGTTGTACAGCTAAATGAGTAGGTGAATGGAGCCAGTGAAGACAAACACAGACTACACCATGAGTCTAATTCTAAGACAACCAAGAGGAGATACAAGGTAGGGAGCTGGGAGGAGGGAAGGTCTGCAGTATGATAATGAAATCAATGTACAGAAGACTCCTGGAGGAGAAGGATGGAGAGGATGTCACATAATGGCCAGTTGGGAAGCATCTGACTACAAGGCAGAGATACAGGACAAAATCAACACACTGTGAAGCCAAGAGAGCAGTATGTTTAAAGTCCTGCTAAAAATTAACAAACTCTGTTTTGTAGATTAAGTTCTAACCAAGGAATTTAATTTGTTTAGATATAAAAAAAAAAACCAATCACAAAGGGCTATGGCTAGAGCTACATAGACACTCCATTTTTGGGGGGCTACAATCAAAGAAGAATGCAATCACTCTATAATACATTGCTCAAGCTCTTCAACCTCACAGCTCCTTCCTCTTTCCATCCTGGGATAAAAAGCTCAGGTCAGAGCTCTACTTCAACCATCAAGTCAGAAGACAGAAGATGGAGCCCAAGGCCAGGGAACAGATATAATCACTGCAGCAGAAAGCAACGCCTAGCCAGAAACTCAACACTAACTTGAGCCAACCCTTCATCAAATCTTGCCTTTGGATCACAGAAAATGAACCAGAAAAGACAGAAATCACTATTAAAATCATCACTCAAATTTATGTAAGAAGTGAAAACTCTACTCAAATGAAACAAAACCATGGCAATTTTATCTAAAATTTCCCCTAAAAGCAAATATTGATATGCTTAAAACCTGCTGATTCAATCATGAGACAGATCAAATTCAATATATAGAAACTAAGACATATCCATTCATTTAAATTACCCTGACTTTCCTGTGTTTCAAAACTCCAGTATAACCGTCATCTTAGCTGTCTTGTACTTGGTGACCCAAATGTAGCACCAATTAAAGAAGTAAGTGGTGGCTAAAGAGCAAGCATGCTGAAGACATCTTGGAGATATAGTCAAAATACCTAGAAATTCTGTAGATACTTCGAGGAAATGGTGGGTATGTTATAAATAACATCTTGCCCACTTAAGAATTTTGTTTTGAGATAGGATCTTATTATGTAGCCTATGCTAACTTTGAATGAGATCCTCCTGCTTCAGCCTCCTAAGTGCTTTGGTTAAAGGCAAAGCTACCATGCCTGATAGCTAAAGAACTTTTTGGCAAAGAACACAAAAAATTATAGCATTACAAATGACTAATAAATGCAAAGAGGCAATCAGCCTCAGTAATCTACGAAACAGAAGATGGGTTTGACTTACAGTAGCACAGCATCGTTTAATAACAATGGGGGCAAAGAGAGTATTTAATAGTTCAGCCTTTCTGGTATATAATCTGCATCAAATGCTAAAAATGTTCCTAACATTTTCAACTCCAAGTATAACCACTGTTAAAGTGAGTCTTTCTCTCTTTGGGTATTTAAAAAAAATAAATAAATAAAAAGGTATACAAATTTTTGGTTTTACAAATTGAGATTCTATTTACATGAATTGGGAATCAGGCACATAGTAGGTAACTAATTGCTAGACACAGAACCAAAACACATTAAAACTAGTCAGAGTTTAATTATAGCAAAGTGAAAATGAAAGTTTAACTTTAATAGTTAAATTATGGTCCAACTCTCAGGAGAAATATTATAAAGATATTAATCATTAAAGCTAGAAGAGGTTAAGCCAGGTGACAGAACAAAATTAAGTGTGCAGCTTTGAAGAGAAAGGCAAAGTGATTGCTTAAAGTAATTTATATCCAGCTGGGGATATGGCTCAAGTGATAGAACACTTGCCTAGTACATAAACAGCCTTAAGTCAATCTCCAGCACTTCTCCCCAACCCACCCCAAAAAAGAGTTAAGATAAATTTTGTTTCAATGTATACTCTTAATATATTTATGAGGTATAAGAAGGATCCTAGCTAGGCAGTGGTGGCACAAGCCTTTAATCCCAGCACTTGATAGGCAGAGGCAGGCGGATCTCTGTGAGTTCGAGGCCAGCCTGGTCTACAGAGTGAGTTCCAGGAAAGGTGCAAAACTACACAGAGAAACCCTGTCTCAAAACAAAACAAACAAACAAACAAACAAACAAAAAGGATCCTAAAAAATGCACGCAAATAGAATCCCAACTTGTAGGAATAAAACTTTATACACATCAGTTTCCAGTACCCATGTTAGATGGCTCACAACTGTGTACACTCCAGTTCTAGAACATCTGATACCTCTGGCTTCCATGGACATGCAAATACTCACACAAGCAGGCATTCGCGTGTGTGAATACCTAAGGGAAAAAATTTATCTCTGGCCATGGTTATAAACAGAATAAACAGAATAAAAATTTTTCCTGTCCTTCTATTTGTTTTCTATATTCTCTATAAAAGTCATAGGCATTTTTCAAAATCCAAGTGAACAAAAGGGAGGCATAGATACTTACTGTGCGGTTCCTGATGAACAGAAAAACCTTCTGTGTCTGCTGAGGCCCACTGATGATGTCTGGGAAACAGGCTGCTTCCTGAGAGGTCATCCGGTCATGGGGAAGACGGCTTTGAAAAGCTGCACCCTCCACACCTAGCAAAGGAAGCAGAGGACCACTAGAACAGTGCAAGTGGGCACAGACTAGTGTTGATGAAACCTCAAAGGCCTCTTCTGCCCAAGGAGGCTATGTAAAGCTTTGCTTAATTCATAGACTGATACTGCCTTAAAAGTGTTTTTGTTTGTTTGTGGTTTGGATTTTGCCTGAAAGGTTAAAATTTCAGGTACTATTTCAAGCTTAACATCTCAAAGTTTAAAGTTTATTAATGAATTATTTTATAACAAGCCATTTAGAATATTTTCATTCATCAAATAGGTAACGCTAAATTATATTCTAATTAAAATGAGCACCATAGATAGCATACAATAAAATTTAAAGAAAAAAAAATTAAAGTACACTAACAGAGGCCAGGAGTAAAGAATATAGTCATAAGGCTTCATTTGAAATCACAGCATGGAATGGAAAGTTGAAGGTTGAAAACTCAAAAACAGAAAAATACACAATCTCATCAAGAGCAGGATATTATCAGTCCTTATTATCTAGTGTTGGCAAGTAGGCAGAAAACTGAGCAGACTATAATGGTTAAGTCAGAAAGTCAAGAATCGACTTTTTCTGTCAGCAACATTAGAAATACTTCACTCTATACAAGTGAAATGCTGCTACATATACTGTTATGACAAAGTATAAAGTGAGTTATTCTGAGATTATTTTAATTGGCTTTTAAATATTTTATAAGCTAGTGGGTAAACTCATCTTTGTAAGGGGTTCTTGGAAAGCCAGGCACACCCTGGGGTTACAACCCCAACACCTTAAAAACACTAGCACAGCATCTGAACAGCCAAATAGGCCTAGGTGCAGCTCAGGAGCAGTACATGTGCTTAGCTAGCCCTAGGTCCAATCCCCAGCAAACCTCTACTCCAGAAACAGGCAAGGGACAAGAAATGGTACAATTTTAGAGTTTCTGAATTCAATATCATAAAGTATTATAGTAAGTAACAAAGTAAGACAAAAGTACCTATATTCAATATTTAAGGTCATAAAACAAGAAGTTGGAAGCAAGGATAATAGGGATTAGTAAAGACTAGAATTAAGAACACAATAGGTACAAATTTAACTTGAAGACTGTAGCTACTCTAAGGGATCTGTTTCCATAATGACATACAAATGACAATCACTACTTAAAGAGACTAATAGTTAACAAAAAGGCCAAGTAAGACTACCCAGTGCTGACAGAGGCCACACATTAAATATTGGTAGATTTTAAGAGCAAAAACCATACGTTGCACATTTCTAAATAAAAATCAACAATCCTGTTTAACTAACTCCAACCCCAAATCAAAGACTGTCAGAACAATTCAATATTCCTCAAGGGATGAAATAAGAACTGCACTGCTGCAGGTAGCACATGACATCATGGGGGGGGGGGGTGGAGGAGGTACGAGCAGGGGCCGAGATTTTCTAAAATTATACAGCTTTGATGTCCCTACCCCCTAGCCCAAAACCAAAACAACCCAACAAAAAACAAAAGCCAAACCCCAAAATAACTTAAATCTTTCTAATGAAAAGTTATCTACTCATTACAATTTAGTACTTAAACCAAATACTTACTAGGCTACTCCTGTATAGTTCATGTGTACACTATAAACATGAAAATGAATGATCTCTCTTAAATCCTCATTAAACTCCATTTCTCAGCTGACCACGGCAGTGTGTGTCATAATGCCAGTACTCCAGGGGCTAAGGCAAGAGGATCATAGATTTAAGTCCAACCTGGGCTATAGCAAAACCCCACCACATACCCAAACAAAACCCTCTTCTGACCTGCCAAAACTCATTTTCTTTCTTAGCTATACTGTATTATATTCTGTATACTTAAAAGTGATCAATTACTTAACACTTCTACAACAGATTATTTTTCAATGACAGCAGGAAAAACTATATGGAAAAAAATCCCCCAAAATTTCATATGACATTTGGTTCAAGATGCAAATGTTCTTAGGGAAAACAAAATAAAACAAATCCTCATACACTTGGCTAACTTTGGGCATCTGAGGAGTATGTAAACAATTAAGAGAAGTTATTTACTTGACATGGCAATTTCAAAGTACTTCTCTAATCAGAAATCAAAAACATTATACAAATGCAATTATAGAAACTAAAAAAGGTGGTATTAACATATCAGGAAGAATACTGCTCTACAGCTCTATCTTCTTTCTATCTCTATCTCTCTATCTCTCTATCTCTCTATCTATCTCTCTATCTATCTCTCTATCTATCTCTCTATCTATCTATCTATCTATCTATCTATCTATCTATCTATCTATCTATCTATCTATCTCAAGTTGACTGCTCAAGAGCACCGGCCCAGCATGGGCATGTGCAGGCCTGGCACTCTCCTCAGTACTGCCAACAAGACAAATCAAAACTCTCACAACTCACATCAGTCTCCTTTACAGGAAACCTGCCGACTTGAATAATGTCTCTTGTTTGTTTAAGAAACCAATAGTACGTAGAATTCAGAAGTAATTAGCACTCGGCTCTGGAATATTTTTCACTGCTGTGTTCGGGTGTGCTTAATACAATCTATGATTCTAGAAATTCAGAAAGTTACAAAGATGCTGTCTACATTTTTAAAAAGCCCCAGTCAGCCTCACTTCAGTCCTGTCTCCCCGCCTCACACAGTTAAGTTCTAGGACGGCCTTCCTTCCAGACTGCAATCACCCCGAACTATAATGCCCTTTCTGATCATCTGACGCTGCCTCTGGAAACACACAAAATCTTCTTTTTTAAAGGAACCACCTAGATTTTACAGGGTGAGTCAACTAGAAAAAAAGGAAGCAGGGAGGTAGGACTCTTAAGTATTTTATGCCACAAAATTATTTTGCCCTGATTTTTATGAGATGCAAAAGGCATTTTGACTAGTAACAGAGAAGCTAGAGAAAGGAGGCCTCCATGTATGTTTGCCTCTGATTACTTTTTAAATAAAAGAGATCAATTAACTAGAGTCCAAGCTGAAAGTGAAAACAAAAGCCTGATGGGATCTACATAAAAAGTCTTTTCTTAAAATCAGCAGGTGTATCAAGTCCTACACCAGTTTTAAAACCGCAAGAGTGAAGAAGACAGGAGGAAGAAAGCAAAGTCCTGAGTTCTCCTACTTCCACGGTTTGTCTTTAGGGTAAGTGTACCGCCATCAAGCTACAGAACAGTTTCTACTCTAAGAAGCAAAGTCACTGGGTTCTTCACAGCTGCTGGTTTACTGCTGGCCAACTCATAAAGCTTCTTTGAGTTTCTTTCAGGCTCTAACTCATAAACAGGGGATACACAACACTACTGTTTAAAGGCAGGAAGCTAGACAAGAGGACCTCAAGCTCCCTTCTAGCTCTAAGATTTTGAAGATACACATCAACATGGATTTTAAGAAACCAAGATACAATCCTGACCACAAGAAACCCTCAAGGGTTACCTGACTTCATTTGGAGAAGAATGCTGACCACTTAGGCATGTTTTAAATTCTGATTATGTCAGCCGGGTGGCGGCAGTGGTGCTGGTGGTGGCACACGCCTTTAACCCCAGCACTCAGGAGGCAGAGGCAGGTGAATTTCTTTGAGTTCGAGGCCGACCTGGTCTACAGAGTGAGTTCCAGGACAGCTGCCAAAAGCTACACAGAGAAACCCTGTCTCGAAACACAAAACAAAATTCTGATTATGTCACATGTGTATGCTTCTGAACATGGCAAGAGATAACCTAACAAAGGGTCGGAGGATTCACAACATTCACCACCCTCCTGGCAATACTCAGGTCCTTGGCTCTACAGTTCCACGTGACAGTTTGCTGTTATATCAGCAATACATTATCTGTTTCTTTAACCAAAGAGGAACGTTTCATAAGACAAATAAAAAACTTAACAAAACTTGGTTTCCTTGAGATTAAGACTCTGGAGGCTGTCCGATCAAGTTTCAAGAAAGATCTCCTGATCACTCAGTAAAGGCATTCTCTTTGAAAGAGAAAGATAATCCTCTGAGGTAAGCAGGTCCTTGGGTCAGTAATGGAAAGATCTCCATTTTCAACAATCCAAACCCCCTTGACTACTAATTACCAACTGCTGTATCTCCAAGGAACTACCTCTGATCCAAAATAAAACACAAATATGTCCTGAGCCTGCCAGACATGAACTGCAACAGACAAATAATCTTAAAATTATACTTAATAAAAGTAGACAGCCTTCAATAGTAATATGTAAACCAGCTTTGGACCCTGGCACACAGAGACACACACACACAGACACACACACCCTTCAAAGACAAAAAGGATGAAACACAAACATGTTGCTTCAGATTCTTGGAACAAACTTAACTGTTCCAAATGATGACCCTATAAATCCTTTACGTTTTCCTAGAAGTAAAAATCCATAGTTTTGTCTTAGAAGAGAAAGCCCTTTGTATATACTTTTTTAAAGGGCGATTTTTACCCTAGAAACAAAATAATTCAACTATAAAGAGACTGCATACTATTAGTTGGGAAAAATACCTAATATCAACAATCATATCTATATAAGATGTCACCTACAGTCTAGTCCTAGATACCTCAGCTTTAAGACTTGAGTCCACGGCTTCTTGTCTGTGTCTAGTGCTACATTTCTCTCTAAAGGTCCCATGATTCCCGAGAAAAGTACCCGCCATCTCCTCAAAATCATGAAGAAGAATGGAGGGCTGAGATCGGCCTGAGGACTTCAACAGTCTGCTTGCCTTTGTTCTGGCTACACTCTCTACTTACACTACTCTGCCCTGTGGGTTACACTACCCCTGCGCTTCTGGCTACAATGAGAATACCATAGCCAAAAACACTTGCAAGCATCAATCACTCCCTGACTTGGCGGCTCTTGCTAAAGTGGCAAGCATCTAATGCCACCCTCACCTGATGCTTGGCCGTCTCCATACCCTCCAGAACTGTCGTCTTGAAGTCCTCCTGCTTGCCCTGTGGAAGGAAAGAGGAGAACTCAGGGACCTTACTCCATAAATTAAGATAATATCTGGACATAAAGGCCTAATAGTTGGCGACTCAAGAATTTACCACCAACTAGTAAACCGGTATCAGAGAGCTCCTTCTGGAATTAAGGCCCAGGGTATTACATCATCTTTCAAATTCTGGTCAGGAAATTTCAACTTCACATGCTGATTCTTGTTGAAAGGCAGTAGAATAAAGTACATAGTATTTTAATTCCTAAATTCTTGCTGCCAGTCTTGGTGAGTAAGTCTGGATGGGATGGGAGATGGAGTCCAATGTCTTTTAACTAACTGTTGCTAGACTGACATGGGCTACAGGACCTGAAACTGCAACAATTCAGCATCAAAGTCTTAGTTTTCTATCTAAAAAAACAACAAGCAAATGACCGACAATCTTAGTAAAAATCCTGTCCTCATCAAAACAGGTGATGTAACTAAAAAATTCAGCACCAACAGTAGTTTTGTTTACCATACGCGGTAGATAGGACTGGACAAAATATACCAGTGTGCTTCCTCAGTAAAGACACCATGTAGTCAGAGGCCAAGCTGCAGGCAGACAGACACACACGCTTGTGGGAGGATGGAGGGACTCAGGCAACAGCCTTGGGGAACTTCTACCTTAAGCTAGATACTAAGCCTTGCTTTAAAAAAAAAAAAATTCTCCTCAGTGTTCTACTGTGTAGAACTTCAAGAATCAAAGCTTTGAATTCAATCAGAAAATATCATTAACAGACTGTCTTCTCCAATCTATCACCAAGACAGACACCATGATCTTGAGCTTCCAAGGCCCTGGTACACTGCAGGAAGATCACAGTGTGGCCTTTGAAAGTAATCTCCCAGTGATCTGAACTTAGACAAGCTGCATTAGACAGTTTATTTTAAACTATACCCATACAACAGCAGAGTCCAGCACTGAGTTTGAACAATTACAGCCCTTATAAAAATGTTCTAGGTTTATGAAACACAAGCAGTGATTTTGACAACAAAATGTGCTGACACTGTTTTAATTAAAGATTATTTTCCTACGCTTGTCTAAAAGACCCACTAGGTTCTAGAAGGCTCTTCTGCTTAGACAATATGTATTTGTTGTTTAGAGCCCCTAAGGAACATAAGCATGATGAGAAAATCCAAATACTAAACCTAATATGCAAACTATTCCTGAGAACACAGGCCCTACAATTTAAATCAGAAATGTTTACTCTTGACATGATCTTTTATTCCCTAAAAGTGTTGTGGGTTTAAAAAAAAAAAATGCTGGGCGGTGGAGAACACACCTTTTATTCCAGCACTTGAGAGGCAGAGGTAGTCGGATCTCTGTGAGTTCAAGGCCAGCCTGATCTACAGAGTGAGTTCCAGGGCAGTCAGGGCTACACAGAGAAACCTGAACTCAACCCCTCCCCGCAAAAAAAGTTGTCATTGTTGGTTTAATTCCCAACAGAACCAAAGTAGATTAGAACATTAAATCATACTTAGAAAAAGAGAGAAAAGGCTCATAACAGTAAACAAACAGTTTAAGAATAACATTTTAAGGCAGGCAGTGGTGGTGCACACCTTTGATCCCAGCACCCAAGAGGCGGAGAGGGGTGGATCTCCTGGTTTGAGGACAGCCTGGTCTACATAGTGAGTTCCAGGACAGCCAGAGCTATACAGAGAAACCCTGTTTCAAAATACCAAAAGAAAAAAAAAAGAAAAAGAGAGAGAAAGAAGAGTTGAACATTAGCTGTTCTCTCTCAAATGATGTTCCTAACTTGGCAAAAATGAAGGTTTCTTATTGTAAAGACATTTCATACTAAAAACAAACAAACAAAACTAACAGAAAAGCAAAAGCACTTTCAAATGGCCATTGAGCCTCAATTATTCCACCCTTCCTGTTTCTATCATTTCCTTTTCTCCAACTACATGCCATACTACAAGCAAATTTGTTTAAACTACAAGCAGTTCATCTCTTGTTTTTCTATTGTCAATGGTACTCAACAAAAAAGATTTCTTAATCATGATTACTGTGCTAAAAAGCCTAACGAAAGAACAAGGTAAGGCAGTCTTTCTTGCTTCTGCTTTTAAAATTACATTTTAAAAATTCTTATAAAGACACTGATTGAGCCAGGAATACTAGTGCATGCCTACAACCCCCAACTGCTTGGAAGGCTGAAGTGGGAAGATGCCAAGTTCAAGTCCAGTCTGGTCTACAAAGAAAATTCTGTTCTTTTTTTTGGTTTTTGGTTTTGTTTTTGTTTTTGTTTTGTTTTGTTTTGTTTTTTGGTTTTTCGAGACAGGGTTTCTCTGTGTAGCTTTGCGCCTTTCCTGGAACTCACTTGGCAGCCCAGGCTGGCCTCAAATTCACAGAGATCCGCCTGGCTCTGCCTCCCGAATGCTGGGATTAAAGGCGGAAAATTCTGTTCTTAAAAAGATACTGTTAACTGATAAGAATATATAGGAGAAATATGGAAGCTATCAAAATCCTGGAAATATTTTTAAAAGCTCTTTCATAATATGAAACAACTTCAAATACAAGGTATTACTTAAAGAATTAAGAGGATGAATGCAAAAGGTAATATACAGCATAAGAACTGATGGAAAACAGCTGGGCAGTCTTTAATCCCAGCACTCAGGAGGCAGCAGAGGCAGGTAGATCTCTGAGTTCAAGGCCAGCCTGGTCTATACAGTGAGTTCCAGGACAGCCAAGTCAACACTGAGAAACCCTGTCTAAACAAAACAAAAACAAACAAACAAATAGAACTGATGGAAAACAAAACTAAAACATGCTTAATAAGATTTAGAAAGATGCCGGGCAGTGGTGGCGCATGCCTTTAATCCCAGCACTTGGGAGGCAGAGGCAGGTAGATCTTTGTGAGTTCGAGGCCAGCCTGGGCTACAGAGCAAGATCCAGGAAAGGTGCAAAGCTACACAGAGAAACCCTGTCTCGAAAAACGAACAAAACAAAACAAAGATTTAGAAAGATTTAGCTCTTGGCCTAAAAGTCTAATTTGTTTAGAAGTGAAAGGATGTGGTTATTTTCTAACCACAATATATTTGTGGTATATTTACCCACTTCTCAAAGGAGCTGAGAAGAATTTTCTTTGCTTTCTTTATTTTTTTTAAGACAAGATCTCATGTACCCTTTGCTAGCATGTAGCTGAAGACTGAATTTCTGACCTAAACGCTGCTCCCTTCCAAGAGCTTGGATTCTACTTGCATCACTACTAAATGAAAAGCTACAATCATCACCTGAAATACATGCCTAGCCCCACAGTGTTTTGTTTGTTCGTTTGTTTTGCAGTGCTGGGACCTGAATGTATGGCCTCACACATGCTAGGCACTGTTATATCCCCACCCCAGATGTCTTTTTATTTTTTAAGACAAGCTCTCATGTATTCTAGGCTGGCCTTGAACTGATCTTTAGCAAAAACAAACAAACAGACAAACAAAAACACCACAGTAGAATAAACTGTATTTTAGCCAGGTGGTGGCAGCGCACACCTTTGATCCCAGCACATGGGAGGCAGAGGTAGGCAGGTCTCAGTGAGTATGAGGCCAGCCTAGTCTATAAATCGAGTTCCAGGACAGCCAGGATTGTTATACAGAGAAACCCTGTCTCAAGGAAAGAAAAAAAACAAACTGTATTTTAATTATACTGATCTAACCACTTTGTAACATGTCTTGGAGGAAGAGTGACCTAGAGAAAGGAAATGCAATCAAATTTCAACAAAATAATTTATATGTGAAGTAAAATAACTTGCAACAAATAAGTGGACAAGACTTAAATAAAAAAAGGCTGTGCACAGGAGGACATAAAAAGGATAAAGGACTTTAAAGATTATTCCCTTTTAATTCAGGAGAATGGTAATGCAATAGATAAAATGTAAAGAGATAAAGCTGAAACAAATATTCTAAAGATGGCTGAAAATTAAAGAACAGAACATAGAAGGAACAATGAATCTAAAGATTTTAAAACTACATGGAGGTAGAAAGAGGCTCAGCAAGTTTGAGCTAAATAAATGTGATTGATCTTAGGAGAGTAATCAAAGCCATAACTTCAAAAGCAAACCAGTTAAGAGAGACAATAACCAAACAAAAGGGTAAAAATTAAGAAAGTGGACCAGAAAGACAGCTTAGTGAGTAAAGGCACTTGCTGCCGCATGTGATGACCTCCATTTGAGCTAAGGGACCCACATGGTGGATTGACCTGTTCTGTGTTATATAGGTACATGCACATAAAATAAATAAAAATGTAAAAAAAAAAAATTGAGTATGATTATCACTACTTTGTATTAACTTTCTGCTATCTCCATTTTAAGAAATGACTTTTAAAACACCGTTCAAAAGTTGGGCATGGTGGTGATGCCTTCAATCCCAACAGAGGCAGGCTGAATTCCAGGCCAGCCTGGTCTACATAGTGAGTTCCAGGTCAGCCAGGGCTACATAGAAAGGCCCTGTCTTAAAACACACACACACACACACACACACACACACACACACACACACACACAAAAAAAAAAACCCAAGCAAATAAACAACAAAACAAAAACCGGACAACGAAAACAAGCGCAAACAAAAAAACATTCAAGAGGCTAAAGATAAGGGCTCCCACATTACGTGACTCACAATTGTCTGTAACTCCAGTTACAGGCGATCTGATACCCTCTTCTGGCCTTCAGGCAACCAAATATACATGTGTATACAGAAAGAGAGAGAGACACACACTCATACATATAAATAAAAAATAGTAAAAATAATCTAAAGCATCATTAAATAAATAAACTCAATACAGTTCTTTCCTAATACCTATTTGACCCAATTTTGTGCAGAATAAATGATCTATGCTTGTTAGAATAAATGCAAAACAAAGTAAACTAGGTTCACAGAGGTAGCCAAAAATAACCAGAATCTTCAAGCACACTAGAGGCCTTTTAACACTGTTAATGATGGTAGTATTTGAGTAACAATATCAATAAAATCCATGGGCTTTAATGGAATAGCAATCCCAAAGTTACACCATCATTGAAAAAGTGAGCTAAAACAAGCAACTTTCACAATGTCTAGAACTAAGAAGGGGTTCTGCTGAAAACAGGATCTGCCTGGAACTTCATGATGCCAGAAGGACGACAAGTCAGAAGCTGCAGGGACCATGGAGACAAAGTAAGAAGTCCATCCACAGAAAGCTGCTGAGGAAAGCAAACCTTCCAGAAACCAACAGAAAGACTGTTTTCATACACTATTTACCCACATTCCACAGGAGGGATTTTCCTGTTCCCTATTTTTGTGCAAAGTCTTGATTCATAGTATAGGTTTTCAAAATGTTCCAAAGAAAATGTATAAGATCCTGTTATATTGCCTAGCTACAAGCTTCAGGTGTGTCTGAGCAGTAAAAAACAAAGCCTACTTTTCTTATTTACCTGTTTTAAAATGGACAATATCAAACTTTATTCTGGCCACTATTAAAAATACCACTGTAACATTTCATACTAGATGCTTTCTATTCTACTTCATAGTTGCACATATTTGACAATGAAGTACTAAAAATGACTTTCCAGTTTCTAAAAAAAATATATGAAGGCTATAAGCTGACCTCATTTTTTATCGATTTGTCCTGGTCATAGTTCAACTATATATTTAATACAACATGTTCATATATAATAGTAGAGTTTACATTTTCCCAATGGATTCTTCACAGAAAACCCCATTTGGCAAATGAGGAAAATCCTCAGACAAATTACCCCATTGTTTTATTACCATGTGATCAGACCAAATAAATGATGGTAGCAAAGAGAAGTCAAAGTCATAACAATAAAGTTGCTCAGCTAAAACTATTAGCTAAAATTATTATTTTGAAAAATCAAAACGAAACAAACAAGTAAATGAACCCATTCATTAAGAAAGTAGGGCAATCTCTCTAAGGCTAAACATAGGATTCAATAGTTCTTCTTACGAGTCAAAAGCAATTAACAGTTCAAAATCAAGAATCTAAAACTACTTCACAAAAAAAACTAACATCAGTTCTTTGTGTTTAATATAAAATTTCTAAAATCCAATCTGGGGCAGAAACATTAATTTGCAAACAATTTCTAAAAGACCTATGGAACAGTCAGGAAGTTGTGGTGCATGCCTTTAATCCCAGAACTTGGGAGGTGGATACAGGTGGATCTCTGTGAGTTCGAGGCCAGCCTGGTCTACAGAACAAGTTCCAGGACAGCCAAGGCTACACAGAGAAACCCTGCCACGAAAAACAAAAAACAAAACCCCAAAATCTATGACACAATATGATGACTACAGTAAATAACAATAAAGCTGTGTAGTCTTGAAAAATACCAAGAGTAGGTGCTAGGTAGTCTCCTAAAAATGATCTCATCAAGGTAATATATATATTACCTCGATAGATGCTAACACTCTACAAATACACAAAATATTACTTCAAAAGATTATACACATATCTGATAGAAATAATTTCATACAATTTTATCTACCACTTTAGAAAATAAAATGAACTCCTGGATTCTCACTACACCTTTCCTTCAATACTTTTATTGTGCCGCTCGCTTCACTCCTACAGCCAAGCCGGCTGCTAGGATCTGCAGTCCTTTGGACTGAATACTGTGGTGGAGGATCTAGTCTTATTTTTGAATTCTTAGACTCCAGAACCACACCTGCAACAAAGGACCACAATTGTACAATTAGTTGTGTGATGAATAAAGTGAATAAAGAACTACTGCATTTGGAGGAATCTTATTTTGTGAGAGAATTTCTCTATTTTACCTTTTTGTTTTGTTTTGGTTTTTTAAGACAAGGTTTCTCTGTGTAGCCCTGGCTGTCCTGGAACTGGCTTTGTGGACCAGGTTGGCCTCAGACTCAGAGATTCACTGAAGGTCATGGCAGAGCAGAAGGAACCCTTATTTCGAGCCCCTTAAATGCTTTTGTTTGTTTTGTTTTTGAAACAGGGTGTTTCTATGTAGCCCTGGTTGTCCTGAACTCACTATATAGATCATGCTGGCGTGGAATTCAAAGAGATCCACCTGCCTCTTCCTCTGAATTCTGTGATTAAAGGCATGGACCACCTTCCAGCTTCATTTTACTTTTCAAAAGTTCCACCTCTGTATTACATACCAATCCTGTACTCCCTACACTTTAAGCTTCCAAATCTCTCTAGGGTTTTTTTGTTTTTTTAAAGACAGGGTCTTTCCACATAGTTCTGGCTGTCCTGGAACTCACTATCATAGACCAGGTAGGTCTACACCAGGTCATCACATCAGGCTTGCACAGATAGCAAGGAAATTTATCCAATGAGCCATCTCACTGGCCTCTGTTTTCTCTCTCTCTCTCTTTTTTTTTTTTTTTTTTTGGTTTTTCAAGACAGGGTTTCTCTGTGTAGCTTTGTAGCTTTGCGCCTTTCCTGGAACTCACTTTGTAGACCAGGCTGGCCTCGAACTCACAGAGATCCACCTGCCTCTGCCTCCCGAGTGCTGGGATTAAAGGCGAGTACCACCACTGCCCCGACTTCTCTTTTTCTTTTAAAGTAAAGAAAACCAGCTGAGTATGATAATGTATGCCTATAATTCCAGCCCTTGGGAGTACAGGCAGGAGGATCATGAGTTCAACCTTGGCCTCAACACAGTGAAACCAAAATGAGCTTGGGCTATATGAGGTCCTGTTACAAACCAAGCTCTTCTCCAGGGCCAGAGAGATGGCTCACTGGGTAAAGGCATTTGTTGCCAAGCCAAACAATCTGAGTTCAATCCCTAGCCCTACATGGTAGAAGGTAAGAACTAGCTTCCACAAATTGTCCTCAAACCCCCCCACCTCCAAAACCCACAATACAAAAGATTCCACCATTTAGATTTTTGTTACACCGAATAATCAATTAATCAAATATTTATCCATTTTTGTCACATATTTTCATTATAATAGAATTTCTGATCCAATGTCACTGAAACAAATTAAATTCTTCTACTCCTCTCTTTTCTATACTTATTTTTTGGATTACTTAGTATTTTTACTAATCCCGGTTGGGTATAGTTTTTAATTTATTTTTTGGGTGTATGTGCATATGTGCATCATCCTCAACTGTTCTCTTCCTTTCTTCCTCCTCTTTTTGGGGTGGGGGTGGTTGGGTGAGTTTCATCACTTTTCAGCCCTGGCTAGCCTTGAATTCACTGAGATCCACATGGCTCTACCTTCCAGAGTGCTGGGATTAAAGGTATCTATCACTATGCCAGCAGTCTTCACCTTATTTTGTGTCTCACTGAACCTAGAACTTGCTGATTCATCTGGACTGCTGGCAAGCCCCAGGAATCCTGTCTTTGCTTCTCCAGTGCTGGGATTACAGACATAAACCGCTGCACCTGGGTTGTCTGGGACCTGAACTCGGGTCCTCATGCTTCCAAGGCAAGCATTTTACTGACTGAACCATCTCCCTAACTCCTGGATATCCTTTTATGTACGTTTTGTTTTAGAGGGTTTTTTTTGTTTTAGTTTGTTGTTGTTTTGGGGGGGGAAAGGGTTGGCAGTTCTGGGGAGCAAACCCAGAGCCTTATGTTATGCTAGGCAAATGCTCTACCACTGAACTACACTTTCCAATCCAAAGTGAATTAAGATACTTTTAAGCCAACAGTTTATTCCAAGGGTCCCCAAATTACTTAAAGCACACAAAAATTTTGTTATACCAATTATAGCATAAATGAATTTTGCTAATTTAACAGCTTCCCCCAAAACACAAATTCCCCAAGTACAAAAGAACTGCTTCTACTGCAAAGAGACCTTCACCTGGCTTAAAAAAAGAATGTAAATAAGATAGAATATTCTTTCCATACTTAACAGATAGATTATAACTGCCAATCCACTAACCATCTAATAAAACTAATTTGAGAACTGAGCAGTTGTTTAAGCAGAGCCTCTGTGAAAACAGCTCACACACATTAACTTGAAGAAGCCTTGGAAAAGCATCTAAAGGCCCATTTTCAATGTGCTTTTGCTTATTATTTTGAAGTATGTTTTCATAAATGTCTCAAACTATGCACAATAAAGCTACTTATATTCGATTATCAAAACAGAATATTATGTTCCTAAAGCAGAGTACTCTACTGAAAATATAAAATCAGCATAGTAAGGCAGTGGAATGGGACAAGTGAGACTTTTGTACACAAAGGCTTAGTAGCAGCAGAGCAGCTAACAAGGTAAAGCCTGAACAACACCAAGGGATGATCTGAAGTACATGAGACAAGCTGAGGCAAGCTCCAAATAAAGTGCATTTCTACTAGATCAACCCAGGGGCAGGTGAAGGTCAACTGAATGAGATTTCTATTACAGAAGCTCCACTGTTAACCAATACATACGATCCAAAGGCAGTTTGTTTCCAATCACAAAAACAAAGTTTAATCTTCACAGAAAAGATACTGGGAAATGAAACACAACTATCAGTTGTTAAACCAAATATAAACAACATGAAAAACAAAATAATATAAGGTTTAAATACAAACAACAGTTAATATTTAAAAATCTGAAAGCTGGACGGTGGTGGCACATGCCTTTCGTCCCAGCACTTGGGAGGTGAGTTAGGTGGATCTCAGTGAGTTCGAAGTCAGCTTGGCCTACAAAGCAAGTTCCTGGACAGTAAGGACTGCTACACAGAGAAACTCTGCCTAAAAAAAAAAAAAAAAATCTGTATTTACCCATAGGCTCTTAACAGGAAGGACTACAATGCCACAGTGCAATGTCAAAAAATTGGGAGGGGGGCAATGTTTATGTCCAAATGGAGAACTTCCTCCCAATAAATTAAATTTAATCAAACAACATGAAACAAATAAAATATCTCTTATTTTCACTTTTAAAAATTAACTATGGGGGCTGGATGAAGTATCACTTAGCATGAGAAAGGCATCCCATTACAAATCAACTCTCCTAAAACTTTTCTCTCTCCAATGTTCCTCTCAATGCTTTTAGTTCCCTCTACAGACTGACTTCTCTACAACAAATAACTCAGTACTACCCTCGTACTCTAAAGGACCTCAGTGAGAGACTGAGGAAATGCTAGTGAATAACTTGTAGAACACAGTTCTGGCTAGGGGAGGCCCTGGCTTAGATCCCAGTTCTGCAAAAACAAAGTAACTTGGATACTACCTCCAACCAGACTACCAGTCAAGCCAGGCTCCAATCTGCTTTCCGGCTTCCTTATCCAATTCTCATCTAAAGGAACTTCTCCAATTATATCATTTGATCAATCTTTGGAACACCTTGGGTTTCTATAAATAACAAAGCCTTCCCCCTCAAATGAACACTTTAGAAAGCAAAGCAAAATTGGGTAAACAAATTTAAAAGTAGGTAAGAATAAAATTAAGCAAGCAACACTTAAAAGATTAAAACATAACTTCTAGTTATTTTCTTAACTTAAAACCTACCTTTCTCAAAAATACTAAGACACCTTCTTTATACTAAAGCACTGGATTACTGCAACATAATGGAGTAAAGACAGTGCCTCCAATCCCAAATCCCTTCAAAACACATTTGTAGGACCGGGGCCTGCTATGTATGTAATAAAACTCATACAAAAACACATAAAAACCAAGACTTAGTTTACATTTTTAAAGGACAGAGAAAGTATATATCAAGTTGGTACGTAAGATAAATCTTATCTACTGGGACCACAGAATACCACACCAAAAAACAACCTCTGACATATCAGATCATCACTGTACAATACTTAAGAACTCTTAAATTGAGAATCTGTAGCCTCATGAGCTATAGCAAGCATTTCAACAGCAAGTGCCTAGCAAAGACAGAGGAAAAAGATAAGTGCTTGGGATGGTCTTTCTATACGCTGTGAATACGTGTTGCTACCATTGGTTAACAAAGAAGCTGTTTTGGTCCATGGTAAGGCAGGATAAAAGCCAGGAGTGAAATCCAAGAGAGAGACAGGGAGAAGAGGGCAGAGTCAGAGCAGACGCTAGCCCTCCATCCCAGGAGCAACATGTCAGCAGACCAGTAATGTCATGGCCGTGGCAAAACACAGATTAATAGAAATGAGTTAATTTAAGATGAAAGAGCTAGCTAGCAAGAATCCTGAGCCATAGGCCAAACAACTTGTAATTAATATAAGCCTCTGTGTTTATTTTATAAGCTACTATGGGCCAGGCGGGACACAGGAAAACTTCCGGCTATAGATAAGAATCAAAAAGACTATATTAGGAGGCATGAAAAGAAGACAGGGAGATACAGATTAAACAAAGAAAGCTAAATACAAGATTTGGGAAGGGCAGGAAAAAAATGCAACAATGAGAAGGTGTTGCTGAGGTACAGAGAAGGCTCTGCTACCTCAAGAGGCATGTGCAAATGTAAGGCACCAGACAAGAAGCCTTCCAATAAGGAGCTGCCTGACGAATTATTTTAAGAAAGTCGTAGGAAAACCCCTGGAAACTGGGATGAAATGAATTTAGAATTTAATCTTTCTCTTTTTTAGAAAGTATTTTTATAATGTTTTATTTCAATTATACATTATTTTTAAGAGCTTTAGTCAGAATTTAAGTTCTAAACCTAAATTTACATTAACAATTGACTTCTAATACTCTCAAGTGGAGTACCAGCATTAATAGTAGGCTTTAGAAAAATACTTCAGTTCTAGTCATTTAAAATGACACCAAAGAGGAGAAACATCCAAGATAAAAAAATAAAAAGATGCCATGTCCAAAGCTAAAAGTTGTCAGAATGAGTTTTAATCTGGTTAACTCTAAAAGAAATACAAAGAGAGCAGATGTGACCCAAAATAAGCCTCCTATTTTAAGGGTACAGGAGTAAAAGAACTGGTGAAGTATGGGCAGCTAACAGAAATTTAAAAAGTCATTTCAAGGAGAGGAACGCTATAATTTTCCAAAGTCAAAATGAGCTAATGAAATGTTATTCAGGGCAAAAAACACAAAATATTAATTAAGACTCTTGTTTTATACTGTCTCTCCAAAACAAGCCATAACTGGTTAGGATATCCTCAGAAAGCTAGGGCTCAAGGCGGACAACAGATCTGAGTTCTTTAAAGGCTATCTGAAGCTTGTAACGATATATATCCCAATCATCTTTTCACGGGCTAAGGAAGCTTAAGTGCAATCAGTGTCTCTTCATGGCCTTTTCTCTTAGGTGTGTGTGTGAGTGTGCATAAAGATGCCAGAGTTCAACAGTGCCAGGCTTCCTCAGTCCCTCTCCATCTTATTTTCTAAGACAGTCTCACTGATCCTGGAGCTGGCGGATTCAGCTAGGCTGGCTGGCCAACACACCTCAACGCCATCATGTCTCTGCCTCTTCACACCGCTATTACAGGCGTGCTATCATACTCAACTTTTATGCAGGTGTTGGGGATTGACCTCAGGTCCTCGGACTTGCACAGCAAGTCTTAACTGACTGAACATCTCCCCAGCCCCACAGTCTTTTCTTATACCATTCCTCTGACTAGAAAGCTCAATAATAAAAATTACAAAATCTTAGGCCTGGTCCTTTTAGCTTCAGAATTTTTTATATATGTTCATCAGGAAAAAAAGTTTTTACTAACAAGTATGTATAAATAAAAACAAAAACAACAACACTAAAAAACCAAAACCAAAACTGTGAAGTCAACTTGTTGCCGACAGGACTGACTCTGTGGACTTGACATTCTGTGTTTTCTCTAACCATTTATTTTCTTCTAATTCTAGCCAACATACACTACTATTATCTATCACCATCCTTCATTTTCTTCATATATGCACAAAAAAGTTATCAGCAGCACTATGTATACATGTACCCATACATACATGTATACGCACACACATAAAAAGACACACAGCAAAGAGCCCCAGAATCAGAATATAAGCCAAAGATGAAGACATAAATAACACCGCAAGATAGGAACAAACAATTGATTCTCATTTCTAAGATAAAACAAACCATGGTTGGTCACTACAACTCACCAGATGGCTCTTCTGGTTCACTTTCATTTTCTTCCTCAGGTGGGGCTTGAGGAGGTGGTGGGGGAAGCTTCTTTTCCTTCTCTGCTTTGGCATTTCTCTCTTCTTCTGAATAATACTCATCTTCTGAGAGGTTGGCCAAGCTTTCATCCATTTCTCTGTATTCTACCTATGTGGAGATTATACCAGAAAAAACTAAATACAATGAGAATTTCAATCAGGGACTCTATTTGGAACCATTAAGGGAAATTAATTAATTTCAAACTTCACAAGGATCTAGCCAACTTAGTTATTAAAGACAGAAGGCCTCAAGGAAGAATATAGTGTCAGTTTAGGTTTACTCCAATCTGTAACTTACATCATAATGCTGGTCACATATCTCTAACTCAAGCTCTCTTTCAAGTTTTTTTCAGTGTGTATATTATCATGCTCACACACTAAAGTTTCAATTAAAATAGCCCTCATCCAAAAATACAGTTAACTAGTGCACAAGATATGATGATATATGCCTATAATTCTAGCACCCAGGTTCTTGAACCCAGGTTCAAGGCTAACCAACAATTTCATGGGCAGCCTACATCAAAATATCCTGTCTTAGAATATTAAAGACTGATGATGTAGCTCAGGCATTAGTATCTCCCCCCCCCACTTTTGCTATTATTTGTCTCTTTAAATTGACAAATAAATACTGAGGAAGGACAGATGGCCCAGCCTAGTTTGTCAGGTCTACTGCCAGAGCCTGGCGTTGACCCTGCCATCTTCAGTAACACCTTTACAAAACTTCAACCTAATTTTGATTATGTAATTTCATGCTATTTTAAAAGAGGCAATCCCACATTAGACAAATCTCCAAGCAACAAAACTGCTATATTGTCTGTATACATCTCAAAACTCTTAAAGCAAAGCCTGTATAAACTGGCCTCAGCTTCTTTTTTAAAAAATTCTGTGTGGTGTATGTACTCCTGCACATTCTAAGCCCAAAGGAGAAAAATGGATGTCCTGTTCTATTACTCTCCGCTTTCTTCCCTTTAGACAGGGTCTCTCACTGAACCTGGAACTTGTCTAGCAGTCAATAAGCCTTGGAGAGCCTCCTGTTTCCACTTCCCCCACAACGCTGGCCACACTCATCAGCTTACCTTTTATTCTTTAAACGGATAATCATCCACTGAAGCTATGATTTACACTAGTTCCCAAGTCTGGCTATGAATGGGTAAAATTTCTGACCTCTTTGCTGCTACTTTTTTTGCATTTTATTTTTTGCTATGGCCGTTTTAACATCCGAGTGTTTCTGTGCACCACATGCATACAGTGTCCACATAGACCAGAAGAGAGCATTGGATCCCCTGGATCAGATGGTTGTGAGTCACCATGTGGGTACTGGGAATCAAACCCAGGTCCTCTGGAAGAACAGCCAGGGCTCTTAACCACTGAGCCATCTCTAGCCCCACATCCTTGCTTCTTATTGTCCCCAAAATGAACATATCTCATGTTTCTTTTGAAAGTTTAAGAAGTGATCACAGGCTGGGAAGATGACTCCTGGGACAAATGCACAAACAGTAAACAGAAATGAAGACCACAGTCCCCAGCACCCACATAAAAGGCTGTCAGGAGTGGCAGCCCACATGTAATCCTAGTGCTCAGGAGACACAGGGATCCTTGGAGTAAGATAGACAAGCCAAACCACAAAAGTTTGGGGTTCAGTCAGAGACTCTGCCTCAGTGGAAAGTGATTAAGAAAAACACTCTATATACCAACCTCCACATGCACGCAAACATAAGTGCACACACACACTCGCTACACATATGCACGTACAAAAGAAAAAAAAGCTAATCGAGAAGGAAAAACAAGAATTAAGCCCAAGAGAATTACAAAGACAATGGCTTAGTAACATTCAGAAAAAGGAGAATCTTGGAGGCTTGCAGTCATCTGGACAAATCAGTGAGCTCCAGGCTCAAAGAAAGAGAAAGATCCTAGATTAAAAATAATTCAGAGAGGAGCTGGAGAGATGGCTCAGAGGTTAAGAGCATTGGCTGCTCTTCCAGAGGTCCTGAGTTCAATTCCCAGCAACCACATGGTGGCTCACAACCATCTATAATGAGATCTGGTGCCCTCTTCTGGCACGTAGGCGTACATGCAGGCAGAATACTATATACATAATAAATAAATAAATCTTAAAAAATAATAATAATTCAGAGAAATGACTGAGGACAACTGATCAGCCTCTACCTCTATACAAACATAAACATAAATACATACCATGCACCCGCACGCACAAACATGAACACGTAAGCACAGGCTCATGTACATATACACACACACACACACACACACACACACACACACACACACCCTCGAGAAATTTCTTTTCTTTTTTTTTTTTCTTTTGGTTTTTCGGGATTAAAGGCGTGCGCCACCATTGCCTGGTGAGAATTTTTTTTTAAAGAATGTAATAAAGTAGTTCTACAATTCCTATGAAAACAACATGATCTTAAAAAAGAACAAAGCTGAAGAGTTCACAGAGTTCACACATCTTGATTTCAAAAATCTTTTTCAAAGCCACAATAACCAGAACAGTGTGTTAGTGACATATGGATAGAAAACTACATCAAGGGACAAAATGATGGATCAGAAAGACATTCCTTAGGTGTAACACTGGGAGCAGTGGAACAAGGCGAAAACATAAATTGGACCTCATCAAAGTTTAAAACTTTTGAAACTAAAAAATAAATAAATAAATAAATAAATAAATAAACAAACAAATAAATCTTGCTATAAAACAATTTAAAAACCCATTTAAAAAAAAACGAGCCAAGAATGTGACTAGGTAGAGCTGGGGATATAACTCAGTTAGTAGAGTGCCTACCTAGCACACAGCATGCCCTGGGTTTGAGCCCCAGTGCCAAATAAAACTGGGTATAAGTGACACATACCAGTAACCACAGCACTGTACTAAAGACGGAGGCAGGTGGATCAGAAACTCAAGGTCATCCTCAACTACATACTGAGTTTAAGACCAGCTTAAACTGTCCTTTAAAAAAAAAAAAAATGAGCTGGGCAATGGTGGCTCACGCCTTAAATCCCAGCACTCAGGAGGCAGAGCCAGGCAGATCTCTGTGAGTTCGAGGCCAGCCTGGTCTACAGAGGACAGGGACCAAAACTACACAGAGAAACCCTGTTGTAGCAGGAATCTTAAAAGGTCTTATTAATGAAAACAAACCCGGAGCCAGGTATTGGGGTGAACACTGAAAGATCAGAGAAACAGAACAGGCCACAGCCAGCCTCGCCTCATCAATTCCTCAGCTGATCTTGTTTCCTCAAACTGGAAGCCTCTGTGTCCTCATCCAAATAGATCTCAGCTGAACTGCTGCTAAAAGCCTAAAAGCTTAACAAGACTCTAGTTCCTGGCTTTCATGCCTTATATACCTTTCTGCTTCCTGCCATCACTTCCTGGGATTAAAGGCATGATATGATCACCACGCCTGGCTGTTTCCAGTGTGGCTTTGAACTCACAGAGATCTACATGGATCTCTGCCTTCGGAATGCTAGGATTAAAGGTCTGTGTGCCACCATTTTCTGGCCTCTATGTCTATCTAGCGGCTGTTCTGTTCTCTGACCCCAGATAAGTTTATTAAAGTGGACAATATATTGGGGGACATAATATCACCACACCCTGTCTTGAAAAACAAAAACAACAAAAAAGATATCTCACATACAAAAGGCAAAGGGGTGGAGGTAGCACATGCCTTTAATCCCAGCACTTGGGAGACAGAAGAGGCAGATCTCTGAGTTTGAGGCCAGTCTAATCTACAGCGTGAGTTCCAGGACCGCCAGGACTACACAAAGAAACCTATCTTGAAAAACAAAAACAAAAAAAGCCGACCCCAACCATGTTCAACATCATTAGCCATTAAGGAAATGCATATCAAAGTACAATGAGATACCATTTCAGATCCACAAAGATGGCTATAGTAAGACAAACAATGCTAAATACAAAGATATGGAGAAAATGAACGCACACACATTGCCGACAAAAAGGTGAAACTGTAGCTGCTACTTTAGAAAAACATTTGGTACCATTTCCTCATCAAAGAAAAGCAGAATTGGGGCTGGAGAGATGGCTCAGAGGTTAAGAGCACTGACTGCTCTTCCAGAGGTCCCGAGTTCAATTCCCAGCACCCACACGATGGCTCACAACCATCTGTAATGAGATCTGGCACTCTCTTCTATATACATAATAAATAAATCTAAAAAAAATTAAAAAAAAAAAAAGAAAAGAAAAGCAGAATTCACACGTGACTCAGCAATTATAATCCCAGGTACTACAAGACTTGAAAACTTATGCTTACATGTTGTATATCACAGCTAAATTATACATAACAACAAAAAAGTAGAGATCCCCCCCAAATGTCCACCAAATGGATAAATGACAAACCCGTACTAATGGCAAAAATACAGAGCCACATATCCTGAGACGCCATACGGAATGTTCAGAATAAGCAACTCCATAGAGTCAGAAAGTAGACTAATAGCTGCCAGGGGTTGGAGGTGGGGAAACAGTGAAAATGTTCTACATTGACTGTGGTGCTGATTTATCTTATGAATACATATTTAAAAAACAACATTGGCACCTGAATGATCTCAAATCTGTTTCTGGCCACACTTTCAACTGAATTGATAAAACAGAACCCTACTGGGCTCTGCCTTGTTTCATTTCTAAGGGTTGAAGTCATCAACCTCTGTGCTTTTTAATGCCTCTAAAATAAAACAAAAACCCACACAAAAACAACAAAAAATAATGCAGGCTGATTGAAATATGTTCAGATTATCTGGGTACTGGGCGGGAGTGGGGTTGGGAGGGGTGTTTCCACTTATGTCTTTTGCCTTCACCACATGCACTTTTTCTTTGGAAGTTAAAAACAGGATTCTAGTTTTGGGGATTTTAAAAGCATGTTGGCTAGGTTTCCTTATGGCATTTTCATACATAATTGGTTTTGGTTGACCCTCCTTATCCCCTGCCTCTCCTCCATCTGGACTGAAACCATTCCAGCCCCAGTACTCCATCTTTCTAATACGTGTTCTGATGAAAGCCCACAGAAAAAAGCCTTCCCTCCAAATTCATTTTACTGGACAGAGAGCATGAGATCTCTCAAGCAGGTAGTTGAAGCTGAGGGCTCTCTGGTAAAACACTCCTCTCAAGATGCTCTTCATCCCACCAATTTAGAAAAACCATACACAGCAGCCTGGCACAAGGATGTCCACCTGTCATCCTGGATACTCTGGAAGCCTAGGTGGATGTGTTCATTCCAGAGTTCGAGATGAAACTGCGCAACATAACAAGATGTCAGATCAAAACCAAAATAAGCCCAGGCCTAATAAGGCAGGCCTAGAATCTCAGTCACTTGAGAGGTTGACACAGGAGGATCACAAGTTCAAGCCCTATCTAGGCCACAAAATAAACTCAGGGCTAATCTGGGCTTCAATAGCTTCAATAAATAAAAAGGGTAGAAAACCTGTCTAGCACATACAGTTCCTGAGCACAGCAGGAGAAAATGTGTATAAGGAAAGGGCACCTAAGCCGAACAACTTTAACACTTGTACTGATGTATTTATTTTGCAGTGCTGTGGGCACAAACCCTGGACCTGGGTCATGCTAGGCAAGTGTTGTGCTATCGAGCTACAACCCTAGACTACTTCATGTATTCAACATATACTCGCATGTACTTCCAGTTTTCCCTATCGGATTAAGAACTCTCCAGAAGCAGGGCAATGGTGGCACACGCCTTTAATCTCAGCACTCGGGAGGCAGAGGCAGGCAGATCTCTAAGTTCGAGGCCAGCCTGGTCTACAGAGTGAGATCCAGGACAGGCTCCTAAGCTACATACACAGAGAAACCTTTGTCTCGAAAAAACAAACAAATAAACATCTCTCCAGAAAACGCCAAAGTCTGTGCAGTAAAGCCACACCAGTGTGCTTGGCAATGTCACTGCCCCAGGTGGTTCTTTGTTTTGAATGACACCTTGTCAAAACACCAAACTTTTACATTGTAAACCTCAGTGTACTTATTCTTAAAATGAAGCTAACAATACCCGCTCGGTGGTGTTTGGCAAAACGAAAACGTTGGCCGCGTGCCAAATGCACCATCTGGCACACAGAGGTGTGAGACTGAGGTTATCTGTTTATCAAATCTTAATATTTGCATTTGCACCGTGACCAACTGGTATGTGCATTCTTCATCCTGCTTCCTTCCACATCTGTAGAGTCTACCCGAGGCTGGAGACAGCGTCTGCCGCCAAGCCTGACAACCGCGGTTCGATTCCTGAGCATGGTGGAAAAACAAAACCGACTCGGGGGAATTGTCCTATGATCTCCACTAGCACACAGACAATACATAATATTAAAAAAAAAAATCTACGCCAAAAGATCCCTGTGAGAGAAAAATAATTTAAAAACCTGGCGTAGAGCAAGACCTTTTAAAAACAAAAGAAAAAAAAAAAACCCTTCCTTTTCGTGTTCCTTGACTCTCGAGCATCACCTCCTGCTCCCCCACGCACCCAGATCAAAAGCAGCCCGATGTCCGTACACACCAGCCACCCAGGTGGACCCACGCGTCGGGAAGCCATCTTCCCCCGTCAGAAGACCACGGTCACACCCTCCCGTGCCCGACACCCCGGGTCCCCGCACAAAGGCCGGGCCTCCCCTCCCCCGCCACCCTCACTCCCAGGGACCAGCGGCTGGGCCTGGCCTCACCTTCGCCCGCTTGCGCCTGCTGGTCCGTCGGCCCTCCGGGGTCTCGGCGATCCCCGTCTCCATGGGCGTCGCGGAGCCGGGCCCGGCCGTGGGCCCCGCCTGAGGCCCGGCGGACCCGGGAGGCTCGGCCAGGCCCCCGGGAGGCGAGGCCCGCGGAGGCTCCTTCTTTCGCGGGGTGCGCTCGCCCGCCGGCCCCGTGGCGACGTCGGTGGGGCCCGCCAGGCCCGCGGTTGGCGCGGCCACCTCAGAGCCGTTCTCGGCGCCGCCCGCCGCCCCGGGCCCGGCCTCCGTCCCAGCCGCCGCCGCCGCCGCTGCTGCCGCCGCCGCCGCCGCCGCCTTCTTCCCAGACAACATCTCGGGCCGCCTGGCCGCCGCGGGCCGCAGGGGCCGCTCGGTCTGCCGCTCCGTGGGTCCGCAGCGGCCTAGCCCCTCCGCACCGCACCTCGCACGGTCTGTGAGAAGCACGACACCTCGGCGTGCGCACGCGCCCTGCGCGCTCCCGCCGCGTCGGGACAAAAAGCCGCAGCTGTCCCCGGCAGGTCCTCCTCGCAGCCATAGAGCGGCGTCCTGGAGGCTAGAGCGGAACCGGAGCGCCGAGCGCGAGGCCGACGTAGAGCGCCCCCTGCGGTAGGGAGTCGACTAAGACCATTCATTCTTACTGCAGGACAAGAGTTGAATTATGGAGCTCTGGCTTTCAGAGAGGGGAACACCGGAAGGACGACTTAATGATCGCTTAATTATCCTTCGCTGTGTTACTCAACCTTAGAGCACTTGCCTAGCAGGTATATGGCCTTGGGTTATCCCTAGCGCTGGGGGACTTCATAACCACCCAGCTTGGACTCGGGGGTGGGAGGTGGGGTGAGGGGGTGGGAATGAAGTGTGCACGAATTTCCATGGTAATAAAATAGGGAGAAAATGAAAAAATCCTGATTTGAGTCAAAGTGAACTCTCTCTTGCCGCCAAGCCTTGTTCGTTTTGTTTCCTGGATCAGCAAGCATACCGTCTACATTCACACTCCCCACCATGCCTCCTCCAAGTCCCTCATCTCCAGGCACATAACACCTCTTCTACCTGTCAGTTCTTTCTAATGTTGTGGTGGTGGGTGTTTTATTTGTGGAATGTTGAGATGTATGGGAAGTTGAGTGTGGGTGGTGTTGTGGGGGCATTCATCGGAGAAGACTGCTGCGACATGGGTTTAAGCTAATAGAAAATCTTTATGAGCTGGCTGGCGACTACGGGGTGTTTTGGATCCCAGTGTATTCCTGAGCCTTTCTCGGGGTGAGCTTTTAAGCACAAAAACCATCTCCTGGGTTGACATACTTCAGTTAACAAGAACAGTTAGCCAGAAGTAGAACTACAAAAGCCAGAAAGCAAGGTTATTACTTTTTCCAGAACCATGGACTTTGGTGGATTAAGCCTTTGCTTTAGTTTTGGCAGATGATGCTGTCTATGCGCTGAGTTTTACAGCCTGAATGGTACTTTCCACCATGGAGTCAGTTGTGCTAGGGTCCCAGGGCCTACTAATGTCTGGGGCCCTGTTACAGGTGGCTTGTTTATTTAATTCTTCCAAGGTGGGGACCTTGACTGCAAAACAGTAGGGGGGAATTTGCTGGGGGAAATTCAGCACTGCGATTAGGGTGATGTTTACAGGGTGTAAGCAACCGTCGAAACTCATTGAACTATATGAATAAAATAGGCCTTTTTTAAAAGCTACGCAAGAAAAAACACAGTACAAGGTATGTCTTATGTGTGAAGTATATTAACTTGGCCAAGGTCAACAACATCCATGACTGTGATAGAATTGTATTGAGGGAATGGAGATGAGTTTGTGGGGAAGAGAGGAGGGCAATTTAGGAAAGGGTTGATAGTGTGGGAAAGGCTGCCTCATGCTAGCTAAGCCCTGCTCTCCCATCTAAAATGCATAATGTCCAAAAATGTAAGCACGATACTCTCCCTTCCGTCTGCTGCCTGGCGGCCTCTCTTCTACTTTCTGCCTCTGTGAATTTGAACTTGCTCATGGTTCAAGGCACGCCATCACGGTAGGGGAGGCACGGCAGCATGAGCTAGAGCAAGCTGGCCACATCACATCCATAGCCAGGAAGCAGAGAGTGATGAATGTACGTGCTACTCAGCTCCCTTTCTACATCTTCTACAGTCCACGATTCCAGGAAAGGCGCTACAAGAGCAGGCCCGTCTCCCCACTTCAGTTAACATAGTAAAAACACGAGGTGAGTCTAGGTTCTGCCTCTAACACTAACCATCACTCCAGGCTAACACTCTACTGCTGAACTACATCTCCAGCTCCCCACATTTTATTTATTCGTTCATTTGTCTATCAGAGTTGATTGCTTCAAACATTCGGCTCTTATTCCTTTTCCTTATTTGTAAAAGCTTTTCAAGCCAGGTATAGTGGTGCACGCCTTTAATCCCAACAATGGGAAGGCAGAGGCAGGCAGATCTCTGTGAGTTCAAGACCAGCAAGTTCCAGGACAGCCAGGGCTGTTACACAGAGAAACCTTGTCTTAAAAATAAATAAATAAGGGGGCTGGAGAGATGGCTCAGTGGTTAAAAGCACTGGCTGCTCTTCCAAAGGTCCTGAGTTCAATTCCCAGCAACCACATGGTGGTTTACAACCATCAGTAATGAGATCTGGTGCCCTCTTCTGGCCTGCAAGCATACCTGCAGACAGAACAGTATATAATAAATAAATAAAAATATTTTTTAAAATTTGAGGGGTGTGTGTGTGTGAGTGATTGTTTGTATGCCTGCAGTTTACTGGGCCACCTCACTAATACAAATAGACACGTAGACACACACACACACACACACACACACACACACACACACACACCTCTTTTTTTTTTTTATTGAGACAGGATCTTAGTATCCCAAGCTAGCCTCCAACTTTCTGGATAGTGAAGGATAGCTTTGAACTCCTGATCCTCTTGCCTTCACCTGGGGTCACAAGCTGTGCCACCTCACCTGGCTTTATCTTTTGGGTTTTTGTTTTTTGGGGGACAGGGTTTCTCTGTGTAGTTTTGGTGCCTATCCTGGATCTCGCTCTATAGTCCAGGCTGGCCTCAAACTCACAGAGATCCGCCTGCCTCTGCTCCTGAGTGCTGGGACTAAAGGCGTGCGCCACCGCTGCCCGGCCTATCTTTTGGTTTTTATGAATAATGTTGCTGTGAATGTGGGTGTACAATTCTCTCTCCAAGTCCTTGCTTTTGAAACTGGCTTGCAAGTGAGCCTGGGCTTCAGTCAGAATTCAAGGTGATTGTGTAACTCAGTGGGGTAGCAAGGTGGAGAGGTGGGGAGGGGTTTGGGAAGATAATTCTTCTGGTAAAGTACTTACTGTACAAGCTTGAGGACATATGGTCAATTGTAGCTGGAAGTTTCTCCGAACCTGCCTAGACCTGAGGTCCAGACGAATCTCTCCCATCTGTGGTCCCACAGCCCCTTATAAAAATAATTACTCAGATGTTTATATTAATTACAAACTGTATGGCCTATGGCTCAAGCTTCTTTCTAGCTAGCTCTTATAACTTAACTCAACCCATTTCTATTAATCTATGTGTTGCTACTTGGCCGTGGCATTACTAGTCTGCTGACATCTTGTTGCTCCTTGGGCTGCGGGTTCGAATCTCTCTCGACTCCGCCCTTCTTCTCTCTGTATCTCTGCTTGGATTTCCTGCCTGGCTGTACGCTTTCTTCCCATAGGCCAAAACAGCTTTATTGATTATCCAATGGGAGCCACAAATATTCACAGCAAAGGAAAGACATGCCACAGCAGTCAAATCCCAAGAACCTATGTAAAAGAGACAGATCTAATTATGTGCACTTGTAATCAGTGCTAGGGAGGTAGAGACAGGCAGATTCCTGGGATCCCTGGCCATCCAGTCTACCTAATTGGTGAGGGCAGGTCAATGAGAAGACCCTGTCTCATAAAGCAAGGTGGATGCTTCAAGGAATGACACCCAAAGTTGACCTCTGGCCTACACACACACACACACACACACACACACACTTACACACACACAATAGTGAAGCAATGGCCTAGCATGCATAAGACCCTAGGTTAAATCCTCAGTATTGCAATAAATAAGTAAGTAAACAAAGAATGGTGTAATCATGTTTAAAAGTTTTTTAAAGGATCATTATTCCAATTCTTTCAGGGAATTCTCAAAGTGGGGCAGCTAACTTCTCCACTTTAAAAAAGTTAACATCTGCCAGGCACATGCCTGTAATCCCAGCATGCAGGAGCCTGGGGCAAGAGGGCCACACATTCTAGACTAGCCTGGTTGCACAGAAAGAGCTCTCTCAAAAAATAAAACAAAACCAAAAAAGTTAGTGTCTTAGTTAGTTCCTATTGCTGTATGACCAAAAGCATCGTGGGGAGGAAAGGGTTTATTTGGCTTATGCTGCCACAGCACTGTTCCTCACTGAAGGAAGTCAGGGCAGGAACTCAGTCAGGGCAGGAACCTGGAGGCAACAGCTGATGCAGAAGCCATGGAGGGGTGCTGCTCACTGGCTTGCTCTCTCTGGATTGCATCCTACCTTCTTATAGAACCCAGGACCACCAGCCCAGGGATGGCACCACCCAGTGAGCTGGTCCCTCCCCCATAAATCACTAATTAAGAAAATTCCCTGAGGCTGGAGAGATGGCTCAGAGGCAGCTAGCTTTTCCAGAGGCCCTGAGTTCAGTTCCCAGCAACCACAGGGTGGCTCACAACCATCTATAATGAGATCTGGTGCCCTCTTCTGGTGTGCAGGAATATATGCAAACAGAACACTGTATACCTAATAAATAAATAAATCTTTAAAAAAAAAAAAAAGAAAGGAAGAAAGAAAGAAAGAAAAGAAAAAAAAGAAAATTCCCTACAGGCTTGCCTACAGCCTGATCTTAAGGAGGCATTTTCTAAATTGAGGTTCTCTCCTCTCAGATGACTTTAGCTTATGTCAAGTTAATGTAAACTATCCAGCACACTTAGCAAGCTCATATCTAACTTTACAGAGTAAGGTCACTAATCAACATTAAGAAGCTAATTAAGGGCTAAGGAAATGGTTCCGTCTGTAAAGTATTCACCATGCAAGCACGGGGACCCGAGTTAGATTCCTTGCACATGTGTGAAAAGCTAGGTGTGGGGTGTGCATTTGCGGTTCCGCCACTGGGGAGGTGGAGACAGGAGAATCCCTGGGACTTGCTGGCCAGCCTTCAAACCAAACTAATGAGCCCCAAGTCCCAGTGAGAGACCCTGTCTTAGAAAAATAATAAGGTAGCCGGGCAGTGGTGGCGCACGCCTTTAATCCCAGCACTTGGGAGGCAGAGCCAGGCGGATCTCTGTGAGTTCGAGGCCAGCCTGGGCTACCAAGTGAGTTCCAGGAAAGGCGCAAAGCTACACAGAGAAACCCTGTCTCGAAAAACCAAAAAAAAAAAAAGAAAAAAGAAAAAAAAAGAAAAATAATAAGGTGGATGGCTCCTGAGGAATGATAGCCAAAGTTGTTCTCTAGTCTCCTCATACACACAAATAACTAAAAACAAAAATAAGGAGAAAGTGCCACTCAGTGGATAAAGGCATTGCTGACAAGCCTGGGAACCTGGGTTGGATCCCTGAGACCCACATGGTGGAATGTTCTCACATACTCAGGCATACACAAATAATAAGTATAATTTTTTTTTCTATTTTGGGACAGGGTTTCTTTGTGTAACAGTCCTGGCTGTCCTGGAACTCACTGTGTAGACCAGGCTGGTCTCGAACTCACAGACATCCGCCTGCCTCTGCCTCCCGAGTGCTAGGATTAAAGGAGTGTGCCACCACTGCCTGGCATAAATATAATTTTTAAAGTAAATCAAGCATATGACCTCCACGGACTTATTGACTGTGTTCTAGTGTGACTATAAAAATGCACACACGGGTTGGGGATTTAGCTCAGTGGTAGAGCGCTTGCCTAGCAAGCACAAGGCCCAGGATTCGATCCTCAGCTCCAAAAAAAAAAAAAAAAAAAGTGCACACAGCAATCTGCCTTATCTCCATGTTATGGATAAGTTTTCTTTGCCATCTCCCCCGTTATGAGAGCAGGTGGCATTGGCTGTTTTGTTACGAGGGGCACCCAGAAGTGTTCAATGAGAGGGGTCCTGCGGAGGCCTCTATCACTGGCTGCCATGAACATGTCCTGAGATGATGCCTGCAAGCTGCCTGCCAGAGATTCTGAGACATAGTGGGCCCTTGAGACATAGGAGTACTTATTGTTATGCGACAGCCAGGGTGGGGTGGGGAGCTGGTTATGAATCAGAGGAGTGGGTGGCCCTGCCTCCTGTCATGGAGGGCACTGCAGCAGGGGTCTGGGCCTGGGCCCCTCTTTGCCATAATGTTGGGGGAGCTGATATTTCTTCTGAGGAGCTTCCATGGCTTTCTTGCTTCTTCTGGCACCATAGGAGCAGTCTTGGCTTGGTTGCTAAGCTCTAAACCAGCCTTATTTGGCTTCCTCTTCCTTCTGCTATTGCTCAGCAACTGGCTGGTCAAGCATGAACTCAATCGGGCTCCCTCCCAGCCCCAGACGGTGAGCAAGAGGGTGCTTAGCTTCAACTGTGGGTTATGGACACTCAGAGCTGGGCTGGGGGCGGGGGTGTGTGTGTCGCGGGGCTCAGAGAGGGTTAATGGGGCCTCAGGATAATGAGGTCTCTGAAGAATTTTAAGACTCTGGGCTAAGTCCCTGCTCTGGTTTCCTCTGGGATGGTAGATAAATCCCTTCAATCTGTTTGCTTCATCTGTGAAATAGGGGCCATACCAGACTCTTGCACACCATGTTCCACCGTGTTTCCACAACACTATCAATTATTTCAAGTGGAAAAAACTGTTTTTTGTTGTTTTGTTGTTGTTTGTTTTTTGAGACAGGGGTTCTCTGTGTAGCTTTGGCGCCTGTCCTGGATCTCACTCGGTAGACCAGGCTGGCCGCGAACTCAGAGATCTGCCTGGCTCTGCCTCCCGAGTGCTGGGATTAAAGGCGTGGGCCACCGCCACCCGGCTCAAGTGGAAAAAACATTAAATGGCTGTACATGTACATATATAATGTATAATTTTTTTCTAAAATAGAATAATGAAGACATCAGAAATGCACAAATTGTGTCAGTTAGTTTTATTTTACTTATAACCTCTACCTGAACCAGTCATCTTAGAAAGAAAAGGTTTCTTTTGGCTCACAGTTTTAGAGGTTCTGGTTCTGACTCTTGCCTGGGTGGATCCATTGCTTTGAACCCTCTGGCAGATGGGGTATGGGGAGGAAAAGGCAAAACTGAGCACATATGGCCAGGAAGTGAAGGAGTTCTGGAAAAGAAAACACATCAGGGTCCCATGACCCTCGGTGAAGGCATGCCTGTAAAGGTCCTTCTCTAAGGGGTTCCGCCACTTCTTCTCAAATACACTAGGCATGGAGCCTTTAATTTAACTCATGGGCCTTTGGGAAACATTCTGGATCCTCACTATAGCAGATGTTTTACCCTAGGAAGTGCTGTAAAGCAAGGACATCTCTGGGTGGGATGGTTCTTGATCGTGTGTGTGTGTGTGTGTGTGTGTGTGTGTGTGTGTGTAAGAGGGAAGGAGGCATTGTTTAGCAGCTTCTCTGGCCTCTACATTAGGAAACACATACACTTTCCATTCCATTTGTCATAACCTAGAAAATATCCAGATATTGCCAGATGTTACTTGGAGAGGGCAAAATAGTGTCCTATTTAAAACAAACAAATGGGCTAGAGAGATGGTTAACCCTTTAAGGTAATTTGTTGCTCTTACAGAGGACCCAGATTTGGTTCCCAGCACCCACATGCAGGCAAACCCATCCATACACATAAAATAAATAATTTGGGGCTGGAGTGATAGCTCAGTGACTAAGAGCACTTGCTGCTCTTGCAGAGGACCTGAGTTCGGGTCCCAGCACCTACAGGGTAGCTTACAATTGCTTATAACTCCAGGGATCTAATTCCCCCTTCTGACTTCCACAGGCACCCGTATGGTGGCTCCTCCATCCATAATTCCACTTCCAGTAGATCCAATGCCCCCTCCCAATATCCTTGGGCACTGCATGCACAGGTGCACATACATACTCACAAACATAAAGTAAATAAATCTAAATTTAAAAATAAAATTGAAAAATTAAAAAAAGCACCAGAGGACTAGGGATATGCCCCAGTAGGCAAAGCGCTTGCTGAGCAAATGTGAGGACCGGAACTGGATATCCAGCACCTACTTACAAGCAAGTGGGTGTGGCGGTCCACCTGCAATCCTAGACTGTAGCAGGTGCAGACAGAGGGGCCCCAGAATAGGCTGGCTAGCCAGGCTAGCCAAAATGGTGAGCTCTGGGTTCAGGAAGAACCCTTTGTCAATATAGGGTGGATGGGCTGGAGAGATGGTTCAGCAGTTAAGAGCATTGGCTGTTCTTCCAGAGGACCCAGGTTCAATTCCCAGCACCCACATGGCAGCTCACAACTGTCTGTAACTCCAGTTCTAGGGGATCTGACACCTTCACACCAAGGCACATAAAATAAAGTTAAATAAGTTATTTAAAAAATAGACGGTGCGGTGTTGTGCACGCCTTTAATCCTAGCATTCAGGAGGCAGAGCCAGGCGGATGTCTGTGAGTTCGAGGCCAGCCTGGTCTACAGAGCAAGATCCAGGACAGGCACCAAAACTACACAGAGAAACCTTGTCTCGAAAAACATACATGTATATACATACATACATATATATATATATATACATACATACATACATACATACACATATATATATATATGTAGTGGTGGGGAACGATTGAGGAAGACACCCCATGTCAGCCTGGGGCCTCTTCACACATGAACACACATGCTCATACACATTCTAGCATGCAAACACAGATACACACCATCAACATACACATTTGCAAAGGGGGAAAAAAACGCATAAAACACTAACTACCAAATTCAGGACTCTAACTGCGGAAGTGACAGTGAGGGAAGGGAGCCCCAGGGGGAGACGTTCACAGACATTTCAATTACAGTTGTGAAATTTCCTTCCTCCCTCTGCCCTCTCCTTCCCCGCCTTCCCTGCCCCAGCCCCTGCTCTCTCACTGGGCTGCATCCTGAGCACTTTATTTGATTTCTTAAGTTAACATGAGGAAGATGGGAATTTGGTGTGATATTTACTTTTTTATCCCTCATCTTTTTACTTCCTTTATTGAGGTAGGGTTTCATGTAGCCTGGGCTGACCTCCAACTCACTGTGTAGTCAAGGATGACTTTGAACCCCTGATCCTCCTGCTTCAGTCTCCTGAGTGATGGAATTATAGATGTGTGCCACCACAGCTAGATTATATACTGCTGGAGTTCAAACCCCAGACTTCAGTTATGCCACGGAAACTCTCCACCAACTGAGCTAGATACCATTCTGAAATAGTTTTAAAGTATTTCTTTCTGTTTTGTTGGTGGTGGTTTTTTGTTTGTTTTTGAGACAGGGCTTCTCTGTGTAGCCCTGGATGTCCTGGAACATACTTTGTAGACCAGACTGGCCTCAGATTCACAGAGATCCTTCTGCCTCTGCCTCCCGAGTGCTGGGATTAAAGGCATGCACCACCACCACCCTGCTAAAAGTGTACAATTGTTAAAGACCAGTAGTTTATAGGATTAAGGGGGGGAAATGTTACTATAAACTGGGGGGCAGGCCCATGAGGATTTGTGAGGACTGAATGCTGAGGATGTCTAGAGACCACTGATGCACTGCAGTTTCAGGTTTTACTGATTCTGACAAAATGCTCAGAAAGATATTGGAAAATGAAGACTTTGGAGACAGACACATATATATTTATGCCAAGGGCCTTCATTTTTTTCTTTAATGTGTGTGGGTAATCTTGTGCCACGGTGCATGTTGGGATGGCAACTTGCAGGAGTCAGCTCTCTCCTTCCACTGTGTGGGTCCTGGGGATCAGACTCACGTCTGACTTGGCAAGAACCTTTACCCACTGAGCCATCTTGTCGACCCACAGGACTTATGTCTTCTACAACTGCTGATCATTCCTATGAAACAAAGACAACCCTGGGTCTTAGACGTTTGGAGAAGGAAGTTTTGGCTGTAGGGTGATGAGAAAGTGACTTTCCCTCACTGGATCCCAATTCTCCCAACCACAAAACATGGCAAAGATGCTCTCTCCTTGGTGGAGGGCCTGAGTATTAATTACATGGCCTGGAGGGTGGGAATGTAGCCCAGTTGGTAGAGCCTTGCATGCATGAAGCCCGGGGGGTTTGGTCCCCAGCACTACATAAACTAGATGTACATATGTAACCCAAGCACTGGAGAGGTAGAGGCAGAGGGATTAGGAGTCCAAGGTCATCCTGGGCTATGTAGTGAGTTCCAGGCCATCCTGGGCTAAATGAGAGCCTGTCCCAAAGATGAAAATCAAAATTAACCTGGCCTGGAGCAGATGTTCTATGTTGGAAGGAATTATCATTATGAATTGACTCTTTTCTCCTGACGGGGTTCTTAGGAGGTGGCCGAACCAACAGCAGCGGTTCCAGAAGTCATTCCCAACAACAATGCCATGAACAACAAAGAGCTGGAGAAGATGAATGCTTGCTTCGCCCTCCAGGATAAGGTCCTTGAACGGCTGTTGTTCAGTGAGATGAAGCTGAACGTCTTGGAAAATCAGATGTTCATCATATGGAATAAAATGAGTCGCCGCCGCCGGTGGACCAGCAGACGCCGGAACTTCTCCAGGAGGCGGCTCAGGACAAGAAGGAATGTCTCTACTTTTTCCACCATGTCTAACTATACTACCAATACCCTCACTGAATGCAACTGAAATAGGCTAGCCTCTGCTGACGTGTCTTCACCCTGTGTATGAGTCTGGTTTTGTTGCTGCTGCTCTCACAAAATGCCCGAAGCCTGGGAATTTATAAAGAAAAGAGCTTTGTTTATTTCACAGTACTGGAGATATCATAGAATGCGATGCTAGCAGTAGCTTTTTTTTTTTTTTTTTTTTTTTTGAGCTGAGGATCGAACCCAGGGCCTTGTGCTTGCTAGGCAAGTGCTCTACCACTGAGCTAAATCCCCAACCCATAGCAGTAGCTTTTTGTGAGGGCTTCAAAGAAGATAGCAACTCATTGTGTGTGTGTGTGTGTGTGTGTGTGTGTGAGAGAGAGAGAGAGAGAGAGAGAGAGAGAGACAGACAGACAGACAGACAGACAGACAGACAGACAGAGACACATAGAGAGAGAGATATTTGGTGAGAAAGGAAGTAAAAGAGAGCCAGGAAAGCCAAAGCTGCTTTATAGCAACTTCTGCATTAGGGATGTAGCTCAGTGGTAGAGCACTTACCTAGGATATATAAGGTCTTGGGTTCAATCCCCAGTATTTCCAAAATGAAGACAACAAAACAACACTCTCTTTGGCTCATCCGGTTAAGGCACTTCCCACCAGGTTACCCTGACAACCTGAGTTCCATGTCTAGAATTCATATGGTTCAGGGAGAGAACTGACCCCTGCAAATTGTCCTCTAACCTCCACACTTGTCGTGAACATACACATGAACACATACACAAAATAATAAATAAAATAAACAGCGAACACCTTCTCTCCTTCTCTTGAGGTAACCAGCCCAGCCCCAAACTGTTGATGTGGTAAAAAAAAAACACCATTGATTAAAAGTAACCTGGGGAGGAAAGGGTTTATTTGGCTTACAGTCCATCATCAGGGGAAACCAAGGCAGGAATCTGCTCAAGATCTGAAGCAGAGACCATGGAGGAATCCTGCCTGCTGGCTCAATCAACCACCTTTCTTTGTATTTTTTCTTTTGAGACAGAGTCTCACTATATAGACCCAACTGGCCTGGAACTCACTCTGTAGACCAGGCTGGCCTCGAACTCACAGAGATCCACCTGCCTCTGCCTCCCGAGTGCTGGGATTAAAGGTGTGAGCCACTGTATCTAGCCCTCAACTACCTCTCTTATAAAGCTTGGGCCCACTTCCCAGAGATGCTGCAGCCCACGGTGAACCTGGCCCTCATACATCAGTTAGCAATCAAGAAAATGCCCATGGACCAACCTGGTAGAGCCAATTCTTCAGCTGAGGGTCCCTCTTTCCAGGTGTTGTGTTGATGACTAAAATCAGCCACCACACTAGTCTGGCAAAGGCCCTGGGTCCAGTTCCCAGCACCCACATCAGGAGACTCACAACTGCCTGTAGCTCCAGCTCCAGGGGATCCAACACCCTTCTCTGGTCTCCCTGGGTACCTGCATACATGTGGGATACACATACACACACAGGCACACCCATATACATTTAAAAAGGAATCTTAAAACATTTTATTTCAGTTTTTTATGTGTGTGCATGCATCCTGAGGATCCAACTCCGATTGTCAGGCTGGGCAGCACATGCCTGCCCCTTCCCGAATGTCTTGCTGGCCCTGAATTGTGCTTTTGAACTTTGTGTTCGGTGGCTCCTTAGACATGTTTCTCAGCTCTTTTTTGTCATCAGATCTTCGTGGCAGGGGCAGATGCTGCACTAACCAGTACCTGGTTCGAGTGAATGTAGTAACATATAGCTGTTACTGCTCTGAGTGACCAGCCGGGGCCTTCCATGCAACTTCCCACATGTATTTGTGGCTAGGAATCTCAGCTAGAAAACTCATTTCAGTTCATCACACTTCTTTACATTCTATCTTCTCCTTTTTTAAAGATGTATGAGTATTTTACCTGCATATGTATACATGCACCACCTCTGTGTCTGGTGCCTCTTTAGGCCAGAAGCTGGCATTGGATCCCCAGGAACTGGGAGTTACAGACAGTTGTGAGCCTCCATGTGAATGCTGGGAATTGGATCCGTGTCCTCTGGAAGAACAGCCAGTGCTCTAAACCACTGTGCCATCTCTCCAGCCCATGTTTTGAATGTTATATTCTTGTACATTAGTTTAAATAAATGAAAGAAAAGTTTAAAAGTTATCAGTGGACCCTGGGAATTAGCTTGGTGGGTAGAGTGCTTGTCAAACATGCATGAAGTCCTGTGTTCGAGCCCCAGCACTGTATAATCTAGGTGCGGAGGTTCACATCTGTAATTCCAGCACAAGAGGCAAGAGAATCAGAAGTTCAAGGTCATCAGCTACTTAGTAAGTTTGAAGCTAGCCTGGGCTACATGAGACCCTGTTACAAAAAAAAAGGGGGGGTGGCAGAAGAAAGATGGCTCTGTCAGTAAGCGCAGAGCTTGAGTTCAGTCTTCAGAACCCAAGGAACAAGAGCCAGACATGGTGGCACACATTGGTAATCTCAGTGCTGAGAGGCAGAGATGGGGTACCTGGGGCTGTAGCTAGAATTTTCCTGCCTGGCCCACAGTCAGGACAAATCTCTCTCACCTGCCAGTCCCACAGCCGCTCAGACCCAACCAAGTAAACACAGAGACTTATATTGCTTACAAACTATATGGCCATGGCAGGCTTCTTGCTAACTGTTCTTACACCTTAAATTAATCCATTTCCATTCATCTATACCTTGCCACGTGGCTCGTGGCTTACCGGCATCTTCACAAGCTGTTTCTCATCGTGGCGGCTGGCAGTGTCTCTCTGACTCAGCCTTCCACTTCCCAGCTTTATTCTCCTCCTTGTCCTGCCTACACTTCCTGCCTAGCCAATGCCAATCAGTGTTTTATTTGACTAATTAGCAACACATTTGCCATACATCCCACAGCATGGGGCTCACTGGCCAGCAAGCCTAGCCTACTTGGTAAGCTCCTGTCTTCAAAACAAGAAAGGTAGACAGCAGCTGAGGAAAGACAGCTGAAGTTGTCCTCTGAAACACACACACACACACACACACACACACACACACGCACGCACACGCGCGCACACACGCGCACGTGGCATACCAAGAGATAAAAGAGGTAAGCAAATATGGAGTGAGAGACTAGCCCCAATTATTCTCTTAAGAAGAACCAGAAGGGAAACCGCCACCTTATGTGAACTCATTGTGTCCCCAAGCCATGCTGGCATCCCCCTAAACAATCATCTGTCACGTCATGCCCTGCAACCTGCTTAGGTTACCAACCAGTCCCCAAAGGTCCCTCCCCGCCCCCCAGTGTTTGCTTGTGTGGTTTCTCCCCTGGAATCCCTCACCTACCATGTCTGCTGTCCTAATTCATTCTCTTCCAAAACCAACCCCTCCAGACAGACAGACAGACAGCTTCACTCCAGACAGACAGACAGCTTCACTCCGGAAAGACAGCTTCACTCCAGCCAGCACTCACCACAGAAGTCACATCTGCTTTGAATGCTTTCTGTTGTGGGATATGTGTACACTGTGTGAAGATGTATTGCTGTGATTAGTGTAACAAAAATCTAAACAGTCAATAGCTAGGCGGGAGCATATAGGCAGGACTTCCGGGCAGAGAGAACTCTGGGAAGAAGAAAGGCGGGTCTCCAGCCGGAAGCGGAGGGAGCAGGATGGGCAGTGTGGAGATGAGGTAGTGAGCTGCGTGGAAGAACAAAGACTGAAAACTGTGGGTTGCTTTGAGTTATAAGAACTAGTTAGGAACAAGCCTAAGCCAAGGCTGAGCTTTTATAATTAATAAGTGTCCATGTCTTTATTTGCGCGCTGGCGATCCTGATGAGAAAGTACTACTACAACTTTCCCAAGCAGCTCATGGTTTGGAAGCTTGACACCCATGAAGAGGTGACGTATAGGCTCAGGAGATGGAGCTCAGTGGTGGAACACTTGCCTGGCATGTGGGAAGCCCTGTCTGGGTTCCATCCCAACACTTCAGAAAAGAAAAAAGAAAAAAAAAGTGAAGCGATTGGGTCACGAGAGTTCTTAATCCGATAGGGAAAACCGGAAATTCAAGCGGGTCTATAATGAATACATGAAGTAGTCTAGGGATGTAGCTCGATGGCACAGAACTTGCCTAGCATGACCGAGGCCCAGGATTTGTGTCCACAGCGCTGTGAAATAAATACATCTGCAAGCTGTCATTCCCAGAACGCCCTGTCGGCCTCCCAGTGCTGGGATTACAGGACTGCGCTGTCCCGTTCTGCTTCTTTTCCCCCTGGCCTGTGTGCCATGGAACCGAACTCAAGACCTCACGATTGGCCAAGCACTTTGCCCACCGAGCCGTCTCCCCAACCCCTGTGCTTTTTGAGACAGGGTCTCACCAAGTGGCCCAGGCTAGCCTGGCGCGTGTTTGCTGACTTTTGGCGGGCTGTAAGTTTTCGGTCCTCCTGTCTCAGCCTCCTGAGTAGTGGGTAAGGACGCTTGCCCCAGGCCTCACGACCTGAGTTGGGTCATTAGAATCCATATGGCAAGAGAGGGAATCGAAGCCAACAAGTTCCCCTCTGACCTCCACGTGCATGACTGCAGGCACCCCACCAAAAATAAACAGATGTAAAAATTTTTAAAAAGGACGAAGTTTATAGAAAATAAAACTAAAAGAGCTGAGGAGCTCAGAGAAAGGCAGTTATCTCCCTGCTGAGAAGAGGCCCACAAAAGGAGTGATAATTACAGTGACTTCCTCAGGCACTCCTGGTGTGCAGCGGCCGCCTGCTCTACCCGTGACTCTTGTCTTAGCTTCTGCTCCCACATCACTAGGGCAGTGTCTTCAATCACCCATGCACGGCCGAGGTCCAAGAAAAGACAGTATCTGATCAAAGTCACACTATTACTAAGGAGCATCGCTGGGGTTGGAACTCCGCGGTCTCTGCGGTTTGGCCCGAGGGTCCTGCAATGGGTGGAGCCTAAACTGTGCGGTCAAAGCAACTTACATTTCCCCTAAAATCAAGAGACAGCGGGGAGGGGGTGGGATGTTGGGGGGGGTGGGGGGTGTGAGGTGGGTGTGGGTGTGGGTGTGGGGTGGGGTGGGGTGGGGGTGGAGAGACGGCTCTGTGGTACACTTGCTGCTTTTGCAGAGGACCTGAGTTTGGTTCCCAGAACCCAGAACAGACAGCTAACAGCTACCTGTAACTCCATCTCCAGGGGATATGACACCCTCTTCTGAACTCCACAGGGCACTACACTTACGTGCACAAAGCTATATACACAGATACACACGAATACATAATTAAAAAGAAAATATTTTAGAGGGAGAGACCAGCCAGGATGATATATCTCACGCAGAAAGAGGATAGATAATTCCTCCCTTCCTGGCTGGTGTGTGTGTGTGTGTGTGTGTGTGTGTGTGTGTGTGTGTGTGTGTGTGTGTGTGTGTGTGTGTGTGTGTGTGTGAGATCCTCCTTATTTCGTGAGTACAAAACTTGAAGAGCAATTCTCTAGTAAAATACAGGAGCAAGCTGGGACGGCGATCTTACCCATGTACGTCTGCTGCCACCTAGTGGTGATATTGCTGTATGACATGGTGTGGGTTCTCTTCCGGCTGAATTGGGAATAACCCTGGCTTGCAGGTGAGAAGTAGCTGCTTCCAGAGCTGGGTCAAGTCAGGTATCCAGGAGGAGCACTGCAGAAGACTGCTGGGTGTCCCGAAGGGGAGGCTTGCGGGTCCTGCAGTGAGCTGACTCAGATCATCAGCCCTAGCTTTGACATGCTATGCTTGCCCTGGAGGACTTCATGGTCGGTCAGATTCCCAGGGGGTCTCCTGTGCTCCAACCTTAGCCCTGGCACTTCTGGAAACTTCACACCTCTGGACGTCAGGATGGAAGGTGTGATGAAATAGATTCTGCTCTGTGCAGCTGCAGTGCAGGTCAAAGACACAGACAGGGCCTGTGAGATGGCTGGGCAGGTAAAGGTGGCTGCCGTCAAGCCTGACGACCTGAATTCAATCCCCGGGACCCACGCAGTGGAAAGAGAAAACCAACTCTTGCAAGTTGTCCTCTGGACATTCCAGAAAGTCCACTAAGAAAAGTCTAAAATCAGCCTTAGGGTCAGGTCTGGGGTTTAATACCAAAGAGAGCCAGCCTTGGAAGAGCCCTTCCTGGGAGCCAGGTCCCAGGCTTCTTGCTTTACAACACCCTGCTGCTTAATTAGGTGAGGTTATTATTGTCCTCATTTACAAAGAAACCAAGAGAGTGCCGCTCCCAGGTCACAATGGTGCTCCTGAACATTTCATAGTAAGGCCTCACCCTACGCTCCTCAGAGGTGACGGGTGAACTGGCTCAAAAGGGGCTTAGAGGCCTGTGGGTCAGATCCTGGTGGCCGTCCTTTGTCACCTCTTTTCTACCCTGGGCCCACAGAGATTCCTGGAGGGAGAGTCACTCCCCCCCCCCCCAATCTATAGCTTCTGAGGTCACATGGAGTATCCAGCACTCTGGCACATGTGCCCAGCTTCCCTGCTGCTGGGGCTTCTGGGAGCTAATCCTCCAGGCAGAGGGCAGGGTGGGAGGGGGATTAGCACTGGAGAATTGAGGGCCACATCTGTCGCCTCTGGGCATTTGGTAAAGCCCACGCTGAGAACCCAGAAGGACTCTCCTGTCTCTTGGAACACGGGGAACCCTGTGAAAGACCTGCATTGTGGGGCCTACTGGATCCTTCTGGAAGTGGGTAAGATGTGAGAATCTGGGGCAGGTCATTGTGGGGCAGGCTGGGAAGGAGACCTGGGATTAAATGCCTGGGTCTGCTGGTAGATTTGGAGAAGATAGGGTGCCCATCGGTCCTGGTTTGTCTGAGATAGGAGGGTTTTGGGAATCTGGGTCTTCCAGTGCAAAAACCAGGACAGGTCTGGGCAACTGGGCACTGTGATGGGGCTTCTGAGCTTGGGAATGGCCCCCTTTCCCCAATATGTAAATCTTACCCCCTTTTCTAGTTATTCTCTGTCCCCTTTTCTCCCAGGACCTCCCCCCTTTTTATGTGTATGAGTGTTTTGCCTACATATGTGTTTTTATCATGTGTATAGCTGGTACCCATGGAGGAGGTCAGATGCCCTGGAATTGGGGTTACAGACAGTTGTGAGTTTGGGTGCAGGGATCTGAACCCAGATCCTCTGGAGTAGCAGTCAGTGATCTTAAGCCCTGAGCCATCTCTCCAGGCCCTGTCTCCCCACCGCTCCCACCTCCTTTTGCATTTTCCTGCCCACAGGGTCTCCTGGGCTGCCGGCCTGAATCCTCAAGGAGCTGGGATCTTCCATGCCTTGGGGAGGATGAAGACTCGGGTGAGGCTCAAACCGGAAATCACACATCACACATCATCTCTGTCAGCATCCCGGTTCCTCCCCAGCCACCTGCTCAGTGACTCTACCCTCCTTCCCACCCTGCCTGGTTCACCTGCACCCCTCACCAGAGCCTCTGCCCTTGCCTGTTTCTCTGTGGAGCAAGCACAGCAACGATGATAGCTGTGCTAACACTTGTTATCACAAGACTGTTCACCGGTCCGTGCTTCCTGCGCAGCTTTCCGGGGGCTTCTATCATCTGGAGCTCTCCAGGGGGAGGGGCAGTTGTCAGGCTCCGAGAGGTGAGGTCGTCTGTCCAAAGCTGGAGGGTGCAGAGCCAAAGTCGGGTTCTGTTTGTTGCCCTTTCCAGAGTGTTATACGAGTGATGTTGCAGTCTGTCACCCTTGGGAGTCTGGCTTGTTTCACATAGCACCATGCATTTGAGATTCATTCACGTTACTGTATAAATCAATACTCTATTCTTTACGTGGCTGTATAACATTCCATTGCATGGATGCATGGACCATAATTTGTTTTTCTCATTCATCATTGAAGGACGTTTGGGTTGATTCAGGCCTTTGAAAACTTGTAAGTAGGTAGGGAGATGACTCAGTCAGTCAAGTGCTTGATGTACAAGCAAGGACCCAAGTTCAACCCCCAGTACTATGTAAAAAAGCTGGGGTGCAGTGGTGTGCGCCTTCAATCCCCGTGTTGAGGGGGCAGACGCAGGTAGATCTTGAGTTCTCTTGCCAGCTAGCCTTGCCTAGCCACTGAGCCGCATGTCCCAGGGAGAGACCCTGCCTCAAAAAACAAGGTGGAGAGCAATAAAAAAGAAGGCGCCTGGTTTTGGCTTCTGACCTCTACGTGTGCACGACACACACATGCACTCACAGAGAGAGAGAGAGAAATTCAATAAAGAATGGTTCTATATGAACCCCAAGATCAAGAGGTAAAAAATAAAATCCTGAAGCCCAGTGGGATTTCCAGATATAAAAATAAAGATTTGGCTGGGGCAGTGGTGATACATGCCTTTAATTCCAGGCAGGCGTAATGTCTGAGTTCGAGGCCAGCCTGGTCTACAGAGCAAGTTCCAGGACAGCCAGCCGTCCTGGAAACCTTGAAAAACAAACAAACAAACAAAAGATTCAACAGAGAATTCCACCATCTCCTTCACGATGAAGAGCCCACTCCCACCCCCACCCCGGGGGAGTGCTGTCTAGGGTCTCAATGGACAGAGGCAACAGGGCTAAATTTTGACCTGTCTTTTAACATGCAGGACGGAGTTAAATGCTTTAACTCCAAAGCATTTCCTGAGAGGCAGGAAAATAACAGTAGCCGCTTGCGTTGAGGTACAAGGATTAATTATAGGGATGCCGATAAAACTCTTAGGACAGGACCTGCTTGTGCATATAGTGGCTGTTACCGCTGCGTGAGAATGACCGAGTCAGAAAGCTAAGTGTCCTAGGTGCTCTGCACCCACAAGAATCACAGGCAGCAGGCACTACCTGGGTAGCAGCTCCATGAGCGTGGAGATCCCTGAAGCTGACTCCCTGCCTCATCCCAGGAACCTGGTACAGTGCCTCGTGCCTAGTGGACACTCAGGAAAAAGGTGTTGCTAGGACACGGACAAGGAAGAGACCCAGTTAGACCTTGTCAGATTCAAGCGTTGAGAACTGGGCAGAATGAGCCGGGCGGTGGTGGCGCACGCCTTTAATCCCAGCACTCGGGAGGCAGAGGCAGGCGGATCTCTGTGAGTTCGAGGCCAGCCTGGGCTACCAAGTGAGTTCCAGGAAAGGCACAAAGCTACACAGAGAAACCCTGTCTCGAAAAACCAAAAAAAAAAAAAAAAAAAAAAAAAAAAAAAAAAAAAAAAAGGAGAACTGGGCAGAATGGATTGACTACTGTTACGTCATTTCTTAGGGAGACTTGAACAAATGTCTATTCACCCCAGAAAAAGCACCAATGACACACCAAAGCAATGGTCCTACCCAAGCGTAGTTCAGTGAACTAGTGAGCCTGTGGGGTCCCACACAGAAGCAGGGGTGTCCTAGCTTCATTCTGTTCATCATAGAGGCTTTTCTACCTGTTTTGGAAGAGTGGCATGGTGATAGGATGCTATGAATAGCTTTCTAGAACCATCCACCACACTGAGCAGTACCCATAGGCTGGGGGCTTCAGGCATGCCTGCTGGGTGTTCTATCCTAGGTTCAAGATCAGGAACCTGGAGGTGCGGGAGAGGCAGGTACCCTGGAAGTGGGGTGTGGCAAGGTCCGCACTGTGCACACCCCCGGCATGTACTGAGTAACCAGCACACCGAAGGCTGCAGACGAGAAAGTGGACAGGTGCCCCTGGTGTGGAGGGCTCTCCCATCAGGGAGGTCAGCTGACAGTGGGCGGGCTGGGGAGGTATGGCACTGTTCTACACTAAGGAACTTCGATTTCCTTTCCCTTATGGGTGTAGCCTTGGGAGGCACACAGGTGAGGAGAGTTGGGGAAGACTTCCTGGAGGAGGTGGCATTTCAGTGGGGGTCAGGATATCTTGATAAGCACATATGAGGTGAAGTGAGGTGGGCTGAGGGCATCTGGGCCAGATCAGGCATGGAGAGCTAAGGAGGCGCTTACCCTGAGGAGGCCCTCAGCTTTGCAGCTTTGCAGTGAGGGTACCATCCTATTCCTGCTGACTCTGGAGTCCATGACCTGTATCTTTGCTTCTTCAGGCCTGCTACCAGCCCCGTCTCCTAAAAGGGAAAAAGAAATGGTTTTTGTGGGCCCTCAGTGGCTTCCTCTTCCTGTTCTCAGTGGCCATGACTGGCTGCTTCCTATGGCAGTACCACCTCCCCAAGCTGCAGAGCGGTGAGTGAAGAAGCCATTCACTCCCACCCGAGGGCATGGGTCCTCGCTGGGCCTGGAGCAGCCAAGGATGTGAGAGTGAAGGAGGACAGTTGTGATTTTTAACTCAGGAGCAGAGATCTCCTCACTCCACATCACACTGTCCATCTCTGGCCAGCTCACAAGAGCTCCCTGGGCTTGCTCAAACTCTTATAAACAAAGTGAGAATCCTATTCAGGGTTTTACAAGTCATGCAGCCTGGGGGTCAACTCGGGGTTCCTGAGAAGCTCAACAGAGGCTAGTGAGATGGCTCAGCCGGTAAAGGCGCTTGCCAAATAAGCCTGATGGCTTGAGTTCAATCCCCAGAACCCATGTGAAGGTTGAAAGAGAGAACTGACTCCATAGACTTGTTCTCTGACCTCCACGCTCATGCTGTGGCAACCCCCAAACCCCGCCCAAACGTGGGCACGTTCAGGCCCTACCCAGACTTGCTAACTTCATCACACATTTTGAGACTCCCAGGTGTCATCTGTCTGGCTACAGATGCCAGACCCACCCAGGTCCCAAGCTGATGAAGGCTCTAGCCAAGACTTTACTCCAACGGCCAAACCCCACCATCTACTTATTTATCCGTGTAAGCAATAAACCACCCCAGGGCTAGCGATGTAGCTTAGTGTCGAACACTTGCCTACAGTGTGCAAGGCCCGGGGTCTATCCCCAGCACTGCAAGGGATAAACAAACACATCAAACTCACCAGCTGATTACTTCTCACGTTCTGGGGCCCGACTGACAGACAGTTCTGCTGCTGGTCTAACCTGCTCTCTTCAATGCAAGTCACTTGGGATCGGAGCCTCCCTCGGGTCTTGTGCTCTCAGGGCTAATTTCCCGGATTTGTCCATGTGATGACGGCCACTCCCTGGACAAGGACAGATGAGACTCACTCCATGACCAACGCCTGCATTCAGTTCTGGGAACAGAATAAGCTGTCCCTGCTGCTTCAGGCATGAAGCCCCAGTGGGGTTTCAAGTCCGAGTTACCCAAACACACAAAATTAGCTTGAGGTATAGATAGATGGACAGATGGACGGACGGATGGATGGACGGACAGATGGATGGATGGATGGATGGATGGATGGATGGATGGATGGATAGATGGATGGGCAAGGCTGAGCCTGTCAGGAGGAAGGGAGGGTGGGGACCAGTACCTGAGACCTGAAGGGACTCAACCCTAAAGGTGACACTATGCCTTGGCCCTTGGTCCCTCGGCTGGCCCATGACTTAACATTTTCTGGGAACCCTCCTGCTGGTGGGAGGGTCTCCAAGGCATGGCTCTGGCCTTTGCTGCAGCCTTCCTGTCCTCTATGATGTCCCTTTGCCCTTGACCTGACATCTTCTGTACTCACCTCCTGATACACCCTCTAGGTTCCTTGAAGCCAGAGGTGACCCCAGCCCCGGTGAAGATGTGTCCCCGGCACCCTGAGCTTGTGCCTCTGGCTCACCCCCTCCCGGTGCTGAAGGAGGCCTTGGAGAAGGTTAGTGATAGACAGCCCAGGAGGTTGCTGGGAATGTGGTAAAGCTTGGCAGAGGAGGGATTTTGCCCTCTGTGCTGTGGCATTCATTCATTCATTCATTCACTCATTCATTCATTCACTCACTCAGCATGCTTTTTTGTTTGTTTGGTTTTGGTTTTCTACATGTTTTCACTGCATAATAGCCCTGACTAGCCTGGAACTTGCTTTGTAGACCAAGCTGGTCTTGAACTCACAGGTATCGACCTGTCTCTGCCTCCTGAGTGCTTAGATTAAAGGTATGAGCTACCACACCAACATGAATTTCTTGAGTGCCTGTTCTGTGCCTAGAGTGTTAGTGTTTGGAAGGCAGAGGCAGGAGGATCATTACAAGTTTGAGGCCAGCCTGGCCTATATCGTGAGTTCTAAGAGGGGGCAGGGAGAGACTGACTCCTAGTTAGTCTATAGGTGAAGGAAGCAGTTAAGATAACTCCTATTTCTGATTCAGGGGCAAGAGTGAAGATTAGGAGCCTCGGGTCAGGTGGTCCACACCTTTAGTCCCAGCACTCGGGAGGTAGAGGCAGGAGTTCCAGGACAGCCAAGGCTACACAGAAAAATCTTGTCGCGGAGGTGCGGAGGGGCGGGGGTGGGGTGGGGTGGGGGAATGAAGATTAGTGTCTCAGTTAGGGTTCCTACTGCTGTGAAGAGACACCATAACCACAGCAACTCTTATAAAGGAAAACATTCAACTGGGTGTGTAGCTGGAGTTTTCCTGCCTGGCCCACAGTCAAGGCAAATCTCTTTCACCTGCCAGTCCCACAGCCTCTCAGACCCGACCAAGTAAACACAGAGACTTATGTTGCTTTCAAACTGTATGGCCGTGGCAGGCTTCTTGCTAACTGTTCTTACATCTTAAATTAATCCATTTCCTTTAATCTATATCTTGCCACATGGCTCGTGGCTTACCGGCATCTTCACATGCTGTTCCTCATCGTGGTGGCTGGCAGTGTCTCTCTGACTCAGCCTTCCACTTCCCAGCTTTATTCTCCTCCTTGCCCCGCCTATACTTCCTGCCTAGCCAACGGCCAATCGGTGTTTTATTGATTAATCAGCAACACATTTGCCATACATCCCACAGCATGGGTGGCTTACAGTTTCAGAGGTTTAGTCTATTATCATCATGGCAGGACGTGGCAGCGTGCAGGCAGACATGGTGAATGGAGAAGGAGCTATATCTTGATCCCACAGGCAACAGGATCTGGAGCACTGGGTGTGGCTTGAGCACATGAGACCTCAAAGCCCACTCCAACAAGGCCATACCTATTGCCACAAAGCCACACCTCTTAATAGTGCCACTCCCCATGAGTCTATAGGGGCCAACTACATTCAAACTACCACAGTAGGAAAGTTTTGGGACTGTGCGGCTGAGGTGTACGTAAGGTCTTGGAGGCTGGCAGGACCCTGCATGGTCCAGGCTGAGATGTGGGCAGGGGATCCCCATGATGTACAAGGATGCTTGAAGGATGTGGGGGTGCACTCCCAACGGTGGGGTCAACATGTGAAAAGGCCCAGGGGCAGTGCAGTGAGCACAGGGCACACAGGGAGGTGGAAAAGAGGGACAGAGTCCGTGTCACAGAGGCCCCTGTAATATGGTCAAGCACATGCATGGGTGCACACACACACACACACACACACACACACACACACACACACAGGTATACACACCAGGGTGCAACTTGCACCACGTCACGATGGCTCTCCTTGGTGCCAGTCAGCTTCTGCTGTGTGGGTCACTCACCTTAGGAGAAGAGAGACAAAGGGGTCAGGGTCAAAAACATCTGGGCAGCTGTGTACTCTCTGAGGACCAGCAGAAGGAGAAGGGTGGCAAGTTTGCAGATAAACCCTAAGATAAATGATGGCGTCTTTTCTAGTGGTGCCAAAGCCGTATTGTTTTTATTCCTGGACTGAGTTGCTGTTCTTAGTCCCTTAATGGAGAAGGGAAGGCAGCCCATCCCTGGGCAAAGGGTCTTGGGAGACACTTGGAGACAAACATGCTTGAGTCCAAAATGGTGGAGGAGATAACCCCACTTCCACAACCAGCTTCTCAGTGAGCTCAAATAACACACGACAATTTACCAATATAATGTACGACCCAGGGTCACAGGACTCGATGACAAAGCAGCCTCCTCCCACCGAGCACTGTGGTACCAGCCATGGGCTGTGTGACCCCTTTGTATCCATGTCTAGGGAATCCTTGACTACACCAGTGAAACTGAGCCCCAAAAGACCGACTTAGGGAGATGCACAGGGCAGGTAAAGCCGAGGGGCAAGGTATCTGGTAGCTGATTAAGCAGAGGGGTTTGGGAGATTGCTCAGTGGTTTGTGCAAAGATGAGACCAGAGTTCAAATTCTCCGCACGGGTGTAAATGCTGGGTATGTGTGGCCTGCTTGTAATCCCAGGGCTTGGGTGGGGAGAAGATTCCCGTAGACCAAGATGGCTAGCTGGACTAGCTGAACTGGTGAATTTGGGCTCAAGTGAGAGACCCTGATCCAATACATAAAGATGAAGAGTGATTTAGACACCCAATGTCAGTTTCCAGCTTCTATATCACTTGCACACGTGTGCACCCCTCCCATGTGAACAGAAACACACACACACACACACACACACACACACACACACACACACACACGAACATCCTTTAGGGAACCTCTATCTAAAACAGGTGGGAGAGAGGCTGCTGGGTCAGGCCCTCGCAGGGGCGTGGTGCTGGGGTCGCAAGGTCTGGAGGCTCCTAGGGTACTGTGGGGGGTGTGACAGCTGTGGGGACAGGTGGGTGTGCTGAGGCAGGAGCCTCATTCTGAGCTCCTCTTCTTTTTCCACAGGTGGATGGAATTCTGCGCAAGGCAATGCTGGCCCCAGGCCTGGCTGCCATGTCCGCTCTTGTCATCCACAACGACACCGTGCTCTGGACTGGGAACTTCGGAAGGAAGAATGGCTCAGATCCAAATTCTGGAACCCCTAATGAGTATACTATGTACCGGTTAGTGAGGTGACCTCCAGGAGGCAGGGACATTCAAGAGGATTGTGGCTGGGGTCCCAGCTGCCAGGGCCTGTGGCTCAGGCCTGATAACTCTGTAGGAGACAGAGGTCCAGAGAACACCAGGAAGTGTGAGTGCCCAGTGTCACACCACAGGGACCACAGGCCAAATGAGAAAAGGATCCACCGCCTCACCTCTCAGTGTGCCACCTAGGAGTGACAACCAGCTCCACGGCCCAGTTGGAAGCAGCTGGGGACACTTGTCTGCACTCCCAGAGTCTGTCCTCTCAGGTGCTGTCTGCAGAGTCCTCAAAGCTGCAACACTGGACACATTTGATCCCAGGGATGCTGTGGGGACTTCAGGGTCTGATGGAATTTAGCCTCACGCTGCACCTTTGTGGTGCTAGACACAACACCCAGAGAGTTCTATTTTTTTTTTTTTTCGAGACAGGGTTTCTCTGTGTAGTTTCAGTGCCTGTCCTGGGACTCACTCTGTAGCCCAGGCTGGCCTCGAACTCACAGAGATCCGCCTGGCTCTGCCTCCCGAGTGCTGGGATTAAAGGCGTGTGCCACTGCCGCCCAGCTCAGGGTTCTATTTGTCTTGCTTACTGCATATTCATCACCTGTCTGCCGTGCTGAGTGCTCTGTGAGTGCACGCGCACACACACTCACGCGTATACCTGTATGCACGTGTGCGCGTATCTCCTACCCCATTATACCCCATGAAACCAACAGCCAAACTCTCAGAAAGGTCTAGTAACCTACCCAAGGCCACACAGTCAGTGAGAGATAGGACTCACTAAATCCAGGTCTGCCCCACAAAAAGGGGCTTGGTAAAAGGCCTAGCATGGGGCAGGAGCAGAACTGTTCATCCTATCCCAGCTTCTGGTACATTCCAAACATCCAAGGCTCTCTACAGAGGCTGAGGATTCAGCTGGAGATGCAGACTAGGGTGGACTCTTGACTATGAAAAGCTGGAGGCTGGGGACATGGTGGGGAGTGGGCCGTGAGGTTGACAGGTTGCCCTCTGTTCTCCTACACCCCACCCTAGGATTGCCAGCATCTCCAAGATCTTCCCCGTGCTTATGCTGTATCGCCTGTGGGAGGAGGGCATCGTGGCCTCCCTGGACGACCCTCTGGAGCGTTATGCCAGCACCTTCTCCATCAACAACCCGCTGGGCAAGGCCCAAGACCCAGAACCACAGGGCCCAATGGGGGAGTTTGAAGAGATGGGCTCCCTCCCGAGGCCTTCTTCTGTCACCCTGCGGAGGATGGCCAGTCAGCTGTCAGGTGAGCCTCAGAATTGCCCAGCTGAGCCAATTCACATCTGAGGGGCTTGGGGATAGGCACAGGACACAGATTCCCATCCATTAGGAACCTGCTCTGGTTCCTGAATGGCCATACTTCCAACTCACAGGCAGTGATGACCATGGTAGAAAGAACTGAAGTAAGCCTGGGGTGCTTATAACTTCTTTTAAAAATGTATGTGTGTGCAAGAGTATATGCCACGTGTGTGCGGGTGTCCACAGATGCTGTATGTGTGCAGGTGTCCACAGGGTTGTGCATCGGATCCGCCCCTGCTGGAGCCACAGGTGAGTTCTGAGAACCGAACTTGAGTCTTTTGGAAGAGCAGCTTTGGCTGCCATCCCTCCAGCACTGGGACTCATTTTACTTGAGACAGGGTCTCTTGTAGCCCAGGTTGGCTCCAAACTCACTGTGTCGCTCAGGATGACCGTAAACTTTTGGTCCTTCTTTCTTTACCTCCCGAATGCTAAGATTACAAGCATGTGCCACTACATCCAGTCTGTATGTTGTTGTGGGAAGGAACACATGCTAAGCGAGCACTCACCAGCCATGCTCCGTCCCTGGCCTGAACCTGGGAACACAGATCAGGCAGAGAAACAAGTTCACAGACAACTGAGTCACCATCTGTGTATCATGCCAAGGGCAAGGCAACAAGTTAAGCCTGGTAGGGAGGTCTACAGTGAAGACCCAGACTCCCTGAACACACATATAAAGAACATGTGGAAAGCCACAGCCCACGTGGGACATAGGTGAAGGACAGGGAATGACCTGGCCTGGCACAGAGAAGGCTCTGTGAATATTAAAAGATGCCAACCCGGGCTGGAGAGATGGCTCAGAGGTTAAGAGCACTGGCTGTTCTTCCAGAGGTCCTGAGTTCAATTCCCAGCAACCACATGGTGGCTCACAACCATCAATAATGAGATCTGGTGCCCTCTTGTGGCCTGCAGGCATACTATATATATACATAATAAATAAATTTTTTAAAAAAGATGCCAACCCTTGTTCATCAAAACACACATGCACACGAAAACTACATTGAGACACAGTCTTCCTGTCAGACTGGCAAAGACCGAACAGTGGGTGCCCTGACTGGGGGGAAACCATGGAGACAATGTCCTCATCTACACCAGTGGAGGGAATTTAAATTGATTTAAATTTAACACCCCTGTCCTGGCTAGTTTTATGCCAACTTGACATAAGCTAAAGTCATCTGAGAGAAAGGAACCTCAATGAAGAAAATGCCTCCATAAGCTCTGGTGGTAGACAAGCCTGTAGGGCATTTTCTTAATTAGTGACTGATATGGGAGGGCATATTGTGAGTCCATTGTGAGTGGCACCACCCCTGGGCTGGTGGTGGGAGCAAGCCAGTAAGCAGCTCCCCTCCATGGCCTCTGCATCGGCTCCTGCCTCCAGGTTCCTGCCCTGTTTGAATTCCTGCCTCAGCTTCCCTGAATTGTGATGTGTAAGCCAAATAAACCTTTTCCTCCCCAAGTTGCTTTGGTTATGGTGTTTCATCATAGCAAGAGAAACCCTAAGACACCCCCCAATAAACAAACAAATGGATAAAACCTGTATGAAGGCAAATTCAAATATTTCCTGCAATCGTTTTCTTGTCTTTTTGAGATAGGGTCTCAAGTAGTCCAGGCTTTCCTCACACTCTATGTAGCTGAAGAGGACCTTGAACTAGTGATCCTCCTGCCTCCCACTCCTGAGTGCTGCCACCACACCTAGGCTAGAGGTCAACAGTACAGTGTGCACTTGGCGTGTGAAAAGCTCTGGGCTGAGCCCCAGCAACAAAGAAAAAAAAAGAGAGTATATATTCCCTTTGAGAAATTTCACTCCTAGAAAATTCTACTGCAGATGTGGTCACTCTGGGTAGCATAAAGCGTATTCACAGTTATTCGTCGTATAGTGTTTATAGTAACAAGAGGAGCCGGTGTGGGGGTACATACCTGTAGCCCAGCACTTCCAAGAGGAAGGCAGGAGGATCAGGAGTTGAAGGTCACCCTGGGCTACATAGTGAGTTCAAAGCCAGCCTGGGCTCTTATGAGACCCTCTCAAAACACCAAAACAAGAAGAAATAACTACATGTTCATCACTAGGGGAATGGCTATGCAATCAAATACCATACAGCTCTAAGCCAGTGGTTCTCAACCCTCCTAATGCTGCGGCCCTTTAACACAGCTCCTCATGTTGTGACCCCCAACCATAAAATTATTTTTGTTGCTACTTTATGACTGTAATTATGAAGTTATTACATAACTGAGTGGTATCTCAGTTCCTAAGGTCATCGGAAATATGTTTTCTGATGGTTTCGACCCACAGGTTGAGAACTACTGCTCTAAATGAGGTTCTTTGTTTACTGATAGGAAATAAGTAGGAGAAAAGTACATGTATTGTATGCTGCTACAGAAATGAGCATAAAAATTATATAAAGACTACATAACCATACTAATTATAAAAGCTTGTTTATATACGAGGCATGTGTAATACACATGATTATATAACATGCTGTGCATTATATAAATATTAACTTTTTTTTACATTTTTTTGTTTGTGTGTGTGGTCACGTGCACACCATAACACCTAGGTGGATGTCAGGGGACAACTTGCAGGAGTTCATTGTCTCTTAACTGCCACAGGGGTCCTGGGGATCGAACTCAAGGAGTCATGCTTGTTGGCAGGCATCTTTACCGGATAAGCCATCTTGCCAGCCCTAAATATGAAATATTTCAAGATGTGTTAAATGCCTTTGGAAGGACTGGTCTTTTTTTTTTTTAAGATTTATTTATTTATTATGTATACAATGTTCTGTCTGCATGTATGTCTGCATGCTAGAAGAGGGCGCCAGATCTCATTACAGATGGTTGTGAGCCACCACGTGGTTGCTGGGAATTGAACTCAGGACCTCTGGAAGAGCAGCCAGTGCCATCTCGGGTGGCACCTGCCTGCAATCCCAGCGCAGAGAGAAGAAAGAGATGAAAACAGTTTGCTTCCGGGAAGGGGAAATCATGGCCGGCAGGGGGCGGGGAAGATGTGAGGAAAGGTGATTTGGTGGCGGTCTAGGGAAGGGACTTCCCCAGCAAAGCACAGCTCCTGCGGGTCTGACCACTGCTCTTCCCTAGGACTTCCCCGAAGGCTGCGGGGCACTTCGCTGCTGTGGAGAGGCAGCACCCAGGAGGCTCTGAGCCTGCTCAGGGATGATGTCCTGGTGGCTGACCCAGGAACCAGGTGAGGAGTGCGCCCTGAAGTCTAGCCACACTTGAGGAAGTGCTTCCCCCAGATGGTCAGTGTTAGCAGGGTTCTGGGAATAGAGTCCATCCTACAGCCAGAAAGACTGAGGCCAGGAGGGGCAGGCACAGCAAAGCGTGCAAGATCTAGGCTCAGAACCCAGGTCTGCTCCAGTCTCCCGGTCCCTCATCAACTGTATTGTTTATTAAGCGTCTACTCTGGGGATGGCGTGGTTGTGCACATCTGTAATCCCAACACTCAGGAGGCTGAGGCAGGAGGATAGAGAAATGGAGGCCAGTTTGGGCTACACAATGAGGTTGTCTAAAGACAAACAAGACACAAAAAGCAATCAAGGCAACCACTCTACCGAGAACCTGCTGAGCGCTGGATACACCAGCCAACACCTGACCTAGGTCCCTTCCTACAGTTTGCGTTGATTAGGGAGACACAGTGAAGATTTCACCACGATGGATAATGGTGTGCAGATAAAGGGCTTACCACTGAACAAGAAGTGTAGCCTTGAGAGTTTGGCGAGGCGGGGGGTGGGGCGGAGGGAGTTGGGGGACAGACAACACACATCAGACAGAGGCAGCTGGCGCTCCTCTGCCACCCTGGGCCAGATTTCCCTCTGCTTCTCCAAATAGTGGACTGTAGTTTTCTTTCCCTCCTGGTGCCACCACACTGTCCTGGCGATCACATCCAGGACTCCATCCCGATGCCCCCTTTTCCCCCTCCAGATGCCACTACAGCACACTGGCCTTCTCGCTCCTGGCCCATGTGCTGGCTGCGCACGCGGCACAGGGCGACTACGAACGCTGGGTATCTGAGCAAGTCCTGGAGCCGCTGGGGATGAGCGACACTGGCTTTGCACTGACCGGAGCGGTGCGCTCTCGCCTGGCTGCCGGCTTCTACGGCAGCGGCCGGTCCGCGCCGCTGTATGATCTGGGCTGGTACCGGCCATCCGGCCAGATGTACTCAACGGCTGCAGACCTGGCCAGGCTGGCGGCCGCGCTACTGGGTGCAGGGCCCCGACGGCTGCTGCGGCCCGACAACCTGGCCACACTGCTGTCACCGCTGCGTGCCTGTGCCCACGGCTACTTCGCTCGCGAAACCGGCACACCTTGGGAGTTCCACGAGCGGCGCGGATACCGAGTGGCGCGCAAGGACGGCGACCTGGATGGCTACGCCGCCAGCCTGGCACTCGTGCCACCGCTGCGCTTAGGGTTTGTGCTGTTGCTGGCTGGGCCGCGCCCACCCACGCGCGACCTGGTAGCCGACGCTCTGGACACGCTGCTGCCTGCTCTGGAGCGCGCGTTGCGCGATGCTGACCGCGCCCCCGCGCCCCCGCCCCGCGCGCGCCCGTTCTCTGGCTTCTTCACCTTCGCCAATCGCACCTTCTACGAGGTGCGTGCCGCCGGGCCGCGGGGCGAGCTGCGCTTGCGCCAGTTTGGGCCGCGCGTGGAGGCGCTGGTGCCTGCTGCCTTCCGATCGCTCGCCCTGCGCCACGTGCGCGGGCGCGTCTTCCAGCTGCACGTGGCGCGCGAGTTCCCATGCACGCTGCCGCTCGCAGATGCCTGGCTGTCTCTGGAGGCGCAGCACGGGCAGCTGGTGCGTTTCTACCCGCTGGATCGCCACGGGCTGGCGCCAGGCTTCGACGTGCCGGGACTCAACACTTACGGCGTGCTACGCTTGCAACGCAGGCCGGTGTTCGGCTCCCAGTAAGCTGGGTGTTCCCTCCCGCCCCCCGCGCGTGAACCCCCACGCACGCGCCCACCCATGACTTTGCACTGCCCAGGCATGCAACCCTCTTCATGTCTTCAGCCTGCCCATACCAGCCTGCACCTCTCCTCTGCATGATGTCTATCCAGCTCCAGCCTTGCCCTTCCTCCAGCTTCCCGCCCGAGGTTGGCAGGGAGGCCTACCAGAGAACACAGTAGTTGGCAAAGTGGAGTCTTCCTTGGACAGCCTGCCGGTTTTAGACTGCCCTTACTCACCTGGGAGGAAAAGTTATACAGGACTTTAAAGTAAGCATTTGAACACTTAGGCATTGCCCCGCCACGGTGATATACAGGCTAGTCCTTGGGAGAATCAGGAGTTTGAGGCCAGCTTGGACTGCAGGAGACCCTGTTTCAAACAATGAAATACTGAAACTTTTTTTGTGTCTGTTGAAACAAATACAAAATATGATCGGTATTGTCTTTTAAAAAGCACTCTTACTGGGCTGGGAGTGTAGCTCAGAGGTAGAGAGCTAGTGCAAGGCTGCACGAACACGGTGTGGTGGTGGTACACACCTGTAACTCCATTATTGGGGAGGTGGAGGTAGGGGGTCAGGAGGTCCAGGCCAGCCTGGGCCACATGAGACCCTGTTTAAAAGGACAACAGTTGTTTTGTTTGTAATTGAGTTACAATTTGCCTAACATTAAAGGCACCATTAGGTACAGTTTGTTTATATATTTATTTAGTGGGGCTGCAGATAGAACCCAGGGCATCACGTGCTAGATAAGTGCTCTACCAACTGAGCTACATTCCCAGCCTGAGTTTGGACAATTTAGAGAAATATTTATACCCATCACCATTGTCAAGATCCATGAGATTTCCATCACCCCCAAACTACCCCCCTACTATTGCTCTGCAGTCAGTCCCCTCCCCCTCCTCCTCCCCTAGTCCCAGGCAACCACGGATGGGCCTTCTGTTATTTTAGATTAGCTGGGCCTGCTCCTGAGTTTGGTGTGAATGGGTTCACACCGCGGAGGTTGTGTGTGCATCTCCTTGGGTACAGTGTGCTGTTTTTTGAGGTCCAAGTCTTTATGTGCATCCATAGTTCATTGCTTTCTATTCCACGGTATGGCTGTGCCACTTTATTTATCCTTTTGTCCTCTGATGGGCATTGAGTTGTTTCCAGATGGAGGTTGTTAGGAAAAGATGTTTGTGTAAGTTCTCCTGTGTGCATAGCTTTCATTGCCTTGGGTAAGTTTCCAGATGCCAGGCAGTTTTCTGAAAGCCTTGTACCACGTTCCATCCCCACGTGGAAATGTGTGGTGGTTCTGTTGCCCACATATGTGGCAACACTTGGCTCTGTCAGTCTTTTAATTTTAGCCACGCTGGTAGTTCTGAAGGCATATCTCACTGTGGTTTTAACTAAATTCTATTTATTGAATTGTAAAAGATATATATGTATATAAGATATATATCTATATATATACACACACTATCTCTCTAGATACAGTTCTCCCCACTCTTTGATTTTTCATTTTCCTTTTTTATGTAAGTCAGTATTTATATGTGTATTTTGAGACACAGTCTCCTGTAGTCAAGGCTGCCTTGGAACTCAGTATGTAGCCCAGGGTGACCTTGAACTTGTGATTCTCCTGCTTCCACCTTCTGAGTGCTAAGATTATAGGCATGCACCATCACACCCTGTTTATGAAGTACTGGGTACAAACCCTCAGGGTTCTGTGCATGCCAGGCAAACTGTTCTGTTTGGGCTACACTCCCAACCCCTGTTCTTTGTAAGTTTCAAAAACAATGTTTATATGTGTATATGGTAGTTTGGGTTATGTCCTCATGAGCGTAGAGTCCCTGGGAGACCAGAAGAGGGTGTCATGGGTAGGCTGCTGTGAACTTGTGGGTGTGGGTGCTGAGAACTGAATTCAGGTCCTCTACAACAGCAGTATGAACTCCTTTTTTTAAAAAAATGATTTATTTATTCTTATTTTAAATGCATTAGTGTTTTGCCTGCATACATGTCTGTGTGAAGGTACCAGATCCCCTGGAACTGGAGTTACAGACTGTTGTGAGCTGCTATGTGGGTGCTGGGAATTGAACCAGGGTCCTCTGGAAGAGCACCAGGTGCTGTTAACCTCTGAGCCATTTCTCCAGCTCTCTCATCCCAGGTATTAAAATTTTAAGGACAGGGTCTCACTATGTTGGGCAGACTCCCTTTGAATTTGAAATCTTTCTGCCTTGGCCTCCTGAGTTGCTGAGATCACAGTCATGTGCCCCTTTTCTTTCCTTAATGGTGTCTTGAAGAGCAGAGTTTTAACTTTTTTTTTTTGAGACAGGGTTTCTCTGTGAACATCCCTGGCTGTCTTGGAACTAGCTCTGTAGACAGACCAGACTGGCCTCAAACTCACAGAGATCCGCCTGCCTCTTTGTCCCAAGAGCTGGGATTAAAGGTGTGCACCACCACACCTGGTGGGTTTTAACATTTTGATGAGATTTATGCCTGTTAAATCCAATGCAAAGTTAGGGGTTGCATTTTTATCACACACACACACACACACACACACACACACACACACACACACACACGAGTACCAGAGATTGAACCCAGGACCTTATGTGTGCTAGCGAGCAGATGCTCTCCCAGTAAGCAATATGCTCAGCTCCTATGTGTCTTTTAAAAACTTTAACTTTTAATTCTGAGATAATTATAAATCCCCACACAAGCGTCAGAAATAACTAGAGTAGCCCTTATCCAGTTTCTTCTGGGACATCTTGCAGAATGTTGTAAGGCATTGATCTACTGCAGCCAAGATCCAAAGCTTTTCCCCCAGCACAACAGCCCTGCCTAACAATACAACATTCCTAGCCACCTTCACCTGCTCCCCCAGCCTTACCCTGTCCTTAAGCCCAGCAACCACAGTCTGCTCTCCATTTCTGAAATTCCGTCACTTTAACATTATCACATATTAGGGGGCCGGCAAGATGGTTCCTCGTGCAGAGGTGTTTGCTGCTAAGCCCGACAACTTGAGTTTGATGCCCAGAAGTGAAGCAGCTACCCCGAGTTGTTATCTGGCCTTTACCTGTGTACCATGACACCTGTGTGTGGACACACGAGCATACACATGTGTGTACAAGCACACTAAATAAACGGAATATTTAAAAAGGGAGGGTCTGAAGAGATGGCTCAGCACTTGAAGGCACTTGCTGCTCATGCAGAGAACTGGGGTTTGGTTCCCAGCAGCCTCCTTAGCAACTCACAACTGTCTATAACTCCAGTTTCAGGGGGTCTGATGTGATCTTTTGGCTTCTGTGGGCACATGCCACATGCACACACATATAGTTGTTTGTTTGGGTTTTTTTTTTGTTTTTGTTTTTGTTTTTGTTTTTGTTTTTTTTTTTTGAGACAGGGTTTCTTTGTGCAGCCCTGGCTGTCCTAGAACTCACTTTGTAGACCAGGATGGCCTCAAATTCTGAGGTCTGCCTGCCTCCGTCTTCCTAGTGCTGGGATTAACAGTGAACACCCCAAATAAAATAAATTCGTTAAAAAAGGAACTTCAGGTATTAAATGGAGTTTGGAAGCTGGTAATCTTTGGGGACCCTCCTCCAGCATTTAGCATGGTTTTCCAGTCATTTCAAGCGGCTTCAAGTGAGGACAGTTCGTTCCTTCCGGTTGCAGCGTATGACTCCATGGACGAATGGAACGCTATTTGTGTAACCACTCACTTCTTGAAGGATGTCTGGGTTATTTCCAACTTTCAGTTCCTATGAATAAAGCTGCTATGAGCATTTGTTTACCCACATTTGTGTCAACTTGCTCTTATTTCTCTGGGATAAATGCCCCAGGAGGGCAAAGGATTGGGGGCCAAGGGAAGTCTCTGTTGAGTTTTTGAAGCAGCTGCCAAGCTGCTGGTCGGCCCTCTACCTAGTGAGATGGGAGTCCCTCACCATACTGGCCAGCATTTGACAAGGTCTTCTTGTGGTCCAGGCTGGCCTCAAACTTGTGGTCCCTCGGATAAGCTTCTCAAGTGCTGGGATTCCAGGCGTGCGCTACCATGCCCAGCTTAGTTTAATCATTTTAATAGATGTCACTGTGGTTTTAATTTACAATTTCCTAAAAGCTAATGATGTTGAAATTTTTCATGTGCCCCTCCCCACACACACATAGTACGTCCATCTTTGTCTTTGCTCTAGAAGGATTGCTAATCATGTGTTGGTTACATGGTTTACAAGCGTCTTCTGGTATGTAGCTCATCATTCTGTCCTCTTAGGATCCTTTTGCAGAGCAATGCTTTAAAAATGTTAGTTCACCAGGGCTACACAGAGAAATCCTGCCTCAAAAACAAAATAGAAAAGGGGAAAAAAAGAAAAGAAAAAGAAAGAAAAAAGTTCATCTAATTAATGCCCCCCATCTCAGTATACACATTCTTTTTTTTTTTTTTTTTTTTGGTTTTTCGAGACAGGGTTTCTCTGTGTAGCTTTGCACCTTTCCTGGGACTCACTTGGTAGCCCAGGCTGGCCTCAAACTCACAGAAATCCACCTGCCTCTGCCTCCCGAGTGCTGGGATTAAAGGCGTGCGCCACCACCGCCCGGCAGTATACACATTCTAAAATCAGTGTGTATCATTACATGGAAAGAACTTCAGATGGCCTTAAGCTAAAGAGCTGTGTGTGTGTGTGTGTGTGTGTGTGTGTGTGTGTGTGTGTGTGTGTGTGAATATGAAGGCCAAAGGGCAATATCAGTTTGTAACACGAATCTTGAAAGGTCTTATTAATAAAAAAACAAAACAAAACCTGGAGCCAGATACTGGGGTGAAGCTGAAAGATCAGAGAAGCAGAACAAGCCACAGCCAACCTCACCTCACCAACTCCTCAGCCGATCCCGTTTCCATGAATCCTCAGACTGAAAGCCTCGAGTCCTCACCCCTGAGGCTTAGTTCCTGTCTCCTCACACCTTATATACCATTCTCCACCCAGCCATGTCACTTCCTGACATTAAAGGCCTGTGTGCTTCCCAAGCAAAGACATGAGATCTCAAGTGCTGGGATTAAAGGTGTGTGCCACCACTGCCTGATTCTGCTCCCAGTGTGGCCTTGAACTCGCAAGTGTTAGGATTAAGGGTGTGTGCCACCACTGTCTGGCCTTTATGTCTAATCTAGTGGCTGGCTCTGTCCTCTGATCCCCAGATAAGTTTATTAGGGTACACAATATAACACCACATTTAGGGTACACAATGTATCACCACATCAGTTGTCCTCATCTGTCACCCTTTGCCTTACGTTTGAGACAGTCTCTCACTGACCCTAAAGCTCACTGACCAGCTAGGTTGGCTGGCCAGCAAGTCCCAGGCTCCTCGTGCCTCTGCCCCCCTAACGCCTATGATGGGCATCCCTTCCGAACCTGCTTTTCCATGGTGTCGGTGGAGAACACGGGTCCTCATGCTCACACAGAAAGCACTTTCCCCAGCCAGCCATCTCCTTGGTGCCTGTCATTTCTCTTATTATTTCATTCCTTATCATTATCATTATTATTTCAACCTTGGCTTACTTTAGTGTGCCTGACATTTTTATTTTCCTTCATGCTTTCTCTGCATGCTGGTGCCCAAGGAGGCCAGAAGATGGCAACAGATCCTCTGGAACTAGAGTTACAGACGGTTGTGAGAGGCCACATGGGTGCTGGGAACCAAATGTCTATTAACAGATTATAAATATATTTATATTATAAAAATAAATATAAAGATTTATTATCTTTAGAAGTTGAACGTCATCCTCGGCTATATTCCAAGTTTTCGGTCAGCCTGGAACACAGGAGACCTTCCCTGTCTCGAACACACACACAAATGGACTGAGGTGGGGCAGCAGATGAAGGCCCCTGCAGTCAAGCCTGAGGAGCTGAGCCTGACCCACAGAATCCATATGACAGAATGACTGTTCTGTCTCTGACCCCCCTTCATGCATGCTGTGATGAATGGCCCCTCCAATAATAAATACGTTAGTCAACAAATAAATATAAAAAACCATCAACAATAAAAGACCTCTCTTGTCATCCACCATCTCGCCTCTCTTGGTCATCGTTTGGCCTTCTTGAGAAGGTCAAGCTCTCAGTTATTTTCATTTTGAGATCCCAATGTCTTGACTTCTTGTGTCCCTCGATGTGGCGGTTTGAATGAGAACTGTCCCTCATAGGCTCATGTATTTGAACACTTGGTCCCTGGTTGGTGGTGGTGGTGCCGGCTGAGAAGTTGTGGAACTTTTAGGAGGTAGAGGCTTGCTGGAGGAAGTGCGTCACTGGGGGCAGGCTTAAGAGTCTATAGTCCCAGGTTGGAGAGACGGCCCAGCGGTTAAGAGCACTGGCTGTTCTTCCAGAGGTCCTGAGTTCAATTCCCAGCAACCACATGGTGGCTCACAACCATCTGTGATGAGATCTGGTGCCTTCTTCTGGCATGCGGGCATACATGCAGGCAGGACACCGTATACATAATAAATAAATCTTTTTTAAAAAAGAGTCTATAGTGCGACCCCCACATCCAGTTTTCACTCTCTGTCTCCTGCTGTAATTGAAGATATGATCTCTCGGCTTCCTGCTTTGCCTTCTCCACAATTATGGACTTCCCCTCTGGAACCATAAGCCTCCACCAGCCCTTCCTTCCTTCCTTAAGATGCCTTTGGTCACGGTATTTTCTCACAGCCACAGAAAGGTAATGAACAGACTTGGTTAACCTGTAAGTCCCTGTCTCAGTTCTGGTTTCTCTTGCTGTGAAGAGACACCATGACCATGGCAGCTCTTATAAAGAAAACACTTGGGGTGGCTTGCTTACAATTCAGGGGCTCAGTCCAGTATCACCATGATGGGGAGCATAGGCGTGCAGGCCGGTGTGGTGCTGGAGCTGAGTCCTCCATCTTGACTCAGAGGCAACAGGAAATCGTCAGGCTCAGTGGGCGGTAACCTGAGCATAGGGACCCTCACAGCCCGCCCCTACAGTGACACACTTCCTCCAACAAGGCCACACCTCCTAACAGTGCCACCCTCTGTGAGCTTATAGGGGCCAATTACAAACTACCACAGACCCTCATTCTGATCTCTTCTCACAAGACCACGAGTTTCACATTCGCTGCATTCATTCACCGTGCACTACACTCCTCACTCGGCCCTGTTCACTATGCACCACACTTCTCACCATGCACCCCACTCCTCCCTCAGCATTGTTCACCGTGCACCACACTCCTCACTCGGCCCTGTTCACCGTGCACCCCACTCCTCACTCGGCCCGTTCACCGTGCACCCCACTCCTCACTCGGCCCGTTCACCGTGCACCCCACTCCTCACTGGGCCCCGTTCACCGTGCACCCCACTCCTCACTCGGCCCGTTCACCGTGCACCCCACTCCTCACTCGGCCCGTTCACCGTGCACCCCACTCCTCACTGGGCCCCGTTCACCATGCACCCCACTCCTCACTGGGCCCCGTTCACCGTGCACCCCACTCCTCACTCGGCCCGTTCACCGTGCACCCTACTCCTCACTGGGCCCCGTTCACCGTGCACCCCACTCCTCACTGGGCCCCGTTCACCGTGCACCCCACTCCTCACTGGGCCCCGTTCACCGTGCACCCCACTCCTCACTCGTCCCGTTCACCGTGCACCCCACTCCTCACTCGGCCCGTTCACCGTGCACCCCACTCCTCACTGGGCCCCGTTCACCGTGCACCACACTCCTCACTCGGCCCCGTTCACCGTGCACCGCACTCCTCACTGGGCCCCATTCAGGCCCGTTCACCATGCACCGCACTCCTCACTGGGCCCTGTTCACCGTGCACCGCACTCCTCACTCGCCAGTTCACCATGCACCACACTCTTCACTCAGCCTCACCCAGGACCATTGTTCCGGTTTCCCAGGCTATCCCAGACTCACCTGGCCCAGCCTCCACCCTCCACACTGATATTGCTACCCTCTAATTGTTTCCCTAACTCCAGGCTCCTGCATCTGGCTGCCCACTTGCCATCTAAGCGGCTAGGCTTCTCTAATCCCCGCCCCCAGCCCAGCCGACTTCCGAAGTTTTCCAAGTGCGGTGATTAGGTTGAACCCTCAGAGACTCCTCTGCACTGTCTCTCACCTCCACATTCAATCCGTCAGCAAATCATAACGGCTTGACTGCCCACTCGATCCAACTGCTTCTCACCTTCCAGCCTCCATCTTCCTCTCCAGAGCTGTAGTAGCACTGACCCATTTCCCTGCTCTGTCTTTTCCCTCTTGGATGGTTCATTTCCTGCATCTACTTGGTAGGCTATTGTTCCCAGCTACCCCACATTAATCTGAGTGTTTTGTAGATGTGATTAACAGCTTCATCCATTGAGTTAAATTAAAGGTTGTGGTTTCTGTAATCTGGGTGGGCCTCAATTAGCTAGTGAAGGGCCTTAAGAGGAAAACGAAGTTGGGGCTTACAGAGGGAGAAGCCTCACCATGGTCAGTGGCACCCACGCCCTCTGGGACTTCCTGCCTGCTGCTCTGTCCTACCGATTAGGGATTTGCTGGGGAAATGATAAATCAGTTCCCTGAAATAGAATAAATCTCCCCCCCCCCCCCCCCCGAGATAGGGTTTCTCTGTGTAGTTTTGGTGCCTGTCCTGGATCTCACTCTGCAGACCAGGCTGGCCTCGAACTCACAGAGATCCGCCTGGCTCTGCCTCCCGAGTGCTGGGATTAAAGGCGTGCGCCATCACCGCCCGGCTGAATAAATCTTTTAATGTATGTCCTGCCAGTTCTGTCTCTCTGGAGGACCCTGGCTGACATTCTGAGGCACAGTCAGAGGGAGGCCCCCTTTGACAAGTGGAATCACAGTCCCTGCATTCCCAAGTCCTCCAAGAGCCTCCCTGGAGCTTATGTATTAACTCTAAGGAATCAGTGGTCAGACAGTGTAAATATAGCTTCCTCAAAGCACAGAGACACTGAAAGTGGTCTTCTGAAACTCAGGAAGCTTTGCTTGTTCATGTTTGTGCTTTTAATAAACCGGAACTAATTTTTAGGCAGGTGTGAGGTAAAGATCTAGCTTTAATCCTTCCGTTTAGATGGATGTTTCTACCACGCCATTGTTGTTTTCTGTCTGTTGAGAAATGTCTACATTTCCATCCCTCTCCTTGATTATTTATGCATCCTTACCTTAAAGCCTCTCAATTTTTAAGTGTTTTTTGTTTGTTTGTTTTTGTTTTCTGAGACAGGGTTTCTCTGTGTAGCCCTGGCTATCCTGGAACTCACTTTGTAGACCAGGCTGGCCTTAAACTCACAGAGATCTGTCTGCCTCTGCTTCCCAAGTGCTGGCATTAAAGGCATGCCAACACCACTCAGCTTTAAGTACTTTTTAAAATAATATTCTTTTTTTTTTTTTAATTTGGAAAGGCCAATTTTATTTTAATTAACAAAACCCATTACTTGTATTTTTTAGATTATAATTATATCTTATCTCCCTCCTCTTTCCTCCCTCCAACCCCAACAGGAGTTACACAACCTTGGCCACTTCTGGAACACAGCTTCTGTGTGCTGACCCTGAAGAAACATTTCTCAGAAGACATCACCTCAGTGATGCTGCTCTCTTAATCACAGCTGATTCTTCAGCCCCAGCTGACCAGACACCATGGATTCTTCACACAAATGGCCCAGTAGATCTTTGCTTCTCTCTGAAACTTCACAAGCCAGGCTCCATTACCTGCACTGCTGTCAACATTCTTATTTCCCAAGCTCCTACAGAACAGCTCACTGAGCTCTCAATACTCAGTGGCTTTTCTAGGCTAAAGTTCCAAAGTCCTTATACAATCCTCCCCAAAACAACATGGTTGGGTCCATCATAGCAATACCCCACAATCCTGGTACCAACTTGTCTTAGTTAGGGTTATTACTGATGTGATGAAACACTATGACCAAAGCAAGTTGTGGAGAAAAGGGTTAATTTGGCTTACACTTACACATCATAGTCCATCACTGAAGGAAGCCGGGGCAGGAACCTGAAGGCAGGAAATGATGCAGAGGCCATGGAGGAATTCTGTTTACTGGCTTGCTCCCTCTGGCTTGCTCAGCCTGCTTTAGTATAGAACCCAGGACCATCAGCCCAGGGGTGGCCTCACCCACAATGAGCAGGGCCCACCCACCCCCATCAATCACTAATTAAGAAAATGCCCTACAGGTCTGCCTACAGCCCAGTCTTATGGAAGCATTTTCTCATTTGATGCTCCCTCCTCTCTGACAGCTACAGCTTGTGTCAAGTTGACATAAATCTAGGCAGCACAGCAACCCAGCCCTACCTCTAGTCCCCAGAACAGAAGCCAAGTGCTGGTCAGTTCTGCAGGGTGGGTCTCAGGGGATGCTCCCTGCAGAGTGGGAAGCCACCCATGAGAACACGTGGGAAGAGAGAGATTCAACACTGTGACTTTGGTGTATTCAAGTATCCTGACCATCTCAGCCTCGAATCTGCCAGATGTGTTAGGACACAGACCCCTGCTCTAACAGCCTTCACCTGACATCTCCATGACAGTCATTGGCTGAATGCCAATGTTGTGAGCTGTGTTGTGAGCACGGAAGTTGCATGCCACAGATCTGGCCCTGCTGTTATGGGCTCCTATTTACTAAGCTCTCGTCATGCTTACTTCTTATCACCACCCATACTCTAAGAGTTAGACGTTACCAGCCCATTTTACAGACTTGGCAATGAGGCCCAGGTGGCTAATCTCTACCCTTAGCTCGATTGCATTGAGGAGGCCTAGTAGCTGATAGTGTGTTCAAGGATGTTTCCAGATAGGATAGCTTACAGGGCTCTGACCAATGAGTGATTTAATCCATTGATGGATTTAGCATGTAAATAGAAGGGCAGGGAGCCATCTTTGTGGGTAAAGGCACTTGCCCCCAAGCCTGATGATCTGAGTTCAATTCCTGGGACCCATGTAATGGAAGGGGAGAACTGACTCCTGCAAGTTGTCCTCTGACTTCCAACATAAATATGGAAATGTAATAAAACATGATTATCTGAGGTGGTGGGGTCCATTGGTGGAAGTAGTCACTGGGAGGTGTGTCCTTGTGGGCTGTATAGACCCCTCCTGTGGCTGCTTTCTCTTTTGTCTGTTATGAGGCTAGAAAACTCCCCAGACACACTTTCCCACTGCTCTGATGCTCTGCCCAAGCAAATGGGGACAAGTGACCATAAACTGAACCCTCCAAAGCCGTGAGCTAAAATAGCTCCAACTTCCTCAGAGGTGTCCCCATCCACCGGTGTTTGGTCACAGTGATGACACTGGACACAAAAGCTTAGCTGCTTATGCCCTCTCTCCAAGGACACAGGGTCCACAGGTGGTGGACTTTGTGCACATAACCGGACTCCCTGGCAGTAGCATTCAAGCTTTGCAGCTTGAGTGAATGTTGGTAGAAATTACTGCTTCAGTTTAACACCCTGCCTTAGCCCAAGCCAAATTCTCACCCAAGCCCCAACCTAGCACTCCATCCATAGCCCTGACAAACTCCTAATCATACTTCGGACTCCCACTCGGGGCTTCTGTGAATGCTCATTTGGTTTCCTGGGAAACTTTAGAGGAAATAAAATAAAACATTGAGTCCAAGAATTTATTTTTACAATTCACATTTATTTTGGAAAAGAAAAAGGTTCGGCTAAAAATACTCCTACAAAGACATCGGAGTAACAGGGTCAAGGTTGCCATTGGATGCAGCTGGTGAGATTTTCTTGGTCACAGGAGTGGGGTCTAGAGGAGCCCCAGCCACACCCCTTTTTGACCCCCGACACTGACCAGAGGAAAGGACAGTCCTGTGAAATCTGCCAGGTACCCCAGTCCCTGATTGAGAGCTGTGGTCTGTACAGCTCAGGCTGGTGGAGGTGTGGGACTCTGAGAGAGGGTCTAGGCATCCACCTCTCTGGCTCTGATAGCAGCTGGGGTGGGGCGGGGCTCATGCAAAGACAGCAGTGACCCCCTGGAGACCTGGGATCTTCTAGACAAAGGAGCTGACCGTGGTGAGGGCTGAGTGAGGACCAGTGGTAGCAGAGCGTAGTGGGAAAAGTGAGTGGTACTGGGATCCAAGCCCACTTGTTGGCTGTGTGACCTGGGGTACCAGCATGGTGCCTTTCTGAGCTTCCCAGCCCATGGTGTGGCTGTCATTATTGCACCTGTCTGGTGGAGTTGCGGGGCTGTGTCTCCAAGTGATGCACGGAGCCCCTGTACATTGTTGGCACCGAAAAAATAGCAGCTGTGATTAAAACCAAGCAGTCATTGCTCTTCCCTGGAGTCCAAAGAGACTGCCTGAGTGAGGGTCCCTGCCAGGTCCACCTGGGATCGGTTGTTGAGGCATCAGAGTCCCTGTCCACAGAGAGGAGGACAGACAGACGATCACAGAGCTCTGGGCCGTTCACAGCCCTCCTTGTGTCTGGTCTCGTTCTGGGAGGCAGTGGCTAGAACTGGAAGGGATGAGAGGGCTCCTTGGAGGGAGCAGGTGCTGACAGCCACGGAAACCGCAAGTGTCCTACAGAAGGAACCCAGCAGGAAGTTTGTATGGAGACCGGCACAGGAAATGCAGTCTGGTGCCTCTCCAGCCTCCTGTTTCCTTTCGGGTACAGGGAGATCTCACCCCAGCTGACTCTTTCTAGGCAGAGCCCCACACTGGTCAGTCGGAGTCCTCCAGCATGTGGGTACTGCAGCTTGCGTGAAGGTTTTGATGAGGCAGCTGAAACAGCTGGGCTCTGTTTTCCAGTCAGGCCTGGTAAGGGCCATTCTGAGTCTCCCTAGAGATGACGCTGCCCCACACTCCAAGAGAAGTTCTGTAGCTGCTCATCTCTAACCAGATTCCAGATTCTAACAGGATTCCCAGTGTCTGTGTTTCTCTGTTTCCCTCTCTTCTCTCTCTTCCTCTCCTCTCCTATCTCTTTGTGCTTTTTTTTTTTTCCTGCTGGGGTCCCTGGGTTTGGGGAGCAGGGAACCATAGGGCTCGAGATGTCAAGAATTAGCACAGAGTCACCTAGTGATGGTGTCTCACGAACATAGATCTCTTCCACTGGCATCTTAGGAGACTGAGTTTGGCAGATCATAGAATCTTAGGCTCTTTTAGCCCTTGGAATGCTAGAATTCTTGGCTCAGCAGAGCCCAGAGTGTATGCGGCCCTGGGTTATGAGATGTTTTCCGGCCCTTCCTCCTTGCTCTTCTTCTTCCTACCAACGCCACAGCCCTTTTCTCCAGCAGGGGGTGCTAGGCCCCAGGTGCCTTTGCTCACCTGCTTCATCTCTGTCTGGGTGGCAGGGATGGGGGCTCCGGGGATTTGAAGGTCAGATTTACCTAGAGGCCCTGTTAGTCCGGCCCACCAGGCCAGGTATGAAGAGAGCCGGCTGCACTGTGGCGTCGGGGGGTTGGGTCTCCACAGGGTGGTCCTGGCTGGGATACAGGGCCCCTCTGAAGTATTAGGTTCCCACTTCTTCCCCGGATCAGCTTTCCTGAGGGGGTCATCCTGCTGTGAACTTGACTCAACTGGACTCTGAGGCTGTGGGGGTCTTTTTAATTTTTCTGAAACCCTAGCCCAGTCTGAGCACATTCCTGAGGGTCCGACTTACCTCCTCCACTGCCAGCGACTTCATTTGTGTCTGGGCTTGGGCACCTTATCTGATGTGAAGCTTCGCCCTAAGCTCTGCTCCGTACACTTGGCGTAGTTTGTTATAGGGTTGGGGGGTGGGGGTGGGGGGAGAGAAGAGCTCAGGGGTAGGGAGGAATCTCCCACTGTTCAGATGGGGAATTCTGACTCAGGGGGCCTGGGGGAGCCCTGGAATCCTCAAGTTCAACACTCGGGAGTGGGGGAGGTGCTGATCTGTGGGTGACATAAGGATTTACAAAACTAGCCAGTGGGCAGAAGGAGCTGTGGGTGAAAGGCCTGGCTGGGGTCCCTAGGGAGTCCCCTCTGAGAGTCACATTCCTTACTAGCAAAGAGGGGGCAGTAATATTTTGGCACTTGGCATAGGGTAATGTGTTCAGCTATTAGTCCTTGAGGTTTCAACCTCCTGAGACGAGCTTGAGGGGGAGGTGGGGGGGGACACCCTGAACCCACTTTGGCCAAAGTCTGTTCCTGTGCCCAACACTCCAACACTGGTTTCCCGGCAGGAAAAACTCACTGGAGGCAAGATCATTCTCCAGCTTGTTTTGTGGTAGCAGTCACTGGCTGGGAATCTGAGTCAGGGCTGGCTGGTGGAGTATGCCCATGTGTGGACATACACAGCTGCAATCAGAAGCAGATGGACTGAGCGTGTAGCCCAGTGGGTAGAGCACTTGCTTCACAAGCACCAAGACCCAGCTTCCATCCCCAGCACTGCAAACACCAGGCAGGGTGCCGCACACCTGTAATCCCAGCCCTTGGGAGGTGGAGGCAGGAGGATCAGAAGTTTAAGAATGCTCATCCCTGACTGCACAGTGAGTTTGAGGTCAGCCTGAGCTATATGAGACTCTTTCAAAAAAAAAGAAAAAAGATGAATCAGAGAATAAAAAACTCCACCCCCACTGTCCTGAGCAGCTGAAGCGAGTCTGGTTTATCTGTGTTGGCGGTGGAGAGTAAATAGGGTCTGGACTCCCTTAGAGTCACAAGGACTGTCCTGGGGACTCTTTCTTCCAGGACAGGGGTGGCTGGGAAGTCCTCTTGTGGTCTGATGGCTGAACTGACTCTTCTAGAATCCAATGCTTGCCCTGTTGTTCTCTCTAAGGCTGGACCGTAACACCATGCCCTGTGTGTCTTGGACTCCCTTCACACTAACCCAGGCCTCCCGACACCTCAAGATGTCTTTGTGCTGAACTGTTGAAGTTGCTACATCTTGGAGTGACCTTCCTCTCAGCCTGTCATTTTCAAGACTGCCTCCCCTGGAAGCCCGCCCTGATAGGCCACCTCATCTAGCTTTCTCTTCCCTTATAAGCCAAAGTCGGATCCCTCTGCCTCCTGCACCCAAGTGACCATGCTCTGGTGGGCACTGGAGTGGATGCTTGTGGCTTGTGGCTCTGCTCTGCCCCTTTTAGGAGCTGTGGCTCTGAACCTCACTGTCTCTCTTAGGTCCTCTTTGCAGGACTGAGGTGTACAAATGGCTTTCCAGGCCTGGCTCACCCAGCCTGATGCTCTTGTTTTATAGATGGGATGCTGTGGCCCAGCAAGGAATGTGTCCTCTGGGACCCGCGGCCCTAGTTAGTGACAGGTGGGTGACATCCTGTCCTTTGCGTTTGCACAACTCCCTGGCTAAAGTCTTCCTTTGGGAACCATCCCTGGGAAAATGACAGGGTTCTGGAGAACCAGGAGTGGCACTGGGGTGGGTAGTGTGATCTGGGGTGGGAACTTCCAGCTTTCTGCTCTGTGAGGGGTGCGAGGTTAGTGAATGCCCACAAGAGGGCAGCATAGAACTCTCAGGCAGTCAGAGTGGTGGTGCTCTGGATACTAGAAAGGGTGCGCATGAGGCCCAGCTGGTAAGTAGATTGCCTAAGTTACTATTGATCTGTCTTGCTCATGACTTCCCAGGTAACTTTTTTCCCTCCTAGAGACAGGATTTCATGTGTCCCAGGCTGGCTTTGAACTCACTAAGTAGCTCAGGATGACATTGAACTTCTGATCCTCCTGCCTCGACCTCCTGAGTACTGAGTTTACGTCCTATGTTACCATATATGGTTTATGCAGTGCTGGGGATGGAACCTGGGGCTTTGTGCATTCCAGGCAAGCACTCTACCAACCTACCAGCAGGGCACCTTCAATATCATCTCAGGAAACAGGCCTGTTGATACCACTAACTGCCTATTGGGGAGCTTCTAGGGTGGGCGGCACAGCTCCCTCTTACTTAGTGTGGCTCTGCCAGGCCTACTCTCCCAGAGCAGCTGGCCCCATTTCCACGGTGCCCTGGCTTAGGTTCACAAGACAGCTTTCTTCCCTCAAGGAACAAGCCTGCACTGAGCAGCCGGAAGCGGCTCCTGATGCTGGGCAGGTGGGAGCTGGTGCTTGGGGAGGCAGAGCCAGGAAGGGATTAGTAACTAGGCAGCAGAGAGCTCCAAGCTGTGTGCCCATGTGAGCGGGCAGCCTTAGTGGAAGGCGCTTGGCAGCAGGGCCTACCACTCCCTGCTGAGCAGTCACTGAGATGTGGGGGAGGACACTGTCCCATGATTGAACAGGGAAGAGTGCCTATACCCAGGCTAGCCACAGTGATGTCCGTTTGACACCCTGGAGAGGAGACGGAGGGGCTGGACAGCACCCGTATTCTGAAAGCAGGTATGTGGAGTCCCGGGCCTCTCCATGAACACGCTGGGCGCTAGAGGGTGGGTGAGCAGGCGAGCTGGCTAGAAGACACCAGCCTACTGGCTCAAGACAGGAAGCCATCTGACGGAAACACTGACTGCCAGGCCTCGTGGGGCCCTGGAGCGATGGGAGGTGGGCTGGGGAGACAGTTAATCTACAGAGCATCAGGGCAGCTCCCACCAGAAGGTGACCTTGTGTGCTGGGACAGCTGCCATCCGAGCTGGGCGTCTTTGGGGCATAAAGGGATGGCCAATGGGCCACCGTTGGCCGCTTTGTGGGAAACCTGCCAATATTTCCCCTGTGGCCAGCCCCACTGTCCCCACCCCAGGGACAAGTTTTCTCTCTAATCCCTTCCTTCCCTCTGCTCTAAGAACAGGTGAATGACAGATGACAGGCTGGGTTATGGTGGCTTTGCTGACTGCGGGGCCTTCTGTTGGTGGCCTCAGTCTTCCCCACTGGACAGGTTCCTCAAAGATGCTCATCAGACAAAGGGAAAGGTCCTGAGATGAGGTGTCCCTAGGCTACCTCCCCCCTTTGACAGACTTATCTGCAGCACACACACTTCCTGCCTCTTCCTACTGAACACACAGACACACACAGACACACACACGCACACACACACACACACACACACACACACACGCACAGTAAGTCCGAGCCCTTAGCACAGGAAGCAGCACTGTGTGGGTGAGGGGATTACATCTGTGGCTGAGTGGGGGTCCACAAGCCCCATATCACAACCACCGGACCACAGCTCACCCAATACCCATGGTCCCTGTCCGCTGGCAGGGTTATACTGAGAGTCTTGTGTGCACCCCTGCTTCTAACGCTTCTGCTGTGCGGCTCACTGTGCCAGGCATTGTACACACAGAGCTGAGCCAATCCATTGCCTGCCTGTGCTTCTGATTACCCTGGGCTAGGAAGGCTACATTCCCCCCACCCCTCTATGAGTTTCCTCTGCTTGGGCCTTCTGGATCTTGGAGGGGGGGTGGGTAGCATGGAAGAATGGGAAGAGCCCCTTACAAGAGCATTAAAAGTCATTTGGCAGGTCCCCAAAGTGCCAGGGTCTTCTCTTGGAACTTACAGAGTACAGGGGTCATTTTATAACTAAAACATTTATTTCCATTCAATTCACTAACCGATTGTTCTGCTCAGGTTTCTGCATTTGCTCACAGGAGACTCTGTGGCCAGACCCCTTGGCTGATGATGTTCCTCTGGCCAAGACCTTCAGACCTGGGCAAAGGCCTCAGGGAAAGAAGGAGTGGGAGAGACAGAGTCACATGGTCTCCGGGGGGTACCCTTGGAGGGCTGGGGTGTCACAGTGAATGATCAGGGTCCTGACGTCCCGGGTCGCCTGGTCCAGGCTCCCAGAGGTGAAATTGGGTTTTGGCCATCGGAGAGCACCCAGGAACCTGAAGGGGCCTCTGTGCCTGCAAAGTACCAGATAGAACAGGGCAGAGAGCTTGAGAGTGTGCAGGGAGGCAGGGAGGACTTCGGGCCTCGGAGTCCTCATCTGCCCCAGTCTGCTCTCCAAGGTGGGATGCTTGGTGCAACTCTTTCCACGCCCCCAGTCTCACTGAGGTCTCGGAGTGGCCCGGGTGGCCCTGTGACAGTTGGCTTTGGTGAGGCCTGGCAGCAGTTGGGAGGAGGGAGGGGTGTCAATGAAAAGCATATAAAAATCCAGAAATGTGCATATAAAATCTCGCCCTTGGTGTATTGCCTAAGTCAGTAAGCAGAAAGCACCTTCTTCCTGGAGAAGGATCAAGTCCTCAAAAGGTAGGAAATGTCAAAGTGTCTCTTCATTGTCATTAAAAAAAACCCAACAAACAAACCCTCCCTAGACCAAAGCCACCCCGATCAAAATACCCCCAGTCCACAAATCGCTGTAAACAAACCCAGATCCAAGACCAACGCTTCTCAGTGGCAGTCGTAGCTGATGACAGTCACCTGCAGCATCGTCCTCAGGGTGAGGCTGAGCAGGGAGCTGGCACCCGGGCAGGGCAGGGCCTCCTGCGGCCGCAGATCTGGGTGGCTGGCCTCAGGAAGATCTGGCCTGTTCAGTGTGACCTGGGAGGTCAGGATCTCCTCTTCTGCCTCCTCCTGAGAGTTTTTCAAATGGTCTCCCAAGACAGAACTGTTCTCCTGTCTGCTGGTGGCAGCTGGAATGGACTTCCCCTATCTGGGGCAGCTGCCTGTTCTCTCTGCCCGTTGTGCCTAGGGCTGGGCCATTAGTGATGCTCCAAGAAACAGCTAAGGCCAGGCAAGGAGGGTGGCCCATCTCTTCCCTTCATATTATTTTTCCTGGAAATGTTTCTTGGCTCTGGCCAGCTCAACCTTCCCAGAAGGAGTTGGAGAGAAAAGGCTTCTGGCTTCCAATGGGACACATCGCGTGGATCTCCCAAGCCCTTTTCTTTTCTCCCCTAAGAACCATCGCTGCTCTCCTTATGAGAATCCTCTTTGAACAAATAGTCCTTGCCTGTCCCGCCCCCTCCCAGATCCAGCTGCGTGTTCCCCCCATTCCCTTTTCATTCCTTTGACTTGCATGGGTTCTTGGTGTCGTCTCGTTGGCTAGAGTGCTGCTACTTGGTTCTTCCTGTTGCCTTGTGGCCTCCGGGCAGGTGGCTGGCCCTGCAGTGGACAGGGCAGCAGAGGGACCGACGTACGGGGCTGAGGAGGCGGCGTGGAGGAAGAGGCGAGCCGAGGCAGGCGAACGTCAAACCTCCACAGACTGAATCTGGTTCATCTGGGCCCGCATCACCTGGATACTGTTCAGGATTTTTTTCTGGTGGCCAGCTAGGGTGACCCCAACCCGGAGAATGTCCCTTTGGGAGAGATGGACACAGTTAGGAAAATGTGTGTGTTGAGGGGGGGAGGGTGGACCAGCTGCATTAACTTCCCCAGGTCCTTAGTGCTGAGGGATAGGGAAAGGATGTGGGGATGGGCAAAGGGTGTCAAAGCTGGACTGAGAGATTCTGGGGCCAGATCAGCCAATGGGGAGGCAGGGGGCCCTTCTGCCTTCTGCCATCAGGAAGCAGGGCTGGGCTTGTCTTGGCTGCATACCCATTTCCTTGATGCTTCTTCACTAAACCCAGGTTTGCAGATAAAAAAAAAATCTTCCCAGACTTCTGGGATTTGCCCAGCCAGAAAGCCAAGAGGCACCAGGCAGACCCAGCTCCAGATCTGGATGTGTATTACTCCTTAGTCCCTGCCATCCCTGCTGGGTCACTCACACTCCAATGTTCCCCATTCGGCTGGTAGGGCGGGTGGGGAGGAGGTGTCACCAGGGCTGGGTGGAGGCCGCTAGGTACTCACTCCATCATCATCTGAGATACAACGTCGAAGGAGGTGAAGCCGGCATTGGCGAAGCTCTCCTTGTACTGGCTCATCTTGATGGCTTCCAGCCACTCGTCCACTGTGTTAAAGCTGGTGTAGTCGGGGATCGTGCGGTCCAGCAGTGGCAAGTTGATGCTGGGGGAGGGGCAGGGGACAGGGATGGTCACGGCACACGGTGACAGCCAGATGGCAGATGGGAAAGAATGCGTGTGGTACCTGTGTGGTTATCTCTGTGTGAGCACAGGTGAGTGTGCAGGCGTTTACGTGTGAACGTGGACCTGAGTTAGAACTTGTACAAGTGAGTATCTATGAGTGCCTGGGGAACTGGGGAAGCTGGGGAGGCTCTGGGAACCCCAATTATAGAAGGGACTGTGGTTGGACAATGGTGTCAGCTCGTCCCTGCTTCCTCCCCTGGAGTCATTTTTCATCTTTCTCTGACCCTGGTAATATGCTTCCGGTATACAGACTGCACTACCAGACCCACATGTAGACAAGGCTCAGAGCTAATGGGGACAGGCAGGGTGTGCACAGGTCTCATAAGGGGAAGGGCTCCATGGCTTCATCTAGAACAGCAGTTCTCAACCTGGAGGTCGTGACCCCCTTGGGGTCAAATGACCCTTTCACAGGGGTCACCTAAGACCATCGGAAAACACAGATATTTACATTATGATTTATAAAAGTAGCAAAATTACAGTTATGAAGAAGCGATGAAATAATTTGGTTGGGGGGGTCCCAACACAAGGAAGTCTATTAAAGGGCTGCAGCATCAGGAAGGTTGAGAACCACTGCTCTAGAGTAGAGAATGGCTGGTCCAGGGTCAAGGTGAGGTGTAACAGGTACAGGCTAGCACAAAGACCTCATGGCCACAGAAGGACTTTGACTCAAGGAATCTCCAGGTATGGCTGGCCTTGGTGGTGAGGCATCTGGTTGCACACTCTCCTCCTAAACCCTGAAGGACTGAGGGTCCCTGAGAGCGGGGCCAGCAGCTATGTGACCTGTGAAAGCCACGTGACCTGTGTGACAGCTGTCCTTGGGTTCCACAGAGTAAGAGCGAGCAGGGTCAGCAGCTGCATGACCTGTAACAACCACCTCTGGAAGGCAACAATGAGGCAAATCTAATGGAGCATGCCCTGGGACCTCAGAAAGGAAGGCCCAGGGTCCCTGAGCCCTGTCCTGGGGCTGAGCTGGTATTTCCACCCTGGGGGCATGTATGTGGTGGGTATGTCCTGAATGGGGGCATGTATACATTGGTGACTATGTAGCTGTGAGTGTGTGTGTGTGTGTGTGTGTGTGTGACCAAGCATGAATGCTTGTGCCTAGCTCTATGTATGCAGGATTTTGTGCAAGTGGTGTGTGTGTGTGTGTGTGTGTGTGTGTGTGTGTGTGTGTGTGCATTTGTTTTTTTGTTTTTTTGACACAGGATTTCTCTGTGTAGTTTTGGTGCCTGTCCTGGATCTCGCTCTGTAGACCAGGCTAGCCTCGAACTCACAGAGATCCGCCTGCCTCTGCCTCCCGAGTGCTGGGATTAAAGGCGTGTGCCACCACTGCCCGGCTTGTGTGTGCATTCGTACAAGTGCCAATGAGGGCACAATGGACACCAAGAGGCCCAGCTCGGGTGTGAGGAGAGGAAGGAAGAACAGGGGGCAGAATCCATGCTGAGCACAGCCGGCCACCACTGTGACTCTAGACTGTAGGAAGGCTTCCTGAATGCTGTCCTCTTTAACCATGCTTTACAAGGGTCTTCCTCCACCACCCCAGACTGCCACCAGGTGGGGCCTGGACAGTACCCAGAGGAGATGGGTGGGGCTAAAATGAATCATACCCAGAAGCAAGGGCTTTGAGACAGGGGTGGGGCCAGGGTGGCCGTACCCAGAGGATAGGGGCGCCATGGCTTTGAGGCTGTTGGGGTTTCGGATCATCTTGTCCAGCGTGTTGACAATCTGGCCGAACTTGGGCCGATGGTTGCGGTCCTTCTGCCAGCAGTCCAGCATGAGCTGGTGCAGGGCGCTCGGGCAGTCCATGGGCGGAGGTAGCCGGTAGTCCTGTTCAATGGCGTTGATTACCTGGGGGATCACAGAGGCAGAGTGGGCCGGGGTGGTTGGGGTGAGGACTTCAGCCCCCTGCCAGGAACATTTATCCTTGGAGCATTGCAGGCTTGACCCATGGGGACTCCTCGACCTCCTGTGGCTGCCTTGGGTCCCACCCCCCCACCCCCCCACCCCCCCCGCAGGTCTGTCTCCTACGCCCCTCTCTCTGCCAACCTTGGATACCCAGTAACCTCAGGTAGCTTGTCTTCAAGACCTATCCTGTGCTGGGCTGTCCCAGCTCTTTGTTCTCACCATCCGTGAGCCCCCTGCTGGCTCTCATGGCTGTGGACATCCCTGCTGGCCTGATGTTTGACTCTAGGGTAGCCATATTCTCAATCTGAGTGCTCACAGAGATCTGGGCAGAGATCTAGGCCCTGAGCTGGCTGGTGATCTTAGAGCCAATACCTTCCCCTCTGTCAGAAATAGGAGGCCAAACATGGCTTCAGTCCGCTCTGCCACCATGGTAAGATTCATCTTCTGGAACTTGACCCTCTCCTGTGTATTTGTGTGACTGAAAATCCCTGGGGTGACTTCAAACTCCTCCCCTGAAGCCCGCTACCGTGTGGATCTCAAATGTCACTCAAAGACCCTTGTTCTGAAGGAAGGCTTGGTCCTCAGCCTGGAGCACTACTTGAGAGTGGTAGATCTTTTAGGGGTGGGGCCTAGTGGGAGGAAGGTAGACTGCTGGAGGCATGCCCTGGGAGGGGAAGCTGGGATGCTGGGCCTTCTGCTCCATTCTCCTTGCTTCCTGGGCGCTCTAAAAAGAATAGCACCCTTCACATTCTCACCATCATGTACTGTCCCCCAAGAAATGGGCCAGCCGGATACAGACCGGAACTGTGTGCACTCAAACAAACCTTTCTTCCCGTTAGGTTCATCATTTCAGGCATCTTGTTACAATGACAGGAAGCTGACCCACACAAAGCCTCCCCAAGCTTTCTGACCAAGTTTCCAGTCCAGGCTCCCAGCCCCGCCTCTCAGCCTCACCCCTGCACCTTTTCAAGAGCTAATCTTCCCACTGCATGTCCCCACTCCCCGAGTGCTACTGGCTCTGTGATGACTTCCTGGCTGACCTTGTCCCGACTGCCCTGGCCTCCACACCTACAGGGCTAGACACCTGTGCTCTGCACTTTAGCATCCGACCACAGCAGTCCCCTGATGCTTGCAGCTGGGTCTCTGAAAAATCATCTTGGGGCCAATGAGAGGGCTCAGCAGGGAAAGGCGCTTGCTGGCAAAGACCTAGAACCCGCATGGTGGAAGCAGAGAACTGATTCCCACAGGTTGTCCTCTGGCTTTCATACATGCACCATGATGCTTTGGCACGTGGGGGATGGGCAGGTGACCTCTCTAGTCCCCCTCTTCAAGAGTAAGGTTCATCAGCCTGGCAGCCAGGCCTTCAACCCCAGGGAATTCAGCACAAGGCCAGGAGTCCCTGGTCTTGCCCTCCTCAACCCGCCAGGCCAACAAGGCCCTGCCCACATCCTGGAGACTCACATCCTGGTTGGTCATGTCCCAGTAGGGCCGTTCCCCGTAGGACATCACCTCCCACATGACAATGCCATAGCTCCACACATCACTGGCTGAGGTGAATTTCCGGTACTGGATGGCTTCCGGTGCTGTCCAGCGGATGGGGATCTTCCCACCCTGGGGGGCAGAGAGAAGAAAGAGGTTGACGGGTGGGATGGTGACCTGTCTGACTTCTCCTCTCCATACTCCCCACACTGTGCTCTGTCAGATCCCAGGAAGAACCTCATTGGTTCCCAAACTCCTCAGTTGCTCCAACCACAGGACATTTGCATATGCTGGTCCCTCTGCTGGAAGTGCCGTTCCCCACACTGCCATCTGGATTCCACCTTTTCATCCTTGAGTCCCCAAAAAACCTTTCCCTGGTTCTCAGGGAGTTTCTGGTCCCCCAGATTCCACAGTGCGCTCATGTCTCTCTTGCCTTCCATGGCTCCCAGCCCTTCCCTCCCTTGCGCTCATCATCTCATCTCCCCGCCTCAGCAGCCCAGGCGATCCAAGAACCCAGGAGGCTTTCTGTGTGACCCTTCCTGTCTCCAGGGCCCAGTGAATGCTTGACCTGGGCAGGTGAGTGGATACACAGAGCTTGCAGAGATGGCTACGCCTAGGAAGCCTTGCTGTCCCCTTACCAGAGCGCTGGTATAGGTGGGGTCAGAGGTGTCGTCCTCCAGGAAGCGTGAGAGCCCGAAGTCAGACACCTTGCAAACCAGGTTGCTGTTGACGAGGATGTTGCGTGCAGCGAGGTCACGGTGCACGTAGTTCATGTCTGCCAGGTACTTCATGCCGGCTGCAATGCCCCGCAGCATGCCCACCAACTGGATGACTGTGAACTGCCCGTCATTTTGCTTTGGGGAGGGTGGAAAATAGAGTCAATGGAAGAGCGGGTGTCAGAGCTCTGGAATGTCTCACAATGGCAGGTGTCTGTCACCTTTGTACACTCTGTGGGAAGGACTCAGACACCCAGGAACCCCAGAGTGGTCTGGAGAGAATACCAGCCTTGGAGTAAGCGTACACAGACTGACCCTGACTCTGTTTTCCTGGTAGTGCAAGCTTGGACATATGACCCACTCTCTCTGAACCTAACCGCTCACCTGTTAAACAGCCAAAACATGTGTCTCTAAGGGCTGCTCTGACTTAAACAGAAAGGTACATGGAAGGTGCTGGGACCAACTTCATAAGCATTTGTTGAGTGACAGCTGGCCCAATAGCATGCTCCTGACCCCCAGGCCAGTGCTCTCTTGTCTTGATGGCTCACTGTGCTGTCCTGAGGGGATTCATCTGCTGGCCTTATACTTTTGATTTTTCTCCCTTATCTTATGCAACTCTGGAGAGCTATGAAGTCTGGTGAACACCCTGGATGGGGTGTCAACACCCCTGGCTGTGGTCTGGGCTCTCCCTTTGGCCCTTGATGCTTCTTATCTCTGAACTCTATTCTGCTGTGTAATAAGAATGCCTCTTGAGCATGAAAGGGCAGGCACCTCGGGTTGTACAACCCTGAGGGAATGCCTGGGCTTCCCAGGGAACCACACTGACTCTGAGATTGCTTCTGAGCTGAGTGGGAAGGAGCTCTGGGATTGATTAACAATGCCTGTCAGGGTAACGCAATGGAAGGTGGTGGTGGCCAGTAAGCCATTCCTGATCAAGAATTTTCTTAAGATCCAATGAAGTTATGCGCAGCAGCCCTTTTCCTACCCTGTTCACACCCCCTAGGGCTCTCCCTACCCGGAGGAAGGAGTCCAGGGAACCATTCTCCATGAACTCAGTGATGATCATGACAGGTGTGCTCTTGGTAACAACCCCTTCCAGGTGGATGACATTGGGGTGGTCGAACTGGCCCATGATGGATGCCTCACTCAGGAAGTCCCGGCGCTGCTTCTCCGTGTAGCCCGACTTGAGGGTCTTGATGGCTACAAAGATCTCTCTCTTGCCTGGCAGCTTCAAATGGCCACTGCATACCTCACCAAACTCCCCTGGGATAGACACATTGAGACAGGCATAGTGTCACGTGTCAGGTGAGAAGTGTCACCTCCCTGTCGCCTATCACTCCCATTGTGGGTGTTTTATGATCTCATTCTATCAACACAGGATCCCATTGTGAATGTGGGGCCTAGAGAAGGCCCAGCCATCTTTGGGAAGGTGGGTTCTTCATGGCTGCTTTGGGGTGTCTGGAGACAAGGACATGGGGAGATTTGGGGAGATGGGGACAAGACCGTGGTGGATGATGGAAAGGACAGAGCTAGGCTCCAGATCCAGTTCAATCTCCAACTTGCTATGCCTCATGCCAGCCTCAGTTTCCCCTCTGTGCATGTGATTTTTTTTTTTTTTTCATTTTTCGAGACAGGGTTTCTCTGTGTAGCTGTGCGCCTTTCCTGGAACTCACTTGGTAGCCCAGGCTGGCCTCGAACTCACAGAGATCTGCCTGCCTCTGCCTCCCAAGTGCTGGGATTAAAGGCGTGCGCCACCACCGCCCAGCTCATGTGATGGTTTTACAGGATGACCTCTAAGGATCCTTTTTACTTGGGAATTCTGGATCTTTAGGAGGGTCCTTTGTTTCCCTTGATCTTCAACTTACCATCAACTCCAGGGTCACACTGTGGTTGCCCACCCATGGCCAAAGTCATGGTACCCTGAGGCATTTGCCACCTACCTGCTCCGATCACCTGCTCAATCTTGACACAGGAGATGTCAATTTCCTTGGCAAACTCCCGGACTGCCTCATTAGGGTCTTCATAGGTGAAAGGGTCAATATAGATCTTCATGCCTGGGGTCACTGGGGGACAAGACCAGGCTGGGTTATAAGGACAGGCTTGAGAGGCACATAAATGGAAAAAAGGCAGGCAGCCCCCTCCCCCTGCCCCCAGGGAAAGGATGCTCCTATATGGCCCCCATAGGAACTGGGAAACTCCTTTCTGGTCACCTGACTTCTAGGTCTCACTGAGTTGATGGGCAGCAAGTAGAAAGGTAGGGGGAACAGAGATCAGAAAAGTGACAAATAGGTTCTAGTCTTGTTCCAAGATCACAGATCACTCCTAGCTTTTTGGAGCAGCTAAAAGACTGCTGTGATTGACTAGTGATGTCTGGTTTTGGCAAGGGCATAGACTAAAAGGCTGGATAGGTTTACTGCCCTGTGATACAGAATCCAGGTACAAGGACAAGAAACAGGAAGTCATAAAAAGTCATAAACAAAAAGAGGACTTGGAAGATGGTTCAGTCAGTGATGAGCCTGCCACTCAAGCACAAGGACCTGAGTTCAGATCTCTGATACCCATGTTAAAGCCAGGGCAGTAGTATAATCATGTAATTCCAGCATTGGGGTTTGGGGGAAGTGGATGGAGGTGGGTGGATCCCTGAAGCTCAATGCCAGCTAGCTTAGTCGGATTAGTGAGCTTCAGGCTCAGTGAGACCCTGTCCCCCAAAATAAAGGTTGGAAACGTGACACCTCAGCACTCACAAGCATGCATACGTACATCTACATGAATAGCCAGGCACGCGTGCGCGCACACACACACACACACACACACACACACACACACACACACACACACACACAGAGCCAGGTCCATGAGCCTCACTTACCACATCTTGAGTATCCTATACTCTTGCATCCTCTCTTGAGCATCCTATACTCTTGCATCCTCACTAGCTAAGCCTCAAGCCTTTCTGGATCCCTGGATTCCTTGGTGACCAGCCTGAAGTCAAACCCAGGACGTACTCATTTTATTCCTGACCTGCTGTCAGTGTATATGTGTGGATTCAGAAAGAGAAGAAGGTGTCTGGACATCAAAGTCCCCTTCTGACCAATGATGAGTCAGTGAACTGCTGTGATGGAAGGAAAGGCCATCACTTTGTCTTCCTCTTCCAACTTGGTATTCCAAAACCCAGGCCTTCCTCTGGGCTCCCCAGCTCCCCACTCTCATTCTCCTCTGTGCTGAAAGCTGTTACTGGAGGCAGCCGTTCTAGGACTCAGAAGTTGGAGTCCCTGGGTCCTCATAGGTCACCAACCCAGCTCAGCTGTGTGGCCCTAGAACCATTTGATGACTGTTCTCTGCTTCTACTTCCAACATCCCATGAATCTGGGAGTCAGAGCCTGCAGTACAGGCCCTTCTGCTCGCGTGACAAATAAAGTTTTATTGGAATACAGCCATGCTCATTGATTTTATACCAGGGATGCAGGGTGGAACACTAGAAGAGACCCACAAAAACTAAACAGCTCAGCATATGGCCAACCTTAGCTCTAATACATTAGCTATGTTTGTGACTCGGTGTGTGTGTGTGTGTGTGTGTGTGTGTGCGCGCTAAGCTGGCCCTTTCAGTCAGGGGTTATAAATCTGAGTCTATAAGCCTTTTGGCAGCCCCTGGATAGGTTTTGAGAGGACCGAAGACCCCTAGGAATAAAATGTACTTATTATGATGGGCTTTTTTTTTTTTTTATTAAAATAGTAATTCATGAGTTGGCAAGATGACTCACTGGGTAAAGAGCTTGCTGCATGAGCATGACAACCAGAGTTTGACTTCTGGAAACCATGCTAAAAAAATAAAAATAAAAAGCCAGATGTGGGAGTATACATCTCTAATCCCAGCACTTCCACAGAGAGATAGGAGGCAGAGAATAGGGAACAGCCTGGAAGTTTGTGGGCCAGCTAGCTTGGAGCACGCAGCACGGCGGAAGCAGTATGAGAGGTCCTGCCTCGGTGAGGTGGAAGGATAGAGCCGACTCCTAAAACTTGCCCTTTGACCTCCACATGTGTGTAGGTGTATGTCAATGCTTAAACATAGTCATCCATCTACACACAACAATAACAAATAAAAACTAGAGAATAGAACTGGGCTGTGTTATTTTTAAAAAGAAATGTACAAAGTCCAAAATTGCGGTAATAAATATGATAAAAAAAAAAAAGTATCCCTGAGTATAGATGTCTAGATTTTTCTGTTGCAGAATGTTATAAATGGGGATGGGGAGATGGGTCCGTGGTACAAGCACTTGCCTTGTGAGTGTGAAGACCTGAATTTTATCCCCAGAACCTGCACAAGGGCTGGATCCAGCAGCATCTATAACCCTGGCGCTCCTATAAGGAGACAGCAGGAAGAGACAGACAGGGAGCTCCCCGGAAAGCTAGTGGGCCAGCAAGCATGGGTCATGCAGCTGAAAAACGAGAGACTGTTTCAAAGTAGAAATGAAGCCCATCATCTAAGGTTATCCTCCATCCTCTACACATACACTGTGGCATGTGTGTGCCTGCATTTACACACATGCACATACATGCACATTACACACACACACACACACACACACACACACACACACAGAGTTTTTTTTTTTTTTTAAAGAACCTTATAAGGCTGGAGAGATGGCTCAGCAGTTAAGAGTGCACACTGCTCTTGCAGGGGCTCTGAGTTTGGTTTCTAGCACCCATGTTGGGTAGCTCATAACCACCCATAACTCCAGCTCCAGGGGATCTGGTGCCCTCTTCTGGCCTCCACAGGCACCTGCACTCATGTGCACATATCCCAAAACACACACACACACACACACACACACACACACACACACACACACACACCACACACACACACAGAGTTCTCCTGGCCATATGATACAAAACTTTCAATAGAGTTGTACAGGAGCCCAAGATTTCACAAAGACAGTAAGAAACACCAGCCAAGACCGAGTGCCTGGGAGGAGAGCTGGGCACGGGCTCACATCTCACTGCTTCTCTCCCTGGCACACGTTTCAGATCTCTGCACACAATAGATGCTCCAAGTCTGGGGAGCTGAGGATCCAGGCAACAAAGATGAATTATGGTAACAGCAGCTGTCACTTGCTGAGCCTTTATCTGAGCCTGACACTGGGCCAGACTCTTTGCATGTATTTCCTTATCTCTCCCTCGTCCTCCCAGGAGCTGTGAGACAGAACTGTAGCTCCGTGAAGCCAGTCACTCAGGCCAAGGCCACATGTCTTGGAGCCCCAAGGTCTTTCAGATTTGAGCACAGGTGTGGTACTTTTTCTTCCTCTTTTTTAAAAAGATACTTATTATTTTTAATTATGTTTAAGTGTTGTATCCAAATATGGTGCACATGAGTGCTGGTGCCTGAGGATGCCAGAGGTAACAGATTCCCTGGAGCTGGAGTTACAGACAGTTGTGAGCCACCTGACGTGGATGCTGGGAACTAAACTCCTGGATGTCTGGAGGAGCAGCAAGTGCTCTTAACTGCTGAGCCATCTCTCCAGTCCCAAGCCTGATTCTTATATTTATGGGACCAGGGATTGAACCCAGGGCCTTGTGCATGCTAAGCAAATGCTCTATGACAGATATAGAGATTCCCCAAGACCTCAAGAATGGCTCTGTTTTTCTAAAAACATTATTTTATAGGTATGGTTGTTTTTTGCCTGCATGTAAGTTTGTGCACCGCATGTATGCAGTAGCAATGGAAGCCAGAACGAGGGCGTCGGATCCCTGGAACTACAGTTAGAGTTTGCACTGCTATGTGGGTATTGCAGAACCTGAGGTCCTCTGCAAGAGCAGCCAGTGCTCTTAACTGCTGAGCTGCTGCTCCAGCCTCGGGGATAGTTCTTAGTCACAACTCTCATTCCTGCTGGCCCTGGCACAGGCTTCCCTAACCTGGAGTATGAGCCACATCTCCTTCCTTCCAAGTCAGGCTCCTCAGAGCCTGGAGAAGCCATTTTTTTTGCTTAGACTCAATACCATGGGTCATGGTGCCTGGCTTTCAGCTTCTTGAGTTTCAGTACAACTTGGGGAGATCCTTTCTGACAGGCCATCTGAGGAGGGGAGGGCAGGAATGAGGTCACTCCAGGAGCAAAGGAGACTCAGCAAAAGTCGGCACCTCTATGGGCAGCAGCCAGAGGCCATCCCCAGCCGGGAGCATGTCAGGATGACTGGGGACAGAGGCAGGCACCTCTGCCTGGTACTGCAAGTCACTGGAACATAACCCTGGGGAGGAATGGATGGAGGTTTGTGGAGACTAGTTAGTTCTTCTGAGAGATTAAAGAACAAACCCAGTCCTCCTACCTGTCTTTCTACGCGGCCTCTCCCTGTCACACACGCTCCTGCCATGAAATCCTCTACCACAGGGCCTTCAGCAGAACAGCTGATTGAGAGTTTGATTAACCTCCTTTCTCGACACATGATGCAGCCTCGGGTGTTTTGTGACAGCAGCAAACAACAGACTGCTAACACTAGTTAATAAGAGCCCTTTCCCGCCGGGCGGCGGTGGCGCATGCCTTTAATCCCAGCACTCGGGAGGCAGAGCCAGGCAGATCTCTGTGAGTTCAAGGCCAGCCTGGTCTACAGAGTGAGTTCCAGGGACAGGCTCCAAAGCTACACAGAGACAGAGAAACTCTGTCTCGAAAAACCAAAAAAAAAAAAAAAAAAAAAAAGAGTCCTTTCCCAGGGGCTCTAGGCACACCTCATCCCTTCTTGCTTCTGAAGTCGTGTTGTTATTACCCCCTCAGGACACTTCCTCTTCCTCCCTGAGACCATATCAAATGCCACCTCCTCTGTGAAGCCTGACTGGACTTCTCCAGAAGCATCTGTGGCCTTTCTTAGGTACCACAGCCCTGTCTCCACTGTCAGTCTATGACCTCAGCGTCTGGGACTTTTCTATTCTGGTGTACAGTTTCCAAACACCCATGCCCACAGCTCCCTGGATCCCCTTTCTGGAACTCTATGGTGCCTGGGGATGTTTTACTTTCTCCCCCAGGAAAGTAGAGGCAATTCTATCTTGTTCTAGACTGGTATACAACAAACACTCAAAGAATGCTTATTGCAAAATCACAGTGGTTCACTTATGAATCTTCTTCTCATTTGGGGCCATGAGTACCTTTGAGAATTTAGTGAAGGCCACAGTTCCACCCCTTGGAGAAGGATTCCCACGGGTGTGTACACTCCCATATTCCACATGCAATACTGGACTTCACGGGCCATGGTGAGCTCCCATGGTCTAATCCCAAGTTAGAAGCCCTTGCTCTAGTGCTGGACCATGAGTGTGAAGGTGGTATACAGCAGATACTTCATAGACACTTGCTGCATACGCATTCAATGTAGAGTTCTTGGGTATAAATCTGTTCTATAAAGCTGGTAGTTTTAAACCCAGTCATCCCTTCTAATGATCCTTCCAGGTAAAATGCTCTCAGGCTGAACCTTATGACGTTGCTAAGATCTGATTGTGTCTGACCTACAAAAACGGCAACTTCAGCCAGGCAGTGGTAGCGCACACCCTGAATCCCAGAACTCAGGAGGCAGAGGCAGGCGGATCTCTGTGAGTTCGAGGCCAGCCTGGTCTACAGAGTGAGTTCCAGGACCCTATCTTGAAAAATGAAACAAACAAACAAACAAACAAAAATAGCAACATCATCTGGTCTGACTCAATGTTACTCCCCCTGGATGGAAGACTGGTGGTACAGGAAGGTAAAACGACCCACTCAAGGAGACACAGGCACAGCTGACGAACAAGCAGTGGGGTCTGACCCGGCCAGCTCGCAGTTCTCTCTGGTGTCCACCCAGCTGCCAGTTTTCCAGGCACAGCAGATGGCCAACAACTTCATGGCCAGAAAGAACATCTCACAGAACAGCCCCCAGAAGCAAATGCCGGCCTGAGCCTGGGTGAAGACGTCCACAGAGTCAGCAGCAATACTGGGCTGTTGTCTGCAAAGCTAATGGCTGTGAGTGCCACAGACCGCCACCTTGAATCTAGATGGACCTCTCAGGAGACAGGAGGACCAGGCATGCAGAGGCCTGGGTTCACATTCCATCCCTGTGGCTACGCATGCTCACAAGTGAACTACTCCATGAGTTTGAATCCAGGTTCAACCTGTCACTCAACCTCTATCATCATGCTCGCCACAAAATGAGCATAATAAACAATGTCCCTCATTAGGGGACTATGAAGATTAAATGAGAGACTCTCGTGTGTGTGTGTGTGTGTGTGTGTGTGTGTGTGTGTGTGTGTGTGTGTCTTCGCGAGCGTGCACAGGTGCACAGGGACAGGTGCATGTATAAAAGTGTGTGCAGACACCAGAAGACAGCCATGTCTCAGGAGCCACCCATCTTGGTTTTTTTGGAGACAGAGTTCCTCCCTGGCCTGGAATGGGCAGATTAGGCTAGGCTGGCTGGCCAGCAAGCCCCAGAGATCCATGCCCCCTCTTCCCTCCCAGTGCTGGAATTACAATCGGGTACCACATGCTTGGCTTTTTTTTTTTCTCCACAGTTTCTGGGGATCAAATCAGGTTCTCATGCTTCACTACGAGAACCATTTCCACAGCCCTGGAGGAATTTTCTAAAGGACTTAGCATCTCACAGACATATAGCAACAAATAATTGTCTCATGTAAAGTAGACTTGGCTTTTATTAAATGTTACTATTATAACGACACTATTATCATGCTAAGATCCACCGATTCATCCAAAGGACCCACCATCACTCTTTCTATGGTCTATATAAGGATGTCAAGGCTTAGAGAGGTTCAGTGTTTTTCTCCAGCTCAACCAGCTGGCCAGCGGCAGAGCAGAGATGAGAAATAAGGTCAGCCCCTCTGGCTCCACATCCAGACACCCTAAAACTTGGTCCCCATTCAGCACGTGCATATGGCTGGGAAATAGGAGTCTGTGTTGGTAACTCTGAGCCAGCCACACACATCTCTGGTTCTCCACACTCTCCTTCGTCTTGGCTGTGTAGGGCTGTGGGGGTGGACATGGGATCCGGGACACATCCTGCATGACTCTGAGAGTTCAGAGCAGGAAACAAAAACTCAGTATTAAAGGATATTGATCTCTGAATAAATCCTGGGGTCTATTTTAAAAATAAATCTCAAGCTGGGTGGTGGTGGCACACACCTTTATTCCCAGCACTTGGGAGGCAGAGGCAGACAGATTTCTGTGATTCTGAGGCCAGTCTGGTCTACAGAGTGAGTTCTAGGACAGCCAGGGCTACACAGAGAAGCCCTGTCTCTAGCCCTCCAAACTCTCTCTCTCTCTCTCTCTCTCTCTCTCTCTCTCTCTCTCTCTCTCTATATATATATATATATATATATATATATATATATATATATATATATATATATATATATATACACACACACACACATATCCATTTCCATTTCCTTGTTATTGGCTCAGGCTTCAAATTACCATGCTCCCAAATGGCTCTGGGTGGTAGAGCAGGGGACCTGGCCTTGCTCTGCCTTGGTGGGGTGGACATCACACAAGGAGGTGGTGGGACTTAGGTCCTTCCCAGAGCTTCTGTGAAGTCTGGGTGCTGGAATCTAAACTCACAGTGGGACTGTTACAGGGATTAAATAGTACCCACGCATTGACCATGAAAGCAGGTTTCTGTTTTTGTTGTTGTATGTGTGGGTGCATGTTACACGTATGTGTGCAGGTACCTGTGCATGCATTTAGAGGTCAGAGGTCAACTTCATACACCTTGTTTTTTCACTGACCTGGGGCTTGCTAAGCAGGTTAGGCTGTCTGGCCAGGGAGTCCTAGAGATCTTCTGCACTCACCTCCCCAGCCCAGGCACAGCAAAGAGAGAAATTCCACAGTTTTCACATGGGTGCTGGGGCTTGAACTCAGCTCCTCAGGCTTGAGAGGCAAACACTCTACGCCCCATCTGTCTCCCCAGCCCGTGAAAACAATTCTTCCTATCTTTTTTTAAATGTTTTGCCCACTTGTCATGTTTATGTACCATTTTACACACCCGGTGCCCAAGGAGGCCAGCGAAGGGCTGCTGGATCCCCGGGACTGAAGTCGCAGATGGTTGGGAGCTGCCATGTAGGTGCCAGGACCTAAACCCGCTCCAAACGAGCAGCCGGTGCTCACATCTTCTGTGCCACGTCTCCAGCCCCAACAACACTTAATACACAATGTGTCTACATCTACTCCCATGATGGCGGCTGGAGGAGAGCGTTGCAGTCGTGACTTCTTCCTAACACACCAGTGAAATGTGACTGCCATTTCTCAGTGACCCTTCCCCTGTTGTGATGCTTACGATGGCCTTTCCCATCGCCCTGTTCAGTAGTTACTTGAAGATCTTTTTTTTTTCTTTCTCCTGAGACAGGGTTTCTCTGTGTAGTTTTGGTGCCTGTCCTGGATCTCCCTCTGTAGACCAGGCTGGCCTTGAACTCAGAGATCCGCCTGGCTCTGCCTCCCAGTGCTGGGATTAAAGGCGTGCGCCACCACCGCCCAGCATCACTTGAAGATCTTAATGGAAATGTTAACAGCTTATTTTTATATTTATGTCCAGAGTGATTTCTAAGCCCAGGAGCTTTCTCTTCAAATGTTTTGTGACGGAGTCTGCATTCCGAGGCTCCGCTCTCTCTTGCCCCACCACCAGGCCAGCAGTACAGGGCTGAGGGCTGAGGATGTGGCTCCGTGGGTAGAATGCTTCCTAGCATGCACAGAGTCCTGGGTTCTAACCCTAGCACTACGTAAACTGGGTGTGGTAGTACATGCCTGTAGACCCAGCACTTGGGAGGTGGAGGCAGGAGGATTATAAATTCAAAATCATCTTTGGCTACATGGTGAGTTCAAGAAGAGCCTTGGCCATATGAGACTCAGACATTACACACACACACACACACACACACACACACACACACACACACACACACAGAGGCTGAATCCAACCACTCCCTACCAATGCCCCTGCCCCCTGGTATAGCCACCATGGTATCTGGCTTGCATGGCTCCAGAGCCACCTCCCTGGCTTCTCAGCTTCAGTGTTTTCTCTCTGTTCTCCACACAATACCCAGAGAAGCCTTTGCTGGGACTGTAACAGAAATCAGTCCTTAGCTCAGAACTTGCTGGGGCTCCTCACTTCACTTAGAGGAGAAGCCAAAGTTCCACATGGCTGACAATCACGCCCACCTCCCATTCCCACCCCGACTCCGCCCTAGTCATGCCTGGCCCACCTACAAACCTTTGCACTGGCTATTCCCCTGGCCTTCAGGGCTCTCCCTGGCTATTCCCCTGGCCTTCAGGGCTCTCCCTGGCTACTCCCCTGGCCTTCAGGGCTCTCCCTGGCTATTCCCCTGGCCTTTTAGGGCTCTCCCTGGCTATTCCCCTGGTCTTCAAGGCTCTCCCTGGCTATACCCTGGCCTTCAGGGCTCTCCCTGGCTATTTCCCTGCCCTGCTATGCTCTTCCTTGGAGATATCTGAGCAGCCCACTCTCTGAGTGCCTTTGTGTCTTTGTTCAAATGAAACACTCTTGATAAGGCCCTCACTTAAACCCCCATTTAAGCCCACAACACCCCTGCCCCCTACTCTGGGTCCATCTCCCTATATAGCTCACTCATGTGCGTGGTACCCACTCTGTGCTGGGTGTCCTGTTAGTGGCAGGGAGACACGTTCAGATCTGGAGAAGACCTGCCATATCTGCAGGGAGACCAGGCAAGAGCTAGGACGATGTCCCTGGTAAGACGGGCTAAGACAGGCTGCACTGGCTCAGACTAGGGTTAAGACTGGGATGGGTGGAGTCAGGGAAGGATGGTGATGATGCATGATGAGGTCATCACAGGAAGCGCACATGGAACAGCAGGTGCAAAAGCCACAAAGTGAGAGGCAGCCTGGCACATCCAGGGCCAACGCGGCTTTAGAGAGGGGCAGCAGAGATGACTCAGGGGACAAGGGCACTTGCTGCACATCATGAGGACCAGTGTTCGGATCCCAGCACCCATGTAACAAGCCAGGTGTCCCACAAGCACCTGTCATTCCAGTTCCAAGGGATGTGACGTTCTCTGTGTGGGCATAGGTAGGTGTACCTCCCCCCCACACCCCAACCCTCCATGGCTCATACACTCACAGTCACATATACTCCTGTACACACATACATGCTTAAACACAAATGAATCTTGGAGGAGGAGGAGGAGCAGCAGCAGCTGGAGGGCTTCATGGAGGTGGCAGAGAAGGGCCCCAGGGTGTGTACGTACTGTGGCCGCTGGTGTAGTGCTGCAGCTTGTCGGTGTACTCTGAGTCGGCACGCTCAAACCCCCGTCTTCTAGAACAAGAGCAAAGGGCTGGAGCCACCTGGAGGCACCCAGGGAGGTGGGAGCCACAGTAGGTGATAGGGAGAGAGGGTGGGCAAGCCCTTCAGGCCACTCCCCTGCTGGAGGTGGTGGTGTCTAGGCCTGTCCTTTGTCCTGGCCCTCCTTGTCCTTCCCATTCTCCCTCCTCACACCCAGGCTCGCTCTGTCCCCTGTTCTCTCTGAGGCCAAGTCCCTTTAAGGGAAGATTCTAGTTGTGGCTTCTGATTCCACTAACCTCTGTCTGTCTGTCTGTCTGTCTGAGCTTGCTCTGGTCCTCGGTTGGGAAGTGGGGGGAGGGGGATATCTTTAAGCAGGAAGAGTCTTTGCTTCACATCACGTCCTACAGCCATCAAGGATTGACTCCACCCTCCTGTCTCTGCCTCGCCACCCCCACCCCTGCCCAGCCCCTCCTGGCTAAGCTCCTCCCACATTTTCAGCACTTCAGCCTCTGCCTGGGGAAATGAACAGTATCTTTCTTCATCATCCCCACAGCTCCTAGCATCCTGCCATCATCCTGCCCACTGTTCTGGAACGGTCCTCACTGCTGACGTGACTCAGTGTGCAACCCTGTCCACGTACTTGTCACACACCTGATTCTACTGTATGGGTGGCCGATGGTCTCCTACGGTGTCCTGGCCTACTGGACCCCCCCCCCCCCACTGCCACCAGTAGATCCCAACTACGGAGGACGACCAGGCCCAGAAGCCGCCACCCACCTGTTACATACGATGGCAATGACGACCACAGCGATGAGGAAGACTAAGCCAGCAGCCGAGGAGCCGACGATGAGAGGCAGCTTCTCCTTGATGCTGGTCTGGTACTCGGCTGTAGAGACAGTGCAGTGGTTATCAGCCTGGTTTGGAGACCTGACCCTGCCTCTATCCTCCAGCATGATGGTCTCGGAGGTGACCCCTACACTCCCCGCTTGCTTCTAATCCAGTAACTGCCTCATGCTGAGCAGGAAAGGCGACATGAGAAGGAAATGGCCTCTGACCAGCTTCAATCCTCACTTCTTCATCTATAAAGTGGGCACAGGGACCCCCGCATTCCCATGCTGAGGTGGTAATAAGCAAGAACGGCTGAGGCTCGGCTCCCTGGAAAGGAAGTCTGACCATGCTGGGCAAACAGTCTATCAACTAAGTAATACCTCCAAGATGGGGAGACTGACAGTTCTCACCCCATAGGATTGTGGGTAAATCTCTGACAATACTTGGCTCACAGTGAACACTCAGCCAGCTTGGACTCCCATTGTTACTGTTTGCAGTGTCAATCAGAGACTTCCATAGCAGCCCTGTGATACGCTTTCTACAGTGGCCTCTCATGCTTGAGGAAACCAAGCTTGTGGAGGTCAGAATGGGCCTGAGGCTATCCAGGAAAGAAGAGGTCAAAGCCAGCATGCCAGCTCATCTGCCTGCCCCGAGGCCGGGATGTGAATGACAGCGCACAGATGCACTTGGCATCGGTTGGGCTGGTGCCAGCTGCCCCAGCACCCCATCCATGTTATTATTAAGAAGAGGAGCTTGTCAAGGTCAAGGGGGTGAGGTCATTTTGGGTTCTTAGTGCCTGCACATGGCCTGGCATACAGCAGAGCCCTGGCACAGAACTGTTGAGTTAATAAAGAGGACTTGGGATGGTGCCCAGTCCCTGGCCAGTGAGCTCATCTGACATGAGGGGCACATAGGAAGGGAAGAGGAGCTGCTGGGAAGGGAAGGGCAGAGGGCAGAGGGCAGAGGAAGCAAGTGTTGTAAGCCAGGTGAACATACAGAGAAGCTTTCTATAGTGGGATAGGAATTTATGGTCATCCAGATGAGAGCCAATGTCCACGCTCCATGGCCAGAGGCTAAGAAGCAACACTGAAGTCTAACCATAAGAAAGTGTCCCAGAACTTGGTTGGTGACGGGTCCATGGAAAGGACACTATTTTAAATATATGTGTCCTCAAACCAATTCTGAGCTAGGTCTCTAAGACTCATATATGTTTGATGTTTTTGGTGATGATGGTAACATAATCATCATCTCTTTTATGGACAAAAAGACAGGGCCAGACAGGCCAGGTGACATGTTTTCAGTGACACAGTTAGGGCCAAGCCAGAAGTGGACTGCCATCTGTCTTGCTTCAGAAGTCACACCTCTTTATAATCTACTGTTCCTCAAGATTATTAAAGCAGAAATGGTACTCAGAAACCATATAATCCAGTATTGGAAAACAAACATAGCACATAGGCCCATTCCTTTGTCCAGGGCAGACATTACTAATTTATCCCAGCACTTCTTTCTGCTGAGTTTAGACAGGGTTTCAGAAATCTCAGTCCCATTGCAACTTGCTGGACTTGTAAATGGTTACAATATTTACTATCTCAATTAAGCACAATTCTTTTTTGTTTTATAGATAAAAGTCCAGAGCAGGGAAAGAAAAGGATTCGATTAGCATGGATGTGCAAGTTATGTCTGACCTCCTAAGTATCCCAGAAGAGGAAGCAGTCTCACTGATACGATGGTAATAGAGAAGCAGGGACCTTTGTGGGCCATAGAACCCGAGGCTCAATGGCTAGCTGTGCAGTTTGTATCATGCACAGAGGTTCACATCTGGGAGGAAGGGAGGTGGCCTGCTTTCTGGTCGGCACAGGCTTCCTAGGAATAGGATCCTTCATTCGTGCACTTGCTCAGTGGCTGGTGGGGCTGGTACTTGGCGCTCTCCACTTACCTTCTGTCATGGTTTGGAAGTACATCTTGCCACTGTAGCGCCCATAGCCTGCAACGGTGCGTGCCCGCACCTGGAAGACATAGATGGCGCCGGCTTTGAGGCCCTGCACGGTGACCGTGTTGGTGGGGCTTTTTATGGCTGTGGCGTTGTACTCACTGAGCTCCTGCTGGGGAACAGAGAAGATGGTTACAGAGAGCAGGAGCCTGCCGCCTGCTGCTGCTCCTTGGGGCAAGCCCTTTCCAGTGCCAGGTTACCCAATCACGCCTGTGCCGAGTCACTCAAGAGGGCTTCCCATGGAAGCAAGCATAGCATCCTTCTGTCTTGGATCTGGATAGGTGACCTGCTTTGGCCACTGGAACACTCTAGTAGGCATGAGAATGGGCATGGTGCAGACTCCACATGTGCCTGATGATCTGGCTAGGCTTCTATGCTTCCACCATCTGCCAGGAGAGGGACTTGAACCAGGTTCCAGAACTAGGGAATTGCAGCTGGTTCCTGAACAAAAAATGTGTGGAGACCTTGACCCAACTCTTGGCTGAAAGACAGCCATTTAACTCACTGACTCAAATCTATGAGCAAGTAGCTACCTCTTGTTGTATGCCATGATGTTTGTGGGATTGCTTGTTTTACGGCATTATCTCAGCAAGAGCTGACGAATACACATATGTTGAGTGACCACTGTGCACACATTCTTAGGACTAGACCAAGTTCTTGAAAACTGCAGTATGGAGACCCATTTCATCATTTCTATACCTGGCTCTGCCATGGGCCTTTGTCTGTTTGTTTTGAAACAGGGTCTCATGTAGCCCAGGCTAGCTTTGAACTTGCTATGTAGTAGAGGATGACTGACTTTGATCTTCCTACTTCGACCTCCCAAGTGTTGAGTTTATGGGTGTGCACCATGATGCTCAGTTTTACGTGGGCTCTTTGCATTTTAGCCACACCCCCTACACCTCCATCCTGTGCCTTGATGAGTTTTGCAGATCACCTGCTTGGTCTCAGCACCCTAGGGGGAGGTGAGAACCAAGGCTTGGAGAAGGACAGTGACATTCAAGTCCACACATATTGGTTAGAGGCTCAAAACTGGGCTCCACATGGAGCCACTTCTAGTGCCCAGGACTTTGGGTATATGGGACATAGTGTTTCCATCTTTAAGAGATGCAGATCACCATTCTGACTTTCTAGGTGTTGCCCCAGGCAACCTGAGGAGAACAGGACAAAGACCCAGCTGAGCAGTGGGACTACAGATGGGACAGGGCCTAGACTCAAGTGGTGCACGCTCACACATCTGCCAGCTACTCGGCAAACCTTCCCTGAGCATCTTCCTCATACTGGGCCTTGGCTGAGCACTAGGGTCCCACAGGAGGCTGAGGTGTAAGCCCCAGCCTCAGAGCTCCAACCAGAACAGCTGTGTGGGGGTTCCACCTCTCAAAGAAGGGGAAGCTGATGGACAGCTCTGGGTCCTTTTCCAACACAAAGACACCCAGTCACACATGTTGATCACGTATGTGTGTCAGGTGCACAGAGTCCCAAGTGCATCCCGAGACAGTGAGAGAACAACGTTATCCCCAGCACTGAAGTGAACCTGCTTCCCGGATTCAGACACTGCTCTGCTGCTGGGATCATAAGAGCTGCCTAAGAGGGAAAATTGCTGGATATGAAGTTCTCACAGTGCAAGGGAAGCAGAGAAATCTGAGAGGAGAGACCTGGCCTCAGTGGGGATCCACAGTAAGGTCAGAGAAAGCTCCCTGGAGAATGGAGGGCTCTGGACCGACCTTAAAGAATACACAGGAGCCACACAGGCAAAGAAGGGTCTTCTGGCAGGAAGAGCAGCAGGTGCAAGGGGTAGAGAAGACCCTGGGATACAAGGCTAGAGGGGACAGGCCTGGGAGTGTCTCCTGCTGTGTCCCATGCCAGGGAGCCAGGTTCTTGGGAGGCCCGACAGGAAGCTGCTTTTCCTGGGCCACAACATCTATGCTCTCTTTCAGGGAGCCTCCTGGGTCCCCCAGCTGTGTGTATCTCGTCTTGGAGCCCCAGAACATCCACTGGGTTGCCAGAGGGAGGGGATTTCTACCTCATCCCCTGCATTGTCAACAGAGCTGCATTTTATTCTCCTGCATCAAGACTGGGATTTGTTCAGCATCGTGGAAGCTAACTCCACCCAGGATCACAGGTCCACATGACCCACATCTCCCAGTCTCTCCCAATATGTGCCCACTGTTCCCCAGACACCCCCAACTACTTACTGGCACATACAAACAGGTTGCTTAGATGAACAAATAACTTCTATTTTACTTTGTTTTGGAGATAGAGTTTCATGTAGCCCAGGATAGCCTGGAACTTGCTATGTAGCCAAGGATGACCCTGAACAGATAATCCTCCTGCCTCCACCTCCTAAATTCTGGGATTATAGACATGTACTACTGTGTCCAGTTTATGTGGTGTTGGGGGTGGAACCCTGGGGATTTGGGCACAGTAGGCAAGCTCTTTACCCATCGAGCTGCAGCCCTAGCCCCAATCGATAAATAATATTTTAATATTAATTTATTAATATATATTATATTAATATAATATATATTATATATTTAAAAATTTGTATTTGAGCCAGGTGGTGGTGGCACATGCCTTTAATCCCAGCACTCGGAAGGTAGAGGCAGGCTGATCTCTGTGAGTTCCAGGCCAGCCTGGTCTACAAAGTGAGATCCAGGACAGGCACCAAAACTACACAGAGAAACCCTGTTTCAAAAAAAAAATGTATTTGTATGTATGCATAGCTCTTGAATATGGAGCTTAGAGGTCAACAAGAGTGTCTTTTTTCAGTTGTTAACTATCATGATTTTTGAGACTGGGTCTCTCGCTGGCCTGACAAATTAGGCTAGGCTGGCTGGCCAGCAAGCCCCAGGGATCCACCTGTCTCCACCATCCCAGTGCATGAATTAGATGTGTGCTCTGCTATGCCTGTTTTTTGTTTTGTCTCTCTCTCTCTTTTTTTAACATGGGTGCTGGGGATTGAACTCAGGTCCTCATGCTGACATGACAAGCACTTCACCAATGAACAGTCTCTCCAGGCCCAATTTTATAATATAACTAACTATATTCTATGCTCTATTTGGTGCATTCATTAAAATTTAATCTTGGGCCCCATATTTTATTTATTTCTGTAGATGGGGCCCAGAGCCTTAGGGGAGTGTTCTACCACCAAGACACACACCTCCGACTGGGCTGTATCAGGTGACCCCCCCACTTCCTTGGACACTAGGCTCTTGGCCAGGTTCCCTGGCCTCAAGTGTTCTGTCCTCCTCCATCCAGCAGCTCCCTGCTCATTATTCAGGGCTCAGCACATATGCTAACTCTGATGGGGACCTTTTGGATGTTTCAGCCAGGGGTAGTGGGTGCAAAACCTCTTCTGTCGTTCTAATGCATGTGACTATCTTCTCTGAGGATGTGGGTTTCCCCAGGGCAAGGGCCACACAATTCATCTCTAAATGCTCCTTACTGACATGCGTGGTCCACATACGGCGCAATTCCAAGACTGACCAGTAGGTGCCGCTGCGCAACATGATTTCTGCTCCAGCATAAAGGTTGGAGTCCACATTCTGGGTGGGTGCCACTTTAGGGTTTGAATTCCTGATGATATGAGGACAAGAGAGGTAATCCTGGTGTCACAGGTGCCCCGGGAGAGTGAGGAACCAATCCAAGCAGATTGCTTTCCTAAAGTCAGGCGCAGGATGGAGATGGGACCAGATGCTATTTTAAATACCAAGTTTCTCTTCCACTTAGTTGCATTGTGTACTCAGGATGGACCCTTCGCTTCCCTGAGGCTTGGTGTGCCAATCCAGAAAATGGAGCAATAAATGCCAAACCCCTAGAATTTGATCAGACAGCACATGGTTCATGGAGCTGCCAGACAGACTGTATTGATCCAGCCTTGTCTCTGGAGTACCGTTGGCTGGGTATCACCAGGTGATGGGAGAAATGCAGGGAAGTAAGTCTACCAGGGCCACTAGACAGAACCAGGCCCCAGACAGCCTGCTTGGCTGCTTGCCTCCTCCCTCCCTCGCTCTTTCTATCTCTCCCTCCTTTTCATTTTGTTGAGACAGACTCGCTGGCCTCACTATGTAACTGAGAACGTGATCTTGAACTCCCGATCCCCCTGCCTCTACCTCCAGAGTGTTGGGCTTACAGGCATGCATCACCACAGCTGGTTTGCAGCCTTGACCTTCTCATCTTCTGCAACCTTGGCCTTCTCATCTAAAAGGAAGGTAACAGTAGTGGGTTACCTCCACATGACTGTGGAGATCCCAGAGAATATGGCTAGAGCTTTTAGCATACAGATACAGGTACTATGCACAGTAACTCCATAAATGCCAGCTCTCACGGTCACTGTCATCAACACCGTTAGAGAGTAGTCCGCACTGTCTCAAAATAGGTAAAGGAAGGCCGAGGTGAGTGGGTGCTCAGACTTCTCTGGACAGATCCTGTTCCAGTTTCGCCAAACACAGCTGGACCTCCACAGTTCACCCCATCCCCGGAGCTTGTTCCCTGTCTGGAACTCTTGCCTTTCTTAGCTACTGACTGGACATGTCTGTGGAATTGTCATTGACACAGCTGTCAGGGCCCCTGCATCGCCCAGTGACTCTGCTTCCAGCTGTGGAGAACACGAACCCATGGGCTCTGGGGAGCTGCTAAAGGAGGCCACCTCCCCAGGGACACTGGATGGATGGAAATGGCCGGTCTGCAGTGAGCCTGCTGCCCATTTACCCTGCAGCCTCAGGCAATGGCTGTCAGTTCAGGCACAGGGAAGGCAGCAGGTCCCAGCAGATTCGGGGAAAGGACAAACCACTGAGATCCACTGTCGTTCCTAAAGGGCCTCCCTGGAGACAAAAGAGAGGACTAGGGAAGGTGGAAGTGGCCCTCTAGTGGGGGAGGCCCAGTGTTCATACTAGAAAGTTCTGGAACATTCCAGAGAGGAATAAATTGTGGGCACAGGGCAGATCCTAGATGCTAGGTAAGAGCCAGCCACGGCTTGCCATGTATACATCTCACTATTGCAACCTGGCTGCCCTTCCCAGGGGATGCCAGAAGGCCAGACATCAGAGCAGAAGTTGATCTTGCTTCCCCGACACCACCGTGACTTACTCCTCCCTCTTCTTGGGTCCTGAATGATCCCAGGCTGCACCCTCAGCTTCCACTGACCCTTGGCACATGCTTCAGGGTATCCCTAAGCCTCCTTGGCAAGTGCCATGCCTATACCTGCAAATCTCCTGCCCCCAGAACCAGCACCAACCCCAGAGCTATCCTGTCATGTCCCTGGGGTCCTGGGCATCCAAATGTCTCAACCTGTCACCTCTCACCAACTCTGCTGCCACCCTTCTCCCAACTCAAGCGGCCACTGTTTCTCACTTGGTGTCCCAAGCATGTCTGGGTCCCCCTCCCCCAGTCTATTCTATTTTCCAGTGGATGGATAGATCTTTAATGCAACCGGAGTCAGATCCCAGCATTCCAGAACCTTCTATCACACTCTAAATCAAATCCAGACCCACCAGGCCTGGAAGGCAGGACACATCCCAGCCAGCCTCCCCTTCCAAATGCTCTCCTGTGGTGTGCCCTCTCTCTTGCCGTGTTGTTCTTGTTGAGATTTGAGATCTTTTCTCTGTTCTCCTGATGCAGCTGCTCAGCTCTGCCCCAGGGCCTTTGAGCCTGCCGCGCCTGCTGCCTGAATAACTGCCTTCATCACACATCCCTCTGTGAACTTCTCTCAGCTTTCAAACCTCAGCTCAAATGTCCGGGATGCAGGCCTCCCCTCACCCATGCCACGGCTGTGGACCATTCTTAGGTACCCTCCCACCCCGAGACCTTTGTTGGTCCTTCTGCAGCAAATACCCCACGTGACTATCAGTGTCTCAGCCTTTGTTCTTCCCAGATGGCGGAGTCCTCTGCAGCCAGAGTCAGCTGGTGAAGTCAAATGGCCCAGTGGCTGTCCTTTGACGGCACGTACATCCCAGGCTCTGAGCAGAGGGGCTAACAGAAGGGGACCTGGTCCCATCTATACATCAGAAGTCACCTCAGAAGTGACCTTGGGAGAAAGCTGGGAGGCAGGAGCACCAGGGAGACGGAGAAAGAGAGATGGAGGCCAGGTCCTTACTCTGCCACTCAGTATGGAGTGCTGACAGGTCAGTGTGCCTCTGTGCCTCAGTTTCTCCTCCCCTCAGTGCCTGAGGGTGACTGTGGTGATGGCATGGTGTGCCCTGTGCACAGAGAGGACTATGAGAAGTGAGCCACTCGGCTGCTGTGGAGCCACCTAGCCCCTGAGAAAGCAGAGCGGTGGCACCCAGCCCACGCCTCTGCCAGGCTCCCAGCCTCGCCCGTTGCGGTAGGAAATGGGTCGCCGTCAGGACTGCACAGGGATTCCTCATTTCCGCTCCAATCTTCGGGGAAAACACTTTCAGCTTCATTTAATCACAAAGCTTCTTAATTAGTTTTTTTTTTTTTCTCACTTTTTCTTTCCTTAAATTTTTTTTTTTTTCAATTGCTAAGCTGCCCTTGCAGGAGGGAGCAGAGACTCCGGCCCTTGCAAGGCAAGGCTTCCTGAACAAGCTCGCAGGCTGGCAGCCCCTTCAAAGTCCTTCAGGACCCAGTGAGAGGCAGGGCTGCTTTTCTCAGTAGAGACACTCAGGCCCCTCAGTGGCCCCTTCCCCGACACATCCAATGAGCACCTATGGAGCGCCTACTGTGTACCCGTCACTGGGACATAGCAGAGCTAAAGTCTTGCCCTGGATGAGTTCACTGGGCAGCTCAGTGCTGTCAGAAGGGGCTGAAGAGAAGGTGAAACATTGGCCCTGGCCTTGGCAGTATGGGAAGGCTTCCTGGAGAAGGCCAAAGACGTTTGTGCTGAGACACCGGAGGATGAACTGGGGCTGGCTAGGGTGGTGGGAGCAGGAAGTGACTGGTTCTTGTTTCATTCACAAGCTCCGTCCCTCACTCTCTGCTTCATCCACACAATGCTCCCATTCATCATTCACACCCTAGGGAGACCGGGCCCCCGCTGCCAGCATTCGGGCTTCCCAGAGAAGAGGCCGAGTCTGTGGGAAGATGTCCGCTGATGGTAGCGATGGCAGTGTTTTTGTGGTACCCCCCAAAGATGCTGACAGGCAGATATGAGAGACCAGGGAGAGAAGATTGATGCAGAAGTCAAAAGCTGGACCCCAGGACATGCAAAGAAGGCAGGGATTAGGAGCACTTAAATGGGAGGCTGCGTTAGTGTGTGACAGGCAGAGCTCAGCTGCCCCAGAAGCTGACGGAGTGCGAGGGCTGGCTGGGGCCTCAGAAAGTGGGCTCCAGCAGGCCTAGCTGCCCCTGTCTCCAGCTGCCTTCTCGGAGCTTAGCGGCATGACTCCCCATCCATTTCCTGATCACTGTGGGCTCACCCCCAATGAAGGACTTCCTATCAGTCATTGACACCTTCCGTCTGAACAGAAACCCTGTGTCTCCTTTCCCCGGGGCCCTTGTGGTCTCTCTGGGTACAAGGAAGAGGGGTTACCAAAGAAGCAGGTTACAGGGCCTCTGGTGTTTACCTGTGTGGGAGGCCAACTGTTACATCCACTCTTTCAGACCTGCACCGTGTGGACCCCCTGTTCTCTGGTCCCGGGTGGTACTGCCCTGAAGTACTAGCCCACCCTGCAGGACGCAGAGCAGGGACATGCCTGGTGTTGGTTCCTGCCTCCTCTCTTTCTCCTCAGGGTCCCTGTGGAGTGGCAGACTCCTCTCCAATCCACCCATGTGGAAATGGAAGCCCAGAGGGAAAGGACCGCTGCCTGAGGATTCAAATGGGTTCTGGATGAGTCGTCGTACATGCGTGGCTTCCAGCCACAGGGCCCTGAATCAGGAGTGGGAGCTGTTCTAACAGGCCAGGGAGAAGTCCCCCCATGCAGTCCAAGGTGCCTAGGTGGAGACAGGCCACAGCAGACTCAGAGTGGCTCAAAGGAAGCGCAGCTTTCTTCTCTCAGCCTTTAGGAAGAACCCTCTTGTCTACCGTCAGCTCACTGTGGGCTCACCTCAGCGGTGGACTTCCTATCAGTCACCGACACCTTCGTCTGAATAGAAGCCCATCTTTCCCAGAGGCCCTGTGGTCTCTGTGGGTACACCCCACACAGACGCTTTTAGTAGGTGAAGACTAGTTACTAACACTAAGCTTTTTGTTTTTAAACAGTTCATCACCACCTCAGGCCTCTGGAGGTCAAGTCCAAAGAGGTCTCGAAGGCAACCGGACTGAGGGTGGCATGTCATTCAGACAGCTAGCTGGTCCCCTGGACCAGAGCAGTGAGACTCACAGAGCACCTGCCCACGACCTCACAGTAGGGACAGCAGAGCCAATGGAGAGCCAGGCAGCCCGACCCTGCGGCTGGCGGGAGAGTGGACACCAGGCTGAGACCGGGAGAGGGACTCTTGGGGAGTTGGGGCCGGGGCGGGGCGGGGGGGACACGGCTACCTTCTCATAATACTGTAGTTCATAGTCCAGGATCACACCGTTAGGCTGGTCTGGCTGGGACCACGACAGGGTGATGCTGTCCACAGTGCGGCTCACCTGATGCATGATGGACACAGCCGACGGGGCTGTAAGAGAGGCCAGAGGTCAGAGGTCAAAACAGGCATGAGGAGATGCAGCTTACCTGTCGTGGGTGGCTGTTTGAGCCATGCCCCGGAGCACCGCCCCTAGAGAGGCAGCTGTGGCTGTCACCTATTTAGGAGAAACCTTCCGGCTACACTCACTCACCTGAGCAGGGCCTGGGTAGATAGGGAACCGTGAGACCAATGAGAACAAGAGCAGAAAGCAGGGTGGTGGGGGTCAGGGACCAGAGAAAGGACCAATAGGGAGTGCTGGACCGAGGTGGAGGCTGGGGTTTCTCTCAGGGCTGGTGACAGTGTTCTGGGACTAGATGAGGTACAGTAAACACACTAACTGCCATTGTGCCATACACGTTGAACCAGTCAGGTGTGTGCCACAGGAACTTTACCTCAACCACGTCCATCAAACAGTCCATCTACCAGCCCCGGCCCAGCGGCGACCTGTGTTCTCAGCAAGGGGGGTTAAGATGGGACGAGAAGTGGGCTGTGCTCAATGCTGGAAGGACCATCACAAATTACTTAGTCCCATTTCTTCCTTTAGTATGTGTGGAAACTGAGGCCTCAAGAGCCTCAGACGTCAAGCAAGGTTGCCATATTCTCTGACCCTTTCGTCCTTAACACTCTAGTATGGTTTTTGCCTCTTCCGCCCGGGAAAACGTGTGGTGTGTCCCAGTGGCCCTGTGGAAGGTGGTACACAGTGGCAGGGACCAGGGTGGGAGGTCTCCAGAGCCCTGCTCTTCCTAGAGGGGCCCATCCAAGCCTGGGTTCCACAGTACGCCCTGGACCTAGGGTTCGTGGTCCCACGGGGCCTGAGGACTCACAGGATGGAGTGCCTCCTAGCCTCTTTCCGGGCTCCTGAACAGGTCTGTGATGGGCAGATTTCCCATCCTAGACAAACAAGAGATACCCGGACACTGATGCCAACCCTTCTTTTCCCAGTTCCCACCTTGCTTCCCAGGGCTTTGGCTGAACTGGGCACCAGCCTGGCTTAGTCCTTGGGGAGCTCAGGGGCCTCTGACATTGGAACTGACTTAGCTATTCCCATTCTGCCTCATCTCCCCCAGACTGTCCCCTATGTCCTCTACAAACTGGCTGTGTGGCCTTAGGTGAACTGTCAACCTCTCTGGGCCAGACTGGCCTCTGTACTCTGGCCAGGCTGTTGGATTCGTGGTCTGTAAGCTCCAACACTCTGCCTGTTCCCCCAAAGCCCTCGGCCTAGAGGCCGGTGTGGCTGAGTCTGGAGTATGGGACTCCTGTTCTGCTCCCCCACCACTCACTGACCTGAGGCCTGGGCAGGGTCTTTCACCTCTGGGAGGGAGCCTCAGCTTCCACACCCCTGTCTTCTGCAGCTGGGTCACTGTAAGTATGGGAGGTGTGTGTGTGTGTGTGTATGTGTGTGTGTGTGTGTGTGTGAAGGCCGGGCAGGTGGAGAGGAAATACTTCTGCCAGCGCTAGGATCCCTCCGAAGTGAAGCCCCTTCACCTGCCAATCAGAGCCACACGGACTCACGGGAGAAAGGTGCTTCTTTCCACCCAGTGAGCGCCCCTGCCCCCCATGCCCTAGGTCAGCACCACACTAGGCTTTATAAAGAGGAACCAGAGAACCCAGACCGGAGCCAGGGAGGCCCCGCTGCTGCTTCTGGAATCTCCAAGTCCACTCCCAACTGCCAGGCAAAGTGGCAGAATGTGTCCTGTGTGCTTGCCTCTCTTTTCAGCTGGTGCCAGTCTAACGGGGAGACCTGGACAGACCTCACATTGCCTACCCACCCCCAGCTGCTGACCCTGCAAGCTTCAGGTGCAGGGTGCCTGGGAACCCGGACTCCTAAGCCACTACCAGGTGAAGCTGATATTCCTAGGAGACAGAGCATGCTCAGAGAGGGGGAGTGATTGGTCCAAGGTCACACAGCAGGAGGCGGGTCCATAGCAGCTGAGCCCTGGTGGGGCATGTGGTCCACTCATCAGGTCACCTCTCACAGACTATGCCCAGGCTGGGCTCTCCCCCACAGTCCCTTTAGCTCTGAGCCACTGAGTGGCCTCTTGAGGGGGGTGGGACCATGCTGCTGAGGCAAGTGGGCCCAGCCTTCGGAGTCTGTCCTTGTCCTGAAAGTCCTGGGGTATGACAGAAGGACTGGAGTAGGTGACTGCCTGCTCTTTACCCACTCAGCTCACTTTCTTGAGGACCCTGGGAACCTACGATGCCTACCCAGAGGAGGCCCTGGTTACTGACCCCCACATGGTCACTTTTCATCGGCTAACTCAGTTAACACACAGGCCATCTGTGAGTTGGACATTATTATTATTATTTTTGGTTTTTCGAGACAGGGTTTCTCTGTGTAGCTTTGTGCCTTTTCCTGGAACTCACTTGGTAGCCCAGGCTGGCCTCGAACTCACAGAGATCCGCCTGGCTCTGCCTCGCGAGTGCTGGGATTAAAGGCGTGCGCCACCACCGCCCGGCAGAGTTGGACATTATTATAACCACTCATCAGATTAGGAAATGAAGTCAGGAGGGATGAAGAAGCCTGTCCAAGGCTATGCAAGCAATGGAGGCCAGATCCAAACCTCGGGGCCAACCAACTTCTCCCTGCAGCAACCTTTTTAAAGGGCCCCTAAGTTGCCTTTTGTCTTGGTCATTTGTTACACCAACAGAAATAAAGCCAGGATAGTATGTATTCCACGGTACGGATACACCACAGTTGTCTGAGCAACACAGGCAGACCAGGGAAGCCTACAAAGGGCTTGTGAGGACACCCCTTGTTCCAGACTGTCGTCTCGAAGCCAATCCGCCCCCCCGGCTCCCCCCAACAGTGGGTCCCACGGGCTTGAGGGGTCTGGGCCGCGGCAGGCTTGGGTTTCAGGCAGATTCTGGGCTCTGAGCCCCTAAGCCGCATGACCCAGGCATGGTGAGGAGGCGGCATCTGCCCGGAAGATGATCAAGGCAGGCTGGGTGGGGGCTGGCCCCTCTCTCGGAATCCAGGGATTAGCAGTGGGAAAAGGACAGGCTGGAAGCTGTCCGGGCCCCTCCTGCTGCCGCGCCCACCCTGGGTCAGGTTACCCTGGAAGTTGGACATCAGGGAATTCTGGTATTTTCAATTATCAGCCGGGCACGCCAACAGGCTTTGGGGTCAGCGGTGCCCTGTGACCCTTGCCAGGAGATGAAGCCCCAGGGGGCAGAACACAGAAGAGGCCTGTGGTTTGAGGGGGTGGGGGAGGCCGCCCAGCCTGCTCCCCTGCAGCAGGTGGCCAGGGGGCCTGCTGGCCTCTAAGACCTGCGGAGAGTGGGGAAAGGCATCCCTGACAGGGGCTTAGGCCAGCTGAATTCTCCCTGTGAGTTATGTTTCTTCCCTGAGGCATGATGGAGCTGATGAGGGATTTCTGAGGGTGGATGAGGAGATACTTACTACAAGGTGGTCCCCACAGACTAAATGGGGGGCCAGCTTTTAGTCCTAGATGCCAGTGTAAGTCACAGAAGGAGGCAGGAACGCTGACTGGCCAGGGCTAGGTGGTCACACCACACCTCACTTCCTGTGACTCAGTATCTCAAAGTGCTGAGGGTGAAGGAATTCATGACCAGGTAAGAAGAACCAGTGAGCTAAGGCACCCCGGGGAGAGGCAGCCACACACTGGGCGGTCCAAGGCCCCACTCCAGAACCATCTACTGCCCTTGCTCCCATGGATGGCCCCACAGATATCCCACCCTGTCACGGAGGCCTTGTCTGGCACCCCCCCTCTTCACCATCTCCTCTTTCCCAGGCACCATCCACTCTGTCCCTCTATGGTCTCAAATATACTGAGGTCCTTCTCATCTGGGTCTTGGCTCCTGCTTTTCTGCCTGGAAACCTCTTCCCTTCTGCCTTCCAGAGGTCAGTGGTCCTCCTCTCCATTCAGGTCTCCACTCAGATGTCACCTGTTCAGGGACACCATGCCTGACTGTCTCTCTTCTCTGAGACACATTCAATCCTTTACCCTGGAACAGTGTGTGGCTCAGAGTAGGTGTTTCAACAATATTTATTAGTAGGAGTCAGGAAGGAAGGAAGGAAGGAAGGAAGGAAGGAAGGAAGGAAGGAAGGAAAGAAGGAAGGAAGGAAGGAAGAGAGGGGTGGGGAGGGAAGGAAGGAGGGAGGGAGGGAGGGAGGGAAGGCTTAGGCAAATCATCCCCCCCTCCACCCAGGCTCCTTTCCCTTAGCACTTCCTGCTGCCTTCCCAATACTCACTCATACTTTCTGACATGAACAAAATTCGAGTTCTTAGCTAAGTACACTGTGCCCAATTAAAAGACTACATTTCCTCAACCTCTCTACTAGCTTGAATGACCATGTGTAATAGTTCAGCTTGCCAGGAGATACAAGCTGAACTATTACATAAAGCCTGAAGGAAGTCACTTCACAAGGAAAGGAGTCTCCTTCTAATTCACATTATCTTAGTGTCTGGGACATGGATGTGATGGCTGGAGAGACTGCAGCTAGTTTGGCCCATGAGGATAAGAAGATGTGTTGAGGAGTCTGGGCCTCTGATGACTCCATATTTCCTATTTTCCAGTATTCTTTACAAATCAGAGAAAGGACACCTCCACTCTGGCCAAGCCACCATGCGGACTGGTTGTATCACTCATGACTCTACCCTTTGTCTGTCCCTTTTCAGGTTTCCTCTCGCTGGTTCTGGGACTGGCTGAGTGATGTCCTTTGGCCAACGGGATACAGGCCAACATGACTTCAAAGGCCCCCTGTGTGCATCTACCTGGCTGCTGTCTCGGTTCCCTGTGTCTGTCAGGGGTCTGTACCCAAGACAATCAGCTAGAGCAGAGGTTCTCAACCTTCCTAATTCTGTGACCCTTTAACACAGTTCATATTGTGGTGACCCCCCGCAACCCTAAAGTCATTTCATTGTTACTTCATAACTGTAATTTTGCTACTGTTATGAATCATATTGTAAATATCTATCTTTTCCGATGGTCCTAGGCAACCTCAAAGGGGTTGCGACCCACAGGTTGAGAAACTGTGCTTAGCAACGCACAGCAGCTGGAGCCACTGCAGACCAACCAAGAGCTCTCACTGCCAGACAGGGAGCCCTGGAACAGATGGACAGCTAACACAAGCACGCCTCCATCAGGACCAAGGCTGTCATGGGCTGCCCAGAGACTCGCAAACTCACTGCATGTGGCTTCTCTTCTCTCACCAGCTTTATCGTCCGGCCTGTCCTATGTCCCTCCTGTATCATGCAGTGAACCCATCTTCAATGGCACCTTCAGTCAGCAACGCCTTCCCAGCTCTGAAGGATCAGAGCACAGGATGCGGTCTCCCTCGCCCTCTCTCTCCTCTCTCTCCTCTTCCCCCAGGCCCCTGCCTGGAGCTCTCTGATCCTCTCAGCCTCCCAGGGAGAGAAGAGGGTGAAGACAAGTTCATATCAGTTCCAGAGCAGAAGGCATTGTGTGCCCAGACCCAGCAGGGCATGAGGATCAGAGGAATTCGGGGATGAGAAGGGCTTTGAGAGTTCAAAGTCTTTCGGCGAGGGAGCCACGTGGCATGGTATCATGGACACTGACCTGGGCAGGATCCTGGGGACCTGCTATGCTAAGGACCCTTGTGGGATCCTGAGAAGCCACTTAGGAATCTCTCTGGGCCTCAGTTTCCCTCTGTACAGCAAAAGATGTGCATGAGATGAGCTGGGGCCCCTGTGATGTGGGGTATTTCAATATGACCCTGGTTACCTGCTGTGATGAACAGGCCCATGACCCCAAAAGATGTCTACACCTCTACCCTGGGGAATGTGGTCCCTCATGTGTCAAGAAGGCCCTTAAGATGGGAGATTTTCCTGTATTACCCACATTGAGACCCAACTTAAAAGAGTGGGGCTTTCCCAGTGGGATGCCCCAAAATGTGTGAGGCTGAAAAACTAGGCACCCTGTGGGTGACTGAGAGCTATCAGAGGTTCTAGGCAAGGACTTGAAGGGGCGTCAGTGGCTCAGGGTGGCTCATAGCTGAAGGAAACTGGGCCATGCCTGAAAGAACCAGAACACTGTCTCAATAGACAAAGGCCAGAAGCCGGGCCTGGTGCTCCAGGGGCTATAACCCTAACTACTCAGGAAGCTGAGGCAGGGGGATCTCAAATTCAAGGTCTACCTGGAGGTACAGAGTGAGTTGAAGTCCAGCCTGGGCAATTTAGTGAGACCCCACTTCAAAATAAAAAGGGAAAAGGTATATAGCTCAGTGGTAGAGTGCAAACATGGCATTTATGAGGTCCTGGGTTTGGTGCAAAAATAAAGAGAAAAACTCAGATCCCACAGCCCCAGCAGCAAGGCGCATGTCCCTGCTTAGCTGCAGAGATCTGCATAGCCTCAAAACTGTTGAGGTCCTACTGTGTGCAACTGGAACTTGCTAAGCCTGTGGTGATCTGGCATGGTGCCACACTATTGCTTATCCCTCTATTTGCCACGGCAAAAGCCATTTTGCAGGCAAGGGAACTGAGGCCAGAGAAGTGAGGTCTTCCTTACAGATGGGACCTCAGCTCAGAAAACACAAAGTTGCTGTCCTTTCTCCCATGTGACCAGCTAGGCTGGGGGGACAGGGCACGTCTCTAATAGATCAGTCTGTTGTCCAGCACTTGTGACCGTGAAAGCTGCAGTCACCTCCCTGGACACAGGAGGGACATCCAAGGGACTCACCTGCCTCATGTCTGCAGATGCCCTGCCAGCCCTGGCCATGATGATCCCGCTGCCTCCTGCCATGACGGCTGTGGGCAAATTCTTAACTCAGTGAACAGCTCCCACCTGTCAAACTACCAAAGGGCCTTGTGGCTCTGTGAGACTCAGGATTGAGGGCCCGCCGAGCATCCTCATGAGCTAAACAAGTTCACTGGGCATCATGCTGATGCAAGGGACCTCCGGGTTTTGAGTACCTGCCGATGTCATGCATCCTGGGTGGCACTGGGGACAGCAGCTGAACTCCGCACCTTAGCCCCGTAAGGAAGGAAGCCCATGGGGAAGAGTGAGCAGATGTGAACTTACTGGCTAGGCCAATGCTATCGGCTGGGGACAGCTTGTCATTTGGATGTCCACATACATGCCACCTCTTCAAGAAGCTGCCTTCCTCGTCCTCTGGTTTCTCTGCTCGTGTGTGTTCTTGTGTGAAGGGGCAGGATAGCCATGTGGCAGAGGCCAAGGGCTCTGACAGCTGGGCCCAGTCCTGGGGTCTTTCATTCCTAGATGGTGGGCCTGGGCATGTGGCTTGGCATTTCTTCTAGTGCAAGCCCTGGAAACCCAGCCCAGCCTCCCTCCTCAGTCCCCGAGTGCCACTCGTGACTGGGCAGAAGGCACTCCACAGAGGCAGAGAGTGGGCGGAGGCACGTGACGGCTTTATAAAGTCAGAAGGTGAGTGCCAGGGGACAGTGAGTGCAGCCCAGTGCTTGCCCAAATGAAAGGCTTTTTCCTTTTAAGGCAGTGAACTAGGTATTTATAAACTGAATTTTAGGGTCTGTCCAAACCCACCACCTAATGCATCGGTCTGGAACTGAGGTTCCTGCCGTATTTCTCTGCAGTCTCCAGCGTTGCCAACCACCTGTCCCCTGCACACACACCCCAATCCCATCTCCTTGCACACACACCCCCAATCCCATCCCCTTGCACAACATACCCCCCTATCCCATCCCCTTGCACACACATACCCCCATCCTATCCCCTTGCACACACACACCCCACCCCATCCCCTTGCACACCCCATCCCATCCCCTTGCACACACATACCCATCCCATCCCCTTGCACACCCCCCATCCCATCCCCTTGCACACACACACCCAATCCCATCCCCTTGCACACACACACCCTATCCCATCCCCTTGCACGCACTCCCCCATCCCATCCCCTTGCACACACACACCCTATCCCATCCCCTTGCATACACACCCCCCTTATCCCATCCCCTTTCACACACTCCCCCATCCCATCCCCTTGCACATACACACCCTATCCCATCCCCTTGCATAACACCCCCTTTATCCCATCCCCTTGCACACACTCCCTCATCCCATCCCCTTGCACAAACACCCTATCCCATCCCCTTGCACACACTCCCCCATCCCATCCCCTTGCACACACACCCTATCCCATCCTCTTGCACACACACACCCTATCCCATCCCCTTGCACACACTCCCCCATCCCATCCCCTTGCACACACACCCCATCCCATCCTCTTGCACACACACACCCTATCCCATCCCCTTGCACACACACCCTATCCCATCCCCTTGCATACACACCCCCTTATCCCATCCCCTTGCACACACTCCCCCATCCCATCCCCTTGCACATACACACCCTATCCCATCCCTTTGCATAACACCCCCTTTATCCCATCCCCTTGCACACACTCCCTCATCCCATCCCCTTGCACAAACACCCTATCCCATCCCCTTGCACACACACACTCCCTATCCCATCCCCTTGCACACACACACCCATCCCATCCCCTTGCACACACACCCTATCCCATCCCCTTGCACACACACACTCCCTATCCCATCCCCTTGCACACACACACTCCCTATCCCATCCCCTTACACACACACACACTCCCTATCCCATCCCCTTGCACACACACACACACACACACACACACACACACACACACCCCTATCCCATCCCCTTGCACACACACACACACCCTATCCCATCCTTGCATGCTTCCCTGAACCATCTGAATGCTTCTGGACTGTTCCCTGAGGCTTGTCCCCTTCTGGGTGCTGGGACAGCCTCTGTGAGAAAAAGCAGACCACTGCACGTGGCCGGTAATGGTGAGGCAGACAGACAGACAGACGCATAGTGATCAGAGACATAAAACTCAATTTTAGCTGCAGGAATGCGAAGCCCTGGCACTGGGCTGGGAAGAGGTGTCTGAGTCAAGACCATCAGAGAGTTGAGCTCAGGTCTGAAGGCAGGCCAGAGCCACAAGTGCAAAGGCCCTGCGGCAGGAGAACCTCATGTTTAGAAGGAACAGGGGAACCCTCTGTCCACTACCTCCTGAACTTTTCTCCCTAGAGACACTTTGCTCTCTGCCCATCCCATCCCTCCAGTCTTCCTAGCCCAGCTCAAATGCTTCCTGCAGAAAGCCTCTTCCCTGAGAAAACAGTAGTCTGTACTGGTGGGCATTCCTGGGTCTCATTCCAGACCGCTGTGATACAGGCTACGTATCTACGTTCTACCTTGTACCTACGGTGGACGTCCTTACAGGTAGAACTGTTTGCTCCGGGCTGGACTCAGAGGCCAGGGGTCCCAGAGGTCCCAGCAGTCCCAGTGGTCCTAGGCTTAAATCAAGAGCTGAGCCGCTTAGTGGTGGGACTGCTTGTGATTGCACACACACACACACACACACACCATCTCTGTACCTTAGCTTACTCACTGGTAACGTATGAGGGAAGGCTCTATGTGGCTGCCCAGCTCCTGACTGGGCTGTGAGATGAGGGGCTTTTCAGAGCGCTTGGAATGGAGAAAAGTGGGAAAGGGAGTAAGGCCCAGGGCTCAAAGGGACTTGGGCTCAGTTGGACTCAAGTTTCTCAGAGTTGAGTCCCACAATAAACATCAGATGCCACTCCCAGGTTCTCCCTCAGGAGGCCTGGATGCAGACCAGGAGGCTGTGTTCTGAAAATCTCCTGTCTGGTCCTGACAGTGCACAGTTTAGTGGGGGAAACTGAGACCCAAGTGATGAAGTGACTTCATGGGTGCAACAGAAGGCTGAGTCTCTGGTTTTTGCCCAGGAACAGCAGGGCCCACTCTCTGAAGGCAAACACACCTCCCACCCCCTTGGTGCTGGCCTTGGCCGTGGACTTGCTGTGACTGCTGAAGTATGCCGTGTGGCTCCTGCCACACGCCCACCCTTCACCTGGAGAGAGATGAGCCTGAGGAGGGTGCTGAGTCACAGAAGAGACTGGAGAGAGAGAGAGCCTACACCATGGATGCCTGCTCAGCACAGTAGGCCCCACAAGGGGAGTCAGTGATCCACAGGGTCCCAAGTGAGAGAGAACACAGATGCTACTCTTGTCTACTAAGCCTTGAGGTGGTTTTGTTACACAGCATCACTGCAGTCATAGCTGACCATTACACTAAGGACATATGCAAATAAATGCCAAAGCTAGGATGGAAAACCAGGTCCTCCTGTATATGTGTGCCTTCCTGTGAGTGCATGTTTGGAGGCCAGAAGTTAACCTTGGGTCATTCGTCAGGTACTGTTCACCTGAGACAGGTCTCTCATTGGTCTGGACTTGCTGTCCAGTGGACTCAGGGGATCCTCCTGTCTCTGCCTCCCTAGCACTGGGATTAGAAGCTTGTACCATTGCACTTAGTTTTTATGTCAGTTCTGGAGACTGGACTCAGGTCCTTGTGCCTACACAGTTAGCACTTTACCTACCAAGTCATTTCCCTAGGCCCTCCTTTGTTTTTTAATCCTGAGGGCTCCCCCAGCCCCTCCTTCCAGAAACGCCTCCCCTGCATGTCCTCCCCCGCACCCCCTTCTCTGAGCATGTCCAGTTTTAGACAGGAGAGACCCTTCTCAGCAGCCCAGGCCCCACTCTTTGCAGCTAAGCACCGAGACTCTCAGCAACAGCTCTCCCCTTACCCTGGGCACCCAGTAGGTGCTGGGGAGGCCCCCAGAGCCCCAGAAGAGCTCTAGAAACTTCCTTTCTGCCTTCTCCCAGTGGAAAAGCATTGCTCCTTCCCATTGCTGTTGCCAGGGCTCCAGCTGAGTTTTCTCCAGATGGAGAGACTCACCACTGAGCGCCATGGGCTGTTGGGTATCTTCTGAGGTTCTGTAAGGTGTCTTGCCCCTCTGGACTTCAATCTAAGGGTAGCTCTATGTTCTTATAGCAGTTCACTGTTCTAAACAACTGGATTTGGGGGTACATTTGTTACTTAGCATTACTATCTCAGTAGCTGACTAATACACCCCTCACACCTTCAGCCAGTTACATCTCACAGTCCCATGAGAAGCTATATTCCTTTTCAGACACAAAAACAGACAGTAGAGCCACATTTATAGTCAAATATAGGTCTTTTCCATCCCCCAGGGCTGGACATACACATGCTCACGAAAGCACACACAAATAAGTTACAGAACTCCAGGCATATATCTTTAAAACATAGTTATCAAAACACATGAAATGGCAGGGCCACATGTTCAGACACAGAACATCAGACCCACAGTCATACCCCAGCACTGGAGTCCCCTTGTCTCGTCATTCCTCCTGGCTTGAGACCTGACCTCTGCGACTGTCATCAGGGTGCCTAGGGATGCAGTGGGTCCCCTTTCTTCCTTGAGGTCCCCTCCATCTCTGTCCTGGATTCCCTTAATTCTGCAAACTATAGTTGTAACAGCCCACCTCCTCCAGGAAGCCTTCCTGGCCTGCCCTGAACCTCTGCCTCCAGGGTCCCTGTGATTTCCCATGAAAGGTAAGCTGAGGGAGGAGTGGCTTCCTTCTCCCCTGTAGCCTGTAGCTCTGAGGGGAAGAAGTCATTATTCAGCAAAAGTTGCTGAGTGAATACACCAGGGACACACACTGCCTACTCCCCGGTGCCATAATCACCTTGGTTGTTCCATGGAGCCCACAGTGTGGGGTGTTCCTGGGAAGCACCACTTAGACTTTTAGTTGGGGGGGGGGCTGAAGGGGGATCAGGGGCTGTTGCTAGGACTGTGTTGCTTGGCACCTTTTCACCTGAAGGGAAGCAGGGTGGACCGTGGAAGAGTATCATAGAGCCACAAAGACTATGTCAAAGAGGAATTCTGGGAGAGCCACTTCTAGGAGCAAAGCTGTCCTGGGGTTAGGCTCGAGGGGGCTAGGTGTGCCTTAGGAAACACCAATGGAGACTGCTGGAAGTCCCTCAGAGGCTGCAGAGATGACATCTCACTTTCAGTAAACACATGAGGCCCACCCAACCAAGCCCAGGCCCTCCCACCTATCTGGATCGCATCACCATGCTCTGGGGCTCCTCTCTCTCTCCTGACTCAGCTTGGGCTGAGCAGGGAGACATTCAGATCCTCGAGAGTCCCGTGGATCAGACACCCACGGTCTGCATCACTCACCTCTTCTTCGAGAGGGAAACATTCTTGCATTCCTTAATCCACCACATGCCAGGTCTTCTTGTAACACATGCACCACAAAAGGCAGCCACTATTATACACCCCAATGCAGAGGGTCACTTTGTCCCCTTGGGAGTGTTGAACCACAGGCGAAACTTTTTTTTTTTTTTTAAAGTGTCAGGAATCAAATCTATGTCCTACACATACTAGGCAAGTGCTCTACCACTGAGCTACACCCCCGCCCTAGCTGGTGATTTCTGGAGACAGGATCTTGCTATGTAGCACAGGCTAGCCTCAAATTCACAATCCTCCTGCTTCAGCCTCCTCAGTGCTAGGATGACGGACAGACACTACCATCTTAGCGCATGAATAGTCTCTGAAGAGAAACTGCCTCAGTTATCTCCTTAAGACCGGCGGGGCACTGCATAGCACAGGGTGACAGTCCCCTCCCCTTGTGCCCATGGGGCTCACCTGCTTGGTTGGTGGTGATGTTCACAGAGGCGAACTGGGGTGAGAAGGGGCTCTGGTCAGTGACACCATTTACAGCCTGGATCTCGAAGGTGTACTGCGTGTGTGCCAGCAGGTCACTGATGTAGATGCGTGGCTCGGTCAGGCCCAGCTGGCGGGGCGCATACTGCACGTTGTCCCCACAGCGGGTGCAGGCGCCCCGGCCGGAGCCGCAGCTCTTGCAGATGATGTTGTAGACAAGATCCTCACGGCCCCCTGAGTCTCGGGGTGGGGTCCACTCCAGCATGAGGGACGTCTCGTTGACGCTAGAGATCACAGCCTGAGGCGCAGAGGGGATGGCTAAGGAGGGGACAGGAGGGTCAGTGGAGGTGGTGGGTACTGTCTCCATCCATGCCCACTGCCTCCCCCAGCCCTGGCCCCGTAAAAGGCTTCCTCCAAGTCTTTCCATTGACCCCAAGAGGCTGCTAGAATATGTTATCCTGCTGAGAATCAGTATCTGCTTTCCTCCAGGCTCCAGCCTCTTTAGTATTTGCTCCTGGAGATAGTGTTTCATGTTTGATACCTACAGGCTATCACCTTCTCTCCTTCCCATCCTCTCTTCCTTCCTGTGTGTTGCGTATGTGCTTCAGTGAGTAGAGGTCAGAGGACAACTTTGTGGAGTTGCTTCTACTCACACCTCTCTGTGAGTTCTGCTGATTGAATTCAGGTCATCATGCTTTCAGGGCAAGCCCCTTCACTCATGGAGCCCTCTTGCTGGCTTTCCCTTTATAACTGTTTACTGCAGGTGGTAATTTGTGTATCTGAAAGATTACACTTCCCAGCCTTTGTGACTGCATACCGGCCACTGACCAAGGGCAGAAGTTGTTGAGTAGTGTATCTTATGTGTGTGGATGTGTGCATGCACGTGAGTGTGTGGATGTGTGCATGCATATGAGTGTATGTGTGCAGACATGTAAGTATGTGTATGTGTGTATGCATGTGACTGTGAGTGTGCATGTGACTGTATATGCGTTGCATGCATATGAGTACATGGACGTGTGTGCCCATGTGGAGGTCGGAGCAAGAGCATCAAATATGTTCCTTCCTCTGCCATTCTCCGCCTTGCTTTGAGGCAGGGTCTCCCACTGAACTGGAAGCTCACTATTCCACTAGGCTGCCTGGCCAGCTAGATCCTGGGATCAGCCATTGTCCACCCCGAGTGCCTGCCTTTTACATGGGTGCAAGGGATTTGAACTCAGATCCTCATGCTTGCAGAGCAAGTGCCCTTACCCACTGAGCCATCTCCCCAGCCTCCCTAGAGTTGTGTCTTAAAACGGAGACAGACGGCTACGTCGAGTCTTTTTCTCCTTTCTGCTGCTGCACACACGCACGTGCGTGTGCGTGTGCGTGTGCGTGTGCGTGTGCGTGTGTGTGTGTGTGTGTGTGAGACTCCTGGAGCTTCAGCAGCCACGCTAGAAACGACCTTAGGGGGAAAAGCCAGATGCCCCAGAGGCCATCATGAAGTCACCTTTCTGAGCCCTTCAAGTCCCTTTCACATGAGAGAACAGGTCTGTGCGGTCTAAGCCACTGGGGTCAGCTCTGTGACTGTCACCCCTGGCTGATGCAGGGGACAGAACACTGCCGTGTTCCAAGAGAACTCTGACCTTTGACCTGAGGTTCGGGCTGCAGCTGCAGCCTCTGTTGAAGGTGTCAGCTGACTCTTCTGCCAAGCCTCCTCCTAACCTCCTGTGAATCAAGACCTTGACTTTATCCTCCACGTGACCGAGGGGAAGGGGGTGGAGGCCAGATGCCAACGTGTAGTGCCAACCCAGACCGGCTTTCCGTTCCCGTTGCCAGGCACTCGGCTGCTGCTCTGAGCCTTCCTGTGAGTGGACTGGGGAGGGGGTGGGGTGGGAGAGAACGTACTTGTACAAGGCATGTCTAAGGGGTCCAGGTCAGCCCTGTAGTAACCATTGCGGCATACACAGTTGGTGGCGCCCTCGGAGGTGGTCCGGCTGTTGATGGGACAGTGGGTGCAGGCCTCATCCCCCTGGTTGGCCTTGAAGGTTCCTGATGGACAACCTGGGAGAGAACACAGGGAGGGTCACCAAAGAGGCCAGGTGAGACGGACAGAGGATGTGGCATGAGGAGGGACCCCTGCCGTGATCCTGGGGTCCGGGCTCCTGAAGTTCTGGGGTCTCAGGTCCAGCTTGTCGGTCTGGCTCTGGCCCAGGGTTTCCAGAGGAAACCTGTTGTCTCTGAAGTTGCCTGTGGATTCAGCACCCTCAGCAATCTCCCCTCACTGTCCTGGCCCACCTCAGCCTGGAGGGGCTTGGCAGAGTCTACATTCTTAACCTGGTTAGCTGCTAACTAGCCCGTAACTAGGTAATAGGGCTCTAGATCTTAGACATGATTTTGTTACAGACGGAGTCCTGGGCATTCAGACAGCATTGTGTGTGACTTGGTACACGCTGAGGATACCGTTGGAGTCACAGAGACCTGAGTCTGAGTCCCTTGTGTTGCTCTAGGTGAGAAGTTTAACCACTCTATGATGCAGGTTCTGTATTTGTAAAAGTATCGTCCTAAGGTGAGCATTCTGTACATGCACATATGATGCCCGATACAAGCCCGTGCCAGGCTAGGCGTTATGTAGAGTTTGATCAACGTGTTGAAACAAAAGGGGTTTGTGGTACCAGGTTCAGCCTGAAGGGGCAAATGTCCACACTCATGCCAAAGTGGTGTAGTCTCCTGCTGTTGATGAGCAAGCAGTCTTTCAGCCAGGGCATGCATGGGTTAGGTTCTAGTGCTGGCAGCCATGGGGGTGAGGGTGGGTTCAAATCCACCCACCCATTCCTGCTGTCCTGGGAAGGGAATCCAAAGGTTGCTGGCTGGGCTCTGTCTCTCTCAGTCTCTAAGTGAGCGGGTGAATGAGAAAGAACTTCAGAGGAAAAACTCCCTGGGATGAAATGCTGCTAGTTCGCCTACAGGCCAGGGGTCCTCATCTGGAAGACATCTATTCCATGCCTGGGTGCTGTGTGACATTTTAGCAAGTGACTGCACCTCTCTGAACATCCATTTCTTGTATAGAGACAGCCAACATAAATTGTCCTAATTCCTCTTTCTAGCCCTGGGTATTGCACTTTTCAAGTCCTAAGTCTTAGCGATTCATCTGCCGCCAGCTGAGCCTCCAGGTCAGAGATCCCGCCTTTCCTGGGGCTTGAAACAAAACCTGAATTCCAAGGCTTTACCCTCCTGCCATAATGACCCATGTACAGGGTTTCCTGGCCATCTTCTTAGCTGCCCCAGAACCAAAGCCACACCTTAATGACCGTTGCTTGACCTCTGCCTAGCCTATGAGTGAGTATTCAGTAAGTGCTGTATAAATGCTTCCTGCTTCAGTGGAAAGAGAACTTTAGAGACTAAGAAGTTGGGATGGCAGTGAGCACGGTTTAGGAAGCAGGCTGCCTGGCGAATCCCATATCCACCTGGGTGTGCAGCATGACCAGTGACTGAACCAGCTTAGGTGTGTCCACGAAACAGGGCAACAGCACTCAGTGCCTCGGAGAACACTCTGCTGGTTCACTTCTGTACAAAGGGGCTGGAGCAATCTTGGCATAGACACAATGACCTCGTTCAAAATCGAGCTGCTGAGTGGCCGTGGATGAGTGAATTGACCTCTTTGAGCTGAAGTGTCCTTACTGGTGAAAAGATTTCCTGCCACACCATGTGCCTGTGAAGGTACAGGGAATAGAGCACCTGGTACAGGGTGGGGAAGGGGTTGTGCTCAGTACCAAGCTCAGTGTAACTCCTACAGACACTGGAACACAGCCCCTCTCAGGCCCGCCTCTCCTGCTTGCTTCTAGGATAGAGGTTTGCAAAGATGGTAACCGAGCTCATCGGTGGCCACCCTGGCTCTATGGGAGCACACGGGGTTAGACGGGACTTCGTCACAAACAGCCAGGTTTAAGTGACAGCACCAAGAAGGGTCCCATGGTACCAACATGCATACAGCAGCAGTTCTGAGTCCCCTGAAGAGTTAGCTCTGTCCTAAGAATCTGGCCATTCCCATCTCGGGAAGCTTACTGAGGCTGAGCTGACAGTCACCCTGCCTCTCTCGCATCCAGGCAGGGGAACTGAAGCATGAGACGGGAAGGCACTGTTCCCAGGATGGGGCTTTGGCAGCAGAGCTGGGGTCAGGCCCAGGCTGTCTGGCTGCAGAGGCCTCCTCTGTTCCCTCCCAGAGTGACTTCCTTTTTCATCCACAGTCCCCACGTGTTGGTGGAGAATGGGTAGATCAACAATTGCTATTCTGGGCACCGTCTGGGTACCCCTGCAGCTCTGGCTTTGTGGACTCGACACCTTCTCATTCACCAGTCCTCACTGCTGTGGACTAAAATAGGGCTACCATCTAGGCATGGCCCAGGGATCCTGGGGTGTGCAGCCATACCTGCTACAGACTGGCACCAGCCCAGGGCTAGCCTCTCCGAGTCTGTGTCCTTCTCTGCACAGGGGAACACGGGGGCTTGTGGGAGGGTCTAGAACTATCTAAAGATACCAGAGGATTTGGCCCCAAGCTTGGACTCCTCCTGGCTCTCATCGGAGCGTGTACAGTGCTCAGTGCCTGCTCCATCTGCTGGCCAGTTCCCGGCTGCTTGGCAGGTGGCTGCTCTCTCCCCTCTGTGCCATGCCAGCCCTTCCATCTGGACCACCTTCCCAGCTGCTGTGCTGGGCTACTGTGTCCCAGGCCAGCCTGACCCTAGCCGGTTCCCCAGTCACCTCCCCACCAACCACTCTCAGTCCCCGAACCTTCCTCAGACCTGCTCCTCTTCAGCCTGGGAGGTCGCTTCACTCTCCACCCAGTGACCAGAAGCACCCCCTTCCCTGGCTGCACCCCCTCCCCTCCCACCCCCTGCAGCCACTCAATTACCAGGTCTTCCCTCCACAGCAGGGTCCCACGCCTGCCTCTTCTTGGCCAGCTCCCACCCCTGCAGGCATCTAGAAAGTTCTTCCCACCCACTCCTTGGCCTCGCAGGACCATCTGGCCTCCTCCTGCCCAACCTCCTCAGCCAGCTCTCTAAAATACAAGTCGTTCCATGTGACTGAAAGAGAAGCAGCGGCACACAATGGAATATTATTCGGCTGCTAAAAGGAACGAAGCCCGGGTACGGGCTCCCGCCGGGGAACCTTGAAAACATTGTGCTCTCTCAAAGATGCCAGTCACAAAAGTACGATTCCATTTATAGGAAATAAGCACAGGAGAGTCGCATCTGAAGAGACAGGAAGTCGATGTGTGGCTGCCAAGGGCAGGGGATAGGGGAGAATGGGAAACAACTGCTAATGGGTAACAGGCTTACTTTGGGGGCGATGAGAATATCCTGAAATTGATGTGGCGGCATTTGCATGGCCCCGTGAGTGCACTAAAACCCCTGGATGGGCCCCTCTGAGCAGGTGGATTCCGAGGCATGTGCTAAATGCGTCCCTGTGCAGATGCTGTCCCAAGTACCACCTCAGGGAGCCAAGATCTTCAGGGTCCCGTAGACTTCATGCTATCTTCATGCTTCTTTCTGCCCGTCTCTCCTGCCTTGATGCCCACCCTGTGTCCCTCCACACTCCCTCACATGTGGTGCTCTTTGCCACCTGGACTGCCCTCCCTTGGTCCCTGAGCCCATGGTACCTACTCCAGGAAGTCTCCCTGAGTACCTGCCTTCATGGCTTTCTTATGAATCCATGTGCCTGGCTGGGCTGTTTACCCAGGAGGCCTCGCCAGTCGCCGAGATGGATGAACAGAGCAGTGGGAAGAACAGTAGCTCAAGGCTTCTGTTGGCATTTGGGGAAACTGAGGCCCAGAGAGAAGTAGACAGACAAGGCTCTTGAGACTCATATTCCCACTTCTCCCCTGGTCCCCAAGAGAGGTCTGGGCTGGCTCCCGAGCCCTAACCCTTGGTTTTCACATGCAGGGGCTCTGGAAGCTGAGGCCTGAGTGCAGAACAAGCATCTGAACCTGAACAGTGCCTGGTGCCCACTGCCCAGGGGCCTCCCTGTCCAACCTTTGTCCCTGCCAGACCTCCAGTCAATGCTGGACAGCAGCTCAGTGGCTAAATGCTGTTTAACTCAGAATAGATGAGGCCCAAGGAGTCAGCTCCACGTGTCTCCTGGCTACTTCCTACCACCCCAGCCTCCACAGGGCTCCAGGCCTGTGGCTCCACAAGCGGGTTTCACTTCTAGGCTTCTGCCAGGCTGTACCCTCTGCTTGGTGCCGGGTCTAATTTACCCCAAAGGTTACCCACCGCCTTAGAAGGGCCAGCTAGACTACTGTTAAAGTGCCAAAGCTGTGCTGGCCTCTGCCTTGGGTTCTCTTTCCCTTTAGTGACCTTCAGCTGTGCCAGCATCAGCAAGCAGCCTGGGGACTTGCAGGTCCACATGTGTGTCACCCCTGGCCCACGCTGGAGATGCTACAAAAGCTCCCAGCCCCAGTGGGACCCCGGGGGAGTTGTTGGTTGAATGGAGAAATGTATAAATGCATCCTCACCAGGACAGAGAAGCGGGGATGGGGATGGGGGTGGGGTGGGTGGGGATGGGATATCGGACCATCGGCATCTTCATGACCCATCAGACCACTTTGGTGTGCAGACGGACTCAAGCTTGCTACTTCTCTCTCTGTTTTCTAGGCCTGTCTGCTACGGTGACCAGTTCTTAAATTCAAAGGCCTGAGTCCCCAAATTCCCAAGTCTGAGGCCAGCCAGAGGGCTCACAGTCCCACTGGACATTTGTTTTTGTTTTTCCTGTAGTCCAGACTTTGAACTCACTGTGTAGCTGGAGATGACCTTGAACTTCTTAATCCTCTACCCACCCCCTGAGCGACAGGATTATAGGCAGGTGCCACCACACCTGATTTATTCGGTGCTAGGGATCAAACCTGGGGCTTAGTGCATGCCAGGCAAACACGCTACCAACCAATCCACATCTCCACCCCTGACCCCATCAGACATTTTAGCTCTGCAAGCTACTTCTCATCCAGTCACAGGTACTTTGGTAGCCTGCCTGAAGAGTCTGCTCCTTTCTCCTCAGGGCATCTCTCTGTACCTCCTTCCCCCATCTCTGCCTAGCAGCCAGCACAGACCTGTTCTGCCCCCAGTGACGGTTCCTAAACCAACCAGCTGGTTAGCAAGTGAGAAGCGGGACTCACATTTGTTTTCCTGTACTGTGTGTGCTTCCACGAGAGCCAACTCCAGGTGACTGGCCTGAGACCAGGGCCACAGCGCTATTAGAGAAGCGCACAGCTCCCTGGTACAAACCAGGGCCAGTCTCATTGGATGTGGTGCCATGGTCTCCTGGCTGGCGAGTGGTGGATGGGGTAGGGCTGAGCAGCATCTCACACACAGCAGGTGTGCCCGTGGATCCCATAGGAGGATGAGCAGCTCCCAGATGTCAGATGGGATAAGATACACAAAGTCCCTGAACTCAGGGCCCTGTTCTTTGTGACTCTGGGGACTCGAAGTCTCCAGCAAGCTCTAACAGCAGAACTGCCACTGTCCAGAGCCTTCTAGGGGCCGAGCCAGTGCTCAGCCCTGTGTGGCCTGAATTCTCTCACATGAGTCATGTCATTGCACACCCGTGTTGGTAAGGTCACCATTTGGAGTTTAGAGAAAAGGAAACTGGGGGCCAGTGAGATAGCTGGATGGGTGAGCCACCAAGGGGGCAACCTGAGTGTGATTCCTGGGACCAATATGAGAAGGATAGAACCAATCCTAGCAGGTTGTTCTCTGACCTCCCCACATGTGCGTCCTGGCAGGAACACACACACACACACACACACACACGCTTAAAAAAGAAAAGGAAACCGAGGTTCAAAGGGGTGGCTGGCCACCTTAAGGTGACACAGCTAAAGATCAGAAAACGGCGGGGCTGGGGTTAGAACTCTAGTTTGAGTAATTCTGAATCCTTGGACTCAAAATACCACCAGTTAGGGAAACGATCACAAGGTCAAGTGTTGAGTGCCAGGGTTGGAGACCATCTTACTGAGGACAGTCACCCAGCAGGACAGACGCAGAGCTTTGCCCTCCAGCCCGGGACATCAGTCTAGGCAGTCTGCTCCTGCCTTCTGCAGATGCCCAGAGTGCTTAGCCAGGCGAGCGGATGGCAGCCAGCCGGAGACGGGAAGGGGACTGCAAGGAAACAGATTTTCTCCCTGCCTGCCCCCTGGGCTCCGGGGATAGGTGATAATTGACCAAGTAAGGCCCAAGCCGATCAAGGCAGGGCTCCATCTGGGCCTGGCATGGTGGGTCTGCTAATTGGCACCAAGTGATCCTTGGTAGCTGGCCTGCCACTCTGTCCCCTTCTTCAGGGGGATGCTGGTTTAGTCCCAAAGATGACTGATGCCATTTGGAGTCAACTGCTTAGTCAGGCCTGATGTGCTGGTGGGTTGTGGAGGGGATGCTTAGAGGTTTTTTGTTTTTTTTTTTTCAATCTGGGAATACCCTGGACAGAAGGCTCTGGGTGACATTGTAAAAGGTCTCCCCTCCCCCCACATCCTACCTGTCACTCCCCTCCCTGAGCAGAGCTCTGATGAGTCGGAATCTGGGCATGGACTGTCGAGTTGATGCTGGTCTGGTCCTACCCTTCATTAACTGTGTGACCTCAGGCAAATGACCTGACCTCTTTGAGCCTTAGTTTCACGAGAGTGCGGTGAGGGTAATGATAATATGGTACTTGAATGTGTTGGTAAAATTAAATGAGTCAGGGCTGGAGAGATGGCTCAGTGGTTAAGAGCACTGGCTGCTCTTCCAGAGGACCTGAGTTCAATTCCCAGCAACCACATGGTGGCTCACAACCATCTGTAATGAGATCTGGTGCCCTCTTCCAGCCTGCAGGGATGCAGGCAGAACACTGTATGCATAATAAATAATAAATATTTTTAAAAAATTAAATGAGTTAGTGGTACAGGCCTTAGAATGGTGCTGGCCCTGTGCTAAGTACAAATCAGTGCTTGCTGCCGTCACTGAGGTAGAACCACCCTTGCTGGAAATAGTTAGGCTCAGAAGTGTTTTAGATTGCAGACTGTAGAATATTTGCATAAACGCAATGAGCTCTTGAGACCCAAGTCTGAACATGAATTCATTCATGTTCACACACACCTTACATACATCACCTGAAGGGCATTCAACACAGAGTTCTAAATAATTTCGTGCCGAGAAAAGTTTCTTAAATCAGTGTTTCTGGTTGTGGCACAGACTCATGGTCGATGACCACCCATTTGCACACACTGGCCGGCCACTCATTGCCTGCTACGCCAAGCATGGAGACACAGAGCAGCAGACACAGCCCCTGTCCTTAAACGTTCAGACTGGGCTACAGACATCTATCTCAGCCACAACACTGAGACAAAAGGGCCAGACTCGGACACCAGACTGGGGTGCTCCACGCCTTCCTTCAGCCAGTTTCTCTACCTGACTCGGTAGAAGAAAATGGGGGGTAGATTCTGGGGTCTGCAAAGCAGCGGCTCCCCTGACTGTCTTGGGAAGTTCCGGGTTCCAGGTAGGGAAAGGAATGTGCCTAGATAAGAGTTCTGAGAACAGAGTCTGGTGGCGGATGATCTTCAGGAGCCAGGCCACTTCTTTAGTGGTGTGCCCGGCAAGCACAACCCTTTGGCCCTCTGGCCGTTAGACTCTGGCTGCAGACAACACGATGCTCTGTCTTTTCCCTCTGTGCTGTGAGAAAGCTGATCTCCATGCTGCCAGGGTCTGGTGTTGTGCCTGTGTCAGGGAGGGGCTGGTGGGGAGTCCCTGTGGCTGAGCAGAGCAGAAGGGCTCCAGTCAGCCTTGGGCATCGGGTCTTTTGTACTCTACTGTTTCCTGCTTTTACCACCCAGATTAACTAGCAGTCAGTCTCCTGGGCCACGTCAGGCAGGATGCCCAGTCGGGCCCTCCAACACTATTGTGAAGCCACACTGAAGCTCTCGGCAGGTGGAGAGACCGTTGCCGTGACAGCCTTGTGGGCCCAGCTACACCTGGGAGCTGGGCAGGAACTTCTCCAGCCACACTTGGCTCATAACTGTCCTGTACACAAGGGGGTGACATGCCCACTTTGTTCTTTTGCAAAACTGGGGTTTAAACCCAGAGGCCTGCACACATTAGGCAAACAAGCACTCTACCACTGAGCTACATCCCTGGTCTTATTTTTTCTTTTTCTTTTAAGACTCACTCTATATAGCCAGAGAATTTATAATCCTTCTGCCACAACCTCCTAAGTAACTGGGATTACAGGTCTAGACCACCAGGCCTGGCTATCAGTGTCCCCATTTCAGAAGTGAGGTACTGAGGAAAGGAAGTGTCCTGTGAAACATCACATGTAGTCAAGGGCCCGAGAGGTGAGTATAGCCCTGGAAAGTAGAGCTTATGCTTAAGGCTAGCTAGCTTACTTGTGGACTAGGGTCTTTGATCTACTCTGGATCCCCCCAATCCCCTCCCATACCCCTGGCAATTGGCGCACTGAGAATCCCACCTTCTTGCCCTGCCCAGCCTCTTAAGGGAAGCCCTTGAGCCACTTGGCACAGAATTAGAACTCTCTGATGGCTCATGTCACCTGTAGTGCTGTTCCCTGGTCTTCTGTGGTGGCATGCAGGGACAGAGTTCACAGTGTTTGAGAAAGCCAGACATGGGATCCCGGAGCATGCAAAGGTGACTGGTGACATTTGTCAGCTCAGTCTCTCCAGTTCCCCGGACCCTGTGTCAGGCCCCCCAGTCCCTGACAGCCTGCCTCCCTTCAAGGTATCCCAGCTCCCCACCAAGAGGCCAGAGCTCCTACCCACCCAGCAGGCAGCCCCATTCCTCCAATTTCCTCTCAATTAATCAAGCTCTGAACTTTTTAATTATCTGCCTGCAGGGTGACTCCCTGCACTGAAGCAATTAAGGACATTTCTAAGGGCCGTGTGGTTGTGGTTGCTGCAGGCTCTGGAGCAGAGGCTGACCAGGCCCTCATGGAGGAGGGAGGAGTGGAACAACACTCCCAACCCCTGGGCGGCAGGGTTATGGGAGGGGGCAGAGCTAGAGCTATGCCAGGGATCTGGGACTATACTAGCCATCAGGCTCGCTCTTGTGGCCATTCTGTACCTTTCCTCTGTAATGAGACTGAGCTGCTCAGCTAGCAGCTCCCGGGTGGTGGTGCAGGGCAGGGCTTAGGATGCCACTGCATCTTCACTTTGGCCCTCAGAGTGAGAGAGATGTCCACAGATGAGGAAGCAGAGGCTGGACATCTGGCTAGTTTGTGCTGCCGCTGGACTGGAAGGCAGCTCTAACCCTGCATCCATTTCCTTCCATAGTCTTTCCATCATGGGCCAGTGGTGTGGGAAAGCGCCCAGGAGCATCTGGGAAGTGGATGCCCTGGAAGAGGTGTCCTTCAAACCAGAGGTCTGCCTACATGGAAGCTGCTGGGAGGAGAGGGCTTTGCAGGCCGAGGGCTCAGCCGTGCAGAGACATGGAGGTGGGAAACAGCGTGGTGCGTGCCGGGAACTCAGAATAGTGCAGGGTTGCTGAAGCATGAAGTTCAAGGCCCTTGGGAGGTAGGTGATGCTGGAGAGGCAGGAGGGGGTCTAGGGAAATCAAATTCACAGAGCTTTTAGGATCCGCTGTCTAAGTACCTACCTTGTTTTATGACTATAGGCTCTACCACACAGACAGGGCTAGGAACTTACCTAAGACCACATACTAAGTTACTGTGGAGAAAAAGAAAGACAGAGGAGGCACAGGACCGTGCTGGCAGCCTCCGGACAACGCTTCTGGCTTTTGTCCTTGTCCTCTTCCCACTCTGCTTTTAGGAGCTGCTGGCAGCCCTCCATGCTGCGGTAGGGGTAGGGGTGAGTGGGGGAAGGTGTGGGGCTGTAGGTGGGAGTAGGGGTGGGGCTATGGGTGGGGGTAAGGGTGAGGTTGTAGGCGGGGCAGGTATGAAGTTGTGGGTAGGGGTAGGGGTAGGGCTACAGATGGGAGTAGGGGTGGGGCTATGTGGGGTATGGGTGAGGCTGCAGGGAGGTGGGGTGCCTGCTGTGGAGGGTATAGAGAGCCTAAAGAATAGGAAACAGTTCAGGAGGGTCTGTTCAAGAACTTCCCAAACTCCCACTTAATTTGGAGTATAAAAAAAAAAAATCAATAATCCAGAAGGTCCCCTCTTCCTCAATGGACTCACTTCCCACAGCATTCCTCTAGCCTCAGGGCCTTTGCACATGCTGATCTGCCTGCCTGGTTCAAGCCCTTCTTCTATCACTGAGTTAATGCCACACACTACCTACATCCTTCTGAGGAAAGGAAGAATTGGGTGTCCCCTCACCCCCCTCGGAGACTCCGTATGACAAGCCTCTCCAGACCGGTGCCGCCCAGTGCAGGAACTCACTGGCTGCTGGAATGTTAGTGTTAAATAATAACCATCATGTGCCCAAGGGGAAGCCAGATGCATCCAGAAAGCTTGACACATCTGGCAGGGCCAGCCCCAAGCCCCCAGGCACATCTGGCTGCTATACTGACATGTGGTAGAATAGGTCATAGAGATGGGGCCCGGTGTCCCAGGCCTGGTGTCAGACTGGGCAAGCTGTCAATGTCTTCTGCGTGGCTCACTGCACCTCAGTGGCCACACTGAGATCCAGACCCTGGGTCACCAGATTCCAAAGTCCCTACATCACTCCATTGGCTCTGTCACCCCTGCTGTGGTTGGGGGGTCCTAAGGAGGCTCCCTCCCCTCTCCGGCTGGAGGGCTCTCTCTGGGTCACCTCCTGCAGTAGTCTCTTGGCTATTGGATCCAGAAATCTGGTCCTGGCCCCACCTGAGGGAGCCCTGGGCTGGGGCTAGCCTCCCTCCTACCCCTGCCTCAAGAAAACCAGGCTCATTAATAAAGGACACAATTAGCTGTCAGCAGAGAACATGTCTGGAATTTTTTACCTGCTTGGTGAGCTGGGTTAAGGCAACAAACCCTGGGACACCCGGGGAGGCAGCTGCTACACACCTTTCAGGCCCTGTCACTGGGCTGGGGTGGGAGTGTCTCCACACAGGCCCTGGCCTGTGTGGCGTGGTTATTTTGTTTTATTTTTTTTTTCCAGGCCAGTGGCGACATTGACAGATTCCTGGCAGGTGGCTTCTTCAGCCTGTCATGCGGTGTTCTGTCCCTTGTCCCTTCCCAAGTCATCATTCAGAGTCAAACAGACTTCAAGAAAACATTTTCTCTCCTTAGTCTCATTTGACAGTGAGGGAAACCGAGGCCCAGCAAGGGAACAGCACCTTGTTCATGATGGAGAATGAACAATTCCCTTTCTGCATCTCTGTGCACGCTTCACTGCTATAACGCCATTAGAATGTTCCAAAAGTCCTAAGTGGTCTGTGTGCTGTGCAGCCTGGGTAGGTGCCAGAGCTACAGTGAGGAGCTGCGGACCCTGCCACCCTCACAGAAGGGAGAGTCTAGGGAGTGAGACAGGGGGAAGAGGCAAGGGACCATGGAAACAATGTGCCCCGATGTGATGGGTGATGCAGAGACGTGAGGGCTGGGAGGGGATACCAGGGCAAGCATTGGAGGGACCAGGACAGTTAAAAGGCAACAACACCTTGGGCTGAGGGGGTTTAGTGACAGCATGCATGAGGCCTTCTGCTCCACCCCTGGCACCAAAAAGAAAAAGGCAAGAACAAAAAATTAAAGCTAGGGATGTGGCTCAGCTAGTAGAGTACTTGCCCTGCATGCACAAGGCCCTTAGTTCAATACCCCAGCATGGCACAAATTGGGAGCAATGGGTACCTGCGTGAAACTCCAGAACTTCAGAGGTGGAGGAAGAAGGATCGGTTTAGGGCCATTTTTGGCTATGTAGCCTAGGCTATGTGAAACGCTGATTAAAATAAATAAGTAAAAGTTAATACTAAAGCGAGGTGTAGTGGAGTACATCTGTAATCCCAGCATCCCAGCATTTGGGAGACAGAGGCAGAAAGATCACTAGTTCAAGGCCAGCCTGGGCTATATAGAGTCACTGTCTGAAAAATAAATAAATGGCAACATGGGGGAAAGAGATGTGACCAACCCTGGTGTTGTGGGTATTTATCTGAGTCAGGGATGTAAGCTGGAGGGTACTGGGTGCTGAGTACCTATCTGTTCTTAGTCTATGGCCCCAGACAGAAAAAAAAACGATGTCCTAGAAGTGACTTCCTACCAGGGACTTTCGTTCCATTGATGCCATGACACTTGGACTTGTCACTCTACAAGTCATTCTACAGATGAGAAATAGGCTCAGTGTCACTCAATCCCATCCATGGGGCACGTAAACGCCACACACAGTGGCTTCAGTCTTCTACACCTGTCTGTTTCTCTCTGTCTCCCCTGGGTGGTTTCCAGAATCACCACTTCCTGTGAGGTTTGTCTGCTTGGATCCTGAGTACCTGTGACTTGAATGCTAATAAAAACCTTACTGGAAAGGACTCAGCATTGAGCACCTCAGGGAGCAAGGATTAGGAAATACACAGGGAGAAGGGAACTGACTCATGTTCACGTGGACTCCCTCCTAGGGGTACAGAAACCATCACCCTACTCCTGTTGGCTTCTGGGGAGCATGGGTAGCCTCAGCGAACCTAAGCCATAAATCAAATGTACATGATGTGGCTTGGCAGCCATCCCGGGGAAAAGATTTGGGGGTCTGAGTTGACCACAAGCCAAAAGCTGCTGAAAACACAATGTGGTCAGAGGCTTTAAGAGCAGAAGGGAATGCCAGCCCAGCATCCTCCTGCTGCAAGACAGGCTCTCTTGGAGCTCCCAATAAGGAAGTCCACTGAGTGACAACGGACAGGACATGTCAGGTTTGTTCTCTGTCCATAGCCATCTCTAGGTAGTGTTGGGGATACTTGGGATAATACCCCAGGTTTGACCTTGTTAGCAGCATCAGCTAGACATCCTATAGAGTCCTGCAGGCCCCTCCTACCTATAGCACTGTCTTATCTCAGGCTCTGGGAAACACGAGTTATTCATCTACTATCACTGGGCTCTGGCCTCCATGCCAGCAGAGACTTGGGTCCACTGTCAGAACAACCTTTTACCAGTGACCACCTTTTCCAGTCACAGAGCTGAATAAGCCACAGTACCCAGCCTCGAGGCTTACTGTCTGGCAGGGGACAGTGAGTATGACAAGCAGGGCTATCATGGAAGGTTCTCCAGAGGCAGGGTCATTTGGACACGGTGTTAAAAAATGAAGAGGCATTGGCCAAGGCCAGAAGAGATGAAGGACCCTGTGTGAGAGAGAACAATGTACGTGAAGGTCTGAGTGGTAAAGGCAGGGCAGAGAGGTCAAGAATGGGATGTGAGGAGGGACTCGGGCAAAAGGAGGTGATCACTGTGTCACACAGGGCTTTGTCTTCCAGAGATGGAGTCTGGAGTTCTAGATTTCTGGCACTGCGAAGGCAGAGGCGATCCTTTGCAGGGGTCCTAGACCTGGTGTTCACAGCTCACTTCCCAGCAGCCTTCCTGCTTGGGTGGCTAGTCCTCACCTCAGCCTTTCCCAGTCTCCCCTGTATTTCCCCAGTGTTCTTTCCCCCACGTCTACAGCCCATCCTCTGCTGTAACCAGTCTACTTCTTTATTAATTAAAACTGACCAATGGTCTGCGGCTGAGCTGTGAGAGGGCTTGCCTAGCACACACAAGCCTTGAATTGGACCCCCAGCATTGGTGGTACACAACTATAATCCCAGCACTTGGGGTGGCAGAAGGATCAGGAATTCAAGGTTGTCCTTAGCTCTATAGTGTGTTCAAGGCCATCCTAGGATATATGAGGTCCAGTCTCAATAATAAACAAGCAAGCAAAAACAACCCAACAAAAGCCCGCCAAGTACCACCATCTATTGAATACCCACTATATGGCAGGGCCCGTGTGGAGGGGCCGCATATCACTGTGGAGGGCCACCATCCAGCTCTGGATTCTGGCTCACCACTAACCTCAGGCCACTTCCTTACTCAGCTTCTTTTCATGTCCCTAGTTTCCTATCTGGAAAAGTCATCTGTAAGGTTTCGTCTTGTAATGGAGCTGAGGGAACCCACGACGGGTTAGGAGCTCTCATGGGCAGGTCCTAAAGCCTCCTAGCACTCCCACCAGGACAGGAGACAGTCATGGTAGCCCAGGGACAGGTGACTGTCCCAGTGTGAGAACAGGGAGGGAAGAGACTTCCATCTGAGGCTGAACACAGGAAAGTTTTAACTAAATCTACGGCCTCCTTCCCGGGGCCTGGGAGCCTTTGGATTTTAAGCTGAGGGCAGGAGGCATTGCTCCAGGTACCCAGAGCTAAAAATATTTTTAAAGGTTTATGTGCATGGCCCTGAATATATGTATGTGTACCACATGTATACAAGTGCACACAGAGGTCAGAAGAGGGCACCCAATCTCTAGAACTGGAGTTATAGGCAGTTATGAGCCACCGTGTGTATGCTGGGATCCAAACCTGGGTCCTCTGCAAGAGCAGCAAGTGCTCTTCACCACTGAGCCATCTCTCCAGTCCCCAGGGGGATGGCCCTAAATGTTGCTGTTACCAGGAGGGGCTGGTACTTGAACAGGCTTGAGAGATAAAGCAAGACAAAGAATGAAAGGGGTGTGTGTGTGTGTGTGTGTGTGTGTGTGTGTGTGTGTGTGTGTGCTGGGTAGAAGGAACAGCCCAGCCAAGGTGTAGACCTGGGAGACAGCCCGGCTGGAGAACTCCAGTTCCTTCCCTGTAGCCAGAATCCTAAGTCTGGGTTGGAGAGACCCAGGGCCAATAGAACAAGGCAAACAGATGATACCATTAGACTTCCTCCAGCCTAGAGCTTGGAGTCTACTGGGTGCAAGAGGCCATTCTAGTTTTGACTGGAAAGGCAGAGGGGGGACCTGGTAGTGTGAGTGCTTTTGCACAGGCTCCTTCAGGTTCAACTGACCCCAAACACTCCCCAGGACAAACGGCTTCTTAAAAGGCTGCTTCTGGGGCTGGAGAGATGGCTCAGTGGTTAAGAACACGTACTACTCCTGCAGAGGGCCTAAGTTTAGTTCCGAGCACTCACTTTGGACTGCTCACAAACACACTGAGCACCTGTAACTACGGCTCCAGTGAATCTGACACCCTCTTCTGGACTCCAGTTGAATTGCACTCTTGTGCATATATCCACACACAGACAGATTATATATGTATATAAAGCTGCTACTAGAAGGGCTGGGGAGATAACTCACTTGGTAAAATAATTGACAGGTAAGTATGAAGACCCAATTCCCAGAATCCATATAAAAAGCTAGGCATAGTGGTATGCACCTGTATTCCTAGTGCTGGGGGGCGGGGGGTGGAGACAGGAGGATTCCTGGGAGCCCGCTAGTCAGTCAAAATAGCCTATTTGTCAAGTTCTAGGCCAGTGAGTGACCTTGACTCAAAAAACCGAGCTGGACAGCTCCTGAGGAATGACACCAGAGGTTGCCCTGACTTTCACATACAGGAGCACATGAATACACACGCATGCACGTGCATGCCCACGTTGCTTGCAGACACTCATATGGGCCCGGAAAGCCCACACCTTCTCAGTTTTAAAAGGTCAAAAGTTGAAAATTATAAGCCAGCCAGCAGCAGAGCTTTTTAGTGCAAGCGACCTTGGGCCAGCAGCCGGGAGACTTTACCGTAAAATTGCCCAGTCGTGGTGTTCTGGAGCAATCGCCACTCAACAGAGCCTCAGCTGAGCAGCCCCTAAATGTCTCCTTTATTTGAAGATTGTGTTTATGGGGCCTGGGGCTGCTGTTCCCTGCCTGTGCCATGGTTTGGTAAAAGTGGAAGAAACTGGGAGAAGCCAATGTTAAAGCTGATGACAACTTTCTAATCTCATAAACCCTCCTCTTATCTCAGCCCTTATAAAAACGGGTGCCGATTGTTCCTAAAAGTGGCTTTGAAAGCTCATAAACTTGACAAGCACTTAGCTCAGCACCCACAGAGAAGGGCTCTAATCCTTAAGAAAACTGAGAATGAGTAGCAAGGAAACAACTTCTGGTGGATGGCAGCCCACAGAGAGAACCCACTCGTCACCAAGTGAGGGCTCCAGATCACAACGTCCGTCCTACCTCGCACTCACTGACCTCGTGGAGACGCTGTTTGGGAGAGTTTCTTTATGGCTGCAAGAGGTCAGAACTAGTATTTCAGCATTTGCAATCTGATAAATAACAGCTTATGCTCGGTGCTCCCTTTGGGCCAGGCTATGTCTTAAGTACCCTTATGTGGATGAGCTCACAGGATCTCAAAGGATACTGTAATAGTCTCAGTTGACAGGGAACCCAGGTGCAGAGAGGAATGTCACCTGCCCAGGGTAGCAGAGCAGGAGTTTATTTTTATTTGATTATCTGTGTTTGTGTGGGTGCACATGTATGTGTGCATGTGCCTATGTGTTTGTGTGGTTGGATGTATATGTGGGGAGAGCACATGTATATGTGTATGCATTCACATGGAGGTCAGAGGACAATTCCTTAGGTTTTTTGATACAATCCACCTGGTTTTTTGATACAGGGTCTTTCAGATGCCTGGGGCTTGCCAATTAGACTAGTCTGTCTAGCCAGCGGGCCCCAGGGATCCTCCTGACCCTGCCTCTCCAGGGCTGAGATCCAAATGCATGCCACCACAACTAGCTCTTTAAATTAACTTATAAAGTATCTGTCTATTTATTTATTTGTGTGTGTGTGTGTGTGTGTGTGTGTGTGTGTGTGTGTGTGCGTGTTTGTGCACACTGTGGCACATGCGTGGATGTCAGAGGAGAACTTGAAGGAGTTGGTTCTCTCCTTCCACCAAGTAGGTCCCGGATATAGAACTCAAGTAGTCAGGCTGAGTAGCAAGTGCCTTTCCCAGCCGAGCCATCTCCCAGGCCATGTACCAGACTCTCTGTGTGGGCGCCGAGGCTTGAACCCGGGTCCTCATGCTTGTACAGAAAGTACTTCATTAGCTAAGCTCTCTCCCAGTCCTCAGAGTGGGGATTTAAAAGGGAGCAGATGTCACATGCTTCCTCTCACTCACTGCTAGCTTGTCACCTAAGAAATGGGGACGCATCTGGGTTGGGCCATGCTCAGCTGTCACCTTCCATCATTACAGTGCCCCGATGAAACTGGGTTCTATCTATAGCAGATGACATGGTTTCTAAGCATCTGAGTAGTCAGGAACACATGATAGCAGCCACGGGAAGGGCTAGGGACTTGCAGCCACCACTGACTCAAGGGCCAGTGTGGGAAATTGAGCTAACAGAAGATTACAGTGGGCACAGAGCGGAGGGGACAGGACCTTCTACATCTGACTAAGGACTCCGAAGGGCTTGGATCAGTTAGGATCTGAAATAGCTGGCTATGGTTACCTCACCCTGGGTTGGAAACCCTTCCTGAGACTGTGCTTGGCTCTGTCTCTACAGAGCGGCAGTTTCGTGCAGTGGTGATCAGTGCGCACACTGGAGCCAGGCCTCCTGGCTGTGCTTCCTCAAGCCTCACCCCATTCCTAACCACTCCTCCCTGGGCTTCAGTTTTACCACCTGGAAACTGGGCACAATACTCTCCTTCCTGAGGTTGTGGAGAATATGGTCATTACCCAGGAGACACCGGAACGCTGCTGGGGGTTCAGGAAATGCCTGGTACATGCCAGGTGACAGCTGTTATTTTTGTTATTGTTTTGTGGATGGTGGATTGGGCTGGCCTTGAACTCGCAATATGCTGGGAGGACAAGCATAAGCCACCATGTTTGGCTTCATATGCTACTTATTCTTCCTGTGATGTCCTTTCCCTTGGGAGTGTTCCCTGCCCTGGATCCTGCTGTCATACTATATACCTTCCTGCTCCCCTGGTGAGCACCTAGTGGATCCCAGTACACCCCTGCAAAAGAAACAGCACTGTGGGGTCTAAGGTCAGCCTCGGCTTTTACTGGCCAAGGTCTTTAGAGCATCCTCTGGTCCTGAAGCAAGGGTGCTGTAACTCCAGCTCCATGGGATCTGATACCCTCTTCTGGCCTTGGGCACTTGGCACAAAAGCGGTACACAGATATACATACAAGCAAACACTTAAACACATAAAATAAAAACCCTTGAAAAGAAGAGAAGATGACCCACCAGGTGTAGCTCCATGGTGGAGCAGTTACTTAGCATGTCCAAGGCCCGAGGTCCAATCTCCACTACACCAGCTGTTCACACAGTAACGCATCAAACACATTAGGTCCCTACATGGGAGCTTAGAATTAGGTAAAGAAGAATGAGAAAAAACCAGTATCAACACACCCACGGTGGGCAGCTCAATAGGTCAGTAAGTAAAGGCATCTGCCACCAAGCCTCACGCCTGGAGTTCAATTCCTGGAACCCCCATGGTGGAAGGAGAGAGCTGACTCCAGTCACATGCCTTCTGATCTCTGTATGCACACGTGCACACACAAAAAATATACAGAGAAATTGTTACAGGGTGCAGGGGAGGGGAGGACTTTAGCTGGGGCAGGGGCTGGTGGTTTCCCTGAGGGGACACCTGAGCTGCTCCTTCCAGTGCAGACAATGCAGGGAAGGGATGCATATGGAGGGAACAGAGCTTGCCAAGGTCCCTCTCAGGAGAGGGCGTTGGAGGAGGGGCAAGTCTGGGTGACTGGGGAGGGGACTGAGGGGCTGGGCGGACAGGGAGGGTTATCGGGGAGAGCAGGCCTGGTGGATGGGGTCAGAGCAGGAGGAAAGAGGCAGAGTAGTGGGGTTCATAGACCCACTATGGGGGGAAGAGACCAGGCTGGGCTTTCCCTACAACGGGACACCACCAGGGTTCTAGCTGGTTTTAAAGGTGGCATGTGGCTGGAATGGTCGCTCCATGTATTCAGTGAGGAATAGGTTACAGTGAACAGGGAGGCCATTGAGGAGGCTCCACTGTGGCCATGGCCGAGCTGGCCATGGATAGACAGGGCCATGAGGATGAGGTGCAGGAAGAGGTCAGGCTTAATCAGGACTCTGAGCAAGTTCAACGGGAGGACTAAGAGGTGGGGTGTTATGGCATCCTCCCGTGGAGGATTGAAGGCATTCCTCCATGCCTGCCTGTTTTACATGCAGCTCTCCACGGCCCTCAATCTGTGAGCTGGCAGCCCAGTGAGAGTGGGTAATTAGGCTTCTGGGACAAGTGCCCAGGGGGCCAGCAGAGCCTTGCAGAGCCTGTGACCATGCTGCTCCTTGGCAATAAGTCGAAAGAGAAGAAAGCGGCTTTTGGCAGCTTCTCGTTCCATTTTTAGGGTCCTCCTGCTTTCTTGGAGGGGAACACAGCATCTTAGTCCCCTGGCGGCATGGTGCCCCCAACACCCTTCCTGGAAGCCTCAGATCTGGCCCTGATCCTCCTGGCTCACTCCTTCCAAACTCAGCCCATGCCAGGAAGGGTCCTATGCATTCAAATAAGATTCCCGAGAGACACTGGCTATCCGTTTCTAGAGTTCACCCAGCAGTGGACATTCCCTTACTGTGACAGATGAGGAAGGAGTGTGTGGAGCATAGCTCACATGGCTGTCCCTGCCCTGCCCTCAGCCTGGGTCTTTCCAGAGCAATCTGCTTCCCTGCTTCTACCCTCAAGAGTCAGGCTACCATTATTCCTCTGTGCTGGGGAGGACAGTAAGACTCAGAGCAGGAAGTGGGGTTGATGGCGGAAGTGGGCAGGTCCCCACCTCTGGTGCTGAGGGCCTGGTCTCTTTGGTACCAGGCCCTCCTTTGATTCCAGGTTCCTCCTGCTCTGTACAGACTTAAACAGTGGATCAGGTGGTTCTGCTTTAAGTCACTGGAAGAGCAAGGCCATTGTGTGCGGCAGGACAGGAATGGACAGCAAAGCATGTGTCCTAAGAAACCTGCAAAGAATGATATGGTAACCACTTAGATAAGACATCAATCACCTGAGACGGGGGAGGCAGCCCAGCACCCTCTGCCTCCCATCATTACAGAACAATGCACTTCTCAGAGGGTTGGTGTTATTTCCATCCATCCATCCATCCATCCATCCATCCATCCATCCATCCATTTTTCTATCTCTCTGTCCATCCATCCAACCATCTACCTTCTCATCATCCATTTCCCATCCATCTATCCTATTCCATTCCATCCTTCATCTATCTTTCCAGTCGTTCACCCCACCTAACCATCTGTCCATCATCTCATCCATTCATCCATCTTTTTTTTGTTTGTTTGTTTTTTTGTTTTTTCAAGACAAGGTTTCTCTGTGTAGCTTTGCACCTTTCCTGGATCTTGCTCTGTAGACCAGGCTGGCCTCGAACTCACAAAAATCCGCCTGCCTCTGCCTCCCGAGTGCTGGGATTAAAGGCGTGCACCACCACCGTCTGGCCCATTCATCCATCTTACCATCCTCTCATCCAACCATCAACCCATCAATCAAGATTCACCTTTATAAGCCAGCCAGGCACCGTGCCAGGGTTAGGTTTATTTCCCAGCTAGTAACAAATGGGACCCTGCCTTGTCCCACTAGAGCTTCTAGTCTGTGTGACAAGACCTAGGATAAATAATCGGCAGTATGCTAAGGGAGCGCAAGGCATCACTAGTGATTTCAACAGAATCTATATGGTAGAGCTGGGTTCAGCCTAACCCGGGTACAGGCTAGTGATCCATCCTACACACCAGATCTCCCAAGTCTCGTCTTTGCCTTTCTCAGCACTTCAAAGCCCTTTCACCAGGGCTGGTGGCCTCATCTATAACATCGTCACTTGATCTCACACTTTAAATAGTCAGCTCCAAGAAGCCTATGTAAATGAAAACCCTGCACTGGACCCCACGGATTGCCATTTGCCACACCCCCTCCTTGGAGAAGCCTTCCTTAACCACACTGTGATGTTCTAAATGTGAAATGTCCCCCACAGGGTCTTGTATCTGAACACTGTCCCCAGCTGGTGGTACTGTTTGAGAAGGTCATGAAATGGGGGGTGGGCCGTGAGGTGTTAGAGCTCGGCCCCACCACTTCCTGCTCTCTCTCTCTCTCTCTCTCTCTGGTTTCCAACTGCTTAAGTGTGTGATGGGCTGGCCTTGGGGTCCTGCCTCCACGCCCTGCTAGCCTCCGTGGGTTCTACACCTCCAGAACCGTAAGCCAAAACAAGCCCTTTACCCCTTAAGTAGCTTTCTCTGCATTTTATCACAGCAACAGAAAAGTAACTAAGCTACACACTGTGTCCCCACCTTGTCCCCGAAGACCCAGGATGCTTCCACACCATAATTACGGGACCCTCTCCCCAACCCCTGACTCAACCTCTTGCTGAGCATAACCAGGCTTTCTCTGCCTTTGAGTTTCATACAAAGCTGGGCATGTGGTGAGCTTTACTAAGAGAGTATGTGGAAGGCAGAGTGGAAGAGAACACCTTGCTCTGGGTCCCAGCCTTGACCATCTGGTCACACCTTAGAGCGGTCTGCCCAGTTTCATCTTGCCTCCCAACTCTGATCAGCCAAGTGATGGCTGCCTAGAGTACATTAGCAAGGATCCTGAAATAGCATCTGGAGTGGTTGGAAGAGAATTAATCTATTTGTGGTGTCTGCCCTGAGCACAAGAGAGGGGTGACAATGGGTACACCTCATTTCTTACATCCTGGGGAAGTCCTCTGCTCCTCTGTGAACTATGGAGGGTACAATGGATACAATGTACAATTGAATTGTAACAGTGAGTTTGAACAAGCAATGCTTGGATTTTTTTCTGAATCTCTCCCCTCTCTCTCCCCTCTCTCCTCTCTCTCTCCTCCTCCTTCCCCCTCCTCTCTCTCTCTCTCTCTCTCTCTCTCTCTCTCTCTCTCTCTCTCTCTCTCTCTCTCTCTCATGCTGGCCTAAAACTTGCTATGCAGCTGAGAGTGACTCTGAATTTCTTTCCGATCCTCCTGCCTAGTGGAAGGTAATTCCATCACCATGTCCATCCAGTTTATGTGGCACTGAGAATGAAATCCAAGGCTTTGTGCATGCCAGGCAGGTGCTCTACCAACTGAGCCACACTTCCAGGGCCCCCCTTTTGCTCTTTAGCTCCTCCCATCCCCTACATCTGCATGGGAGAAATTTAAACTCAATTACAGCCAACACCGTGGGACCTTGAGTGCCACACCCTCTTGGGTACGTATTTCCTCTGGGGACAGAAGCCACACACCTGCTTGGTGCTTGGTACACAGCAGGTGCTCAATAAATGCCTGTTGAGAATGACGACGGTCTGTAGTCATCACGTGCCTCTATAGTGAGAACTGGGCTTATTTCAGCAATAAGCTGAAACTGGGCAGCAGAGTCAAACTGAAGGGTAGACATGCTCCCAGAGCAGTGCAGCTACCGGCCTGGAACCACGCATGATAGACGACACTGTCCCTTGAGTCTGGACTCCCGGCCAGGGCTACCAACACCAACCGCACTGCACTCTGGATCCACAAACATTTTACATTGGCTCCTGGACTTCACGGGGACTCTGCTGAGACAGGGGCAGCCAGTGTCCTCGACTGACAGACTGGCACACTGGTACTCAGAGAGGGTGTGTCACTTCCTAGGGTCACTTGGGGCTGGGATCAGATTCAGGGACCCCTGCTCTGCCTCCCTGGCCCTTACTGGCCAGCCGTCGAGCCTGGGCTCCACGTTTTCCCAGCCACCTCCGCTTTCAGGAGAGAAGAAAGAACGGAGACAAACAAGGACGATGTAACACAACTTCGCTCCCTTTCTTGGGAAACCAAGTCCTAGCTTGTGCAGCCCCTCAGAAAGACGGTAGCTAGAAAGGGACACAAGGGGTTATAGACCTGAGCAGTGGGGTACCAACTGACAAGTGGATGACAGTCCTCCAGGGACTTGCCCATGACCCCAGCCTAGCTTGCTCCAGCTGGGTAAACAGGATCCAATTCCTTGTGAGCTCTTGGAGTGGGGGTGAGGGGCAGCCTGTGTTGCTAAGGATTCTGGGAAAAAGGAAAGGAAGGCTGAACTGAGGAACAGATGGGAAGAGTCATGAAGGACCAGGCTGGCCCTGCCACGAGGAAGACAGGGTCACTGGGAATGTGAAAATGGCCAGGCAGGATCTGGCATCCATAGCTTCCATACATGTCTGACTTAATCTTTTTGTTTATTTGTGTTTTTGAAGCAGCCCATAATGGTCTTGAACTCACTAAGTAGCTAAGGGTGACCTTGAACTCTTGATCCTCCTGCCTCCATCTCTAGGACTAGGATTTCAGGTGTGTACTACCATGACGGGCTTGACTTCATCTTAATGTACACCTTCACTGGTGTTACTGTCACCCCGTGACTAGTGTCCCTACCCAGAAAATGGGCTTTGACTTTTCAGGACCAGAGAAATACTTCCTTCCCCTACTGCACTCCCAATCTAGAGATCCCACCTAGCTGTAAATGTTACAACATCCTTTGCCCACCACACGAAAGAAAGCAGGCGACGTGTGTGTGCAGTGAGAGATGACCCCGGGCAGGGATGTGGGAGCCAGGTCCCCTAGACACCAAAGAAACTGCTTCTCATCTTTAGGCTTAGTGGCTTTCTTTATAGAGCTTGGCTGGGACTGGAGTACAAGGACCCAAGGACCTTTACTTTAGGACCCTTCTGGCTGGGACATCGTTGGAACGATTCGAACTTTGCTGATCCTGCATCCTGGGTCCTTTGCCTCACATGTGCAAACCCACCCTGGGTCCCAGTCTCTGTCTCCACCCCACCCCCATGTCTGCAATGTCTCTCCTGGTCTCCCTCCAACCATCTGAGTCACAGGCTTTCTCCTTCCCCCCACTTCACAGGACTTGTCTGCATCTAGGGACATGAATATTCCGCCTTCCCCCCCTTTTTTTTTAATTGTTTTGAGACAGGGTTTTTCTGTGTAACCCTAGCTGTCCTGGAACTCACTTTGTAGACTGCCTCTGCCTCCCAAATGCTGGGATTAAAGGCATGTGCCATCGTCACCACCACCACCGCCGCCGCCGCCACCACCACCACCACCACCACCACCGGCTCCTGCCTTCCTTTCTTACCAGTGCCCTGGGCTTCTTCCTATGGGGACTACTAACCCTTAAAGCAGGACTCTGACTCACCTCCTCAGTCTCCCTGTGCCTAGCACAAGGAGTGCCCAATGGAGTACCCAGTGGCTCCTGGGCAGACAGAAGAAATGGGCAAGAAGGCTGCTCACACTCCTCCCTCGCCTGGTGCACAACACAAAGGCCAAGGGCATCTCTGAAATCCTTGAAACACACAGAAAAGGTGAGATACAAGAAGGGAAGGAAGGACAGAGGGAGGGAGGGAGGGAGGAAGGGAGGGAACTGAAGGTTCCAGCCTTTGGGTGAGATCTGAAGCTAAAAGACACTTAAAGGTCCCAGAAGGTCAAGCACAAGGAACAGCTGCCCGTGAGCCCCAACTTGCTCCGTCCCTGACCCAGCAGAAGTCTCTCCATATTCCCTCAGGACTGGAATACCCAAAGCACCACAGATTTATAGACCATTGTGATAATCAATCATAACACCACCATACCCAAACGACGGGGAAGCAGGGAGAAGCAAGGGGGGCCCTAACTCCTTACTTTCTTTCTACTCCCTGAGCCTGGTGCTGCACAGGATTCTGTGAGCCCCGGGAACAAGTGGCTGACCCCCACCTGGTGCCCAGGCTGAGCTCCCAGCATGCTGCCCATGGACACACACACACACACACACACACACACACACACACACACACACACACACACACACAGGCTCTCTCTGCAGAGTGCAGCCGATAAGACATCAAAAGCAGTGACTTTGGGAAAGGCCAGGGCCCTGCTGGAGAGGCCACTCGGCAGGACCACTGGGCCCTGGGCGGGTGATTCATGTCTCCCTCACTTGGGGTGGGAGCTAGGGACGAGTCTGAGCTGAATTCATAAGACCTGCTCTGTTTTATCTCACAGATGTTTCTGGAATGGAAGTGTCAAAAGAGAGGAGAGAGAGAGAGAGAGAGAGAGAGAGAGAGAGAGAGAGAGAGAGAGAAAGAGAGAGAGAGAGGAAGTTAAAAAATTCCAACTCAGCACATGTCCTCCAGCCCTGGAGACGTGACGGGGATTAAAACTGTTCCTCTCCTCATTTGCCCGTCGGCTCATGAGGAAGTTGAGCTGCGTCCTCATCAGCCTTGTCATAAGCACCTGTTAGCAATGAAGATGAATTCCTCATTAGCCTGGCTTTGGAAACAAGCTCACAAAACCATACCATGGATGCACGGGCGAATGTGTGCAGTACTGGTATCCCTCATACCATGTTCTAGAACCTGCTTTTCTGAGTGCTTGCGGTGTGCCGAGCAGGGAACTGAGAACCGCATTAGAATGTCCTTGCATCCACTTGCAGCCTTGTAAAAGACACCAACTATGTACTTTTACAATATTTGGGGGAGGGAAGAAGAGGGTTGTTTCTTTTTTTGAGACAGGGCTCCCTGTGTAGCCTGGGCTGTTCTGGAACTCACTACATAGACTAGGCTGGCCTTGAACTCATAGGGACCTGCCTCTGCCTCCCCAGTGCTGGGATTAAAGACTTGTCTGTTTGTTTGAAAGGGTTTTGCTAAGCAGCCCACACTGGCCATAAACTGGCAATTCTCCTGCCTCCATCTTGCAAGTGCAAGGCTTACAGGCACATGTCACTGCGCACAGCAGGTCCATGTTCTTACCATTCTGTCCTGGCCGATTTGCGTGCATGTTTGAAAGCACGCCTGTTCACAGGCATGTTTCCTGTGTGTGCACTAACTGTGTTCACATGTTTATCTCAGTCTTAAGTATCCAAACACACACACACACACACACACACACACACACACACCTGTGTGTCCTTGCCTGCGTGTACTCATCTTTTGAATAGGCTCACTAACAGAACAGGTGCTTTTTAGCCTGGCATGGTGGTACACGCCTATAATCCCAGCATGTAGGAAGTGGAAGCGGAGGGATCAGGAGTTCAAGGCCAGTCTAGGCTACATAATAAGAATCGGCTGAACAGAAAAGTGGGTGCTGGTTATCGATCCTCTCCTGTGTGACTCACGGCTATTATTCTTTGCATCAGCACCATCCAAGTGAGGAGCAAAAGGAACTACCTTCCTTGAGGCTGGAAAACTATGACCAGCTGGCCAGGTTTGGCCCTTATCTTTGGTGTGTGTGTGTGTGTGTGTGTGTGTGTGTGTGTGTGTGTGTATGCACATGTAACACATGTGTGTAGAGACCAGAGATCAACATCAGGTATTTTATTTTGAAGTGTATGAGGGTTTTGCCTGCATGTATGTGAACCATGCAGTACTCATAGACACCATCAGAGGGCATCAGATCCCCCTAGAACTGGAGTTACAGACGTGAGTGACCTTGTGGGTGCTAGGAACTGATCCCAGGTCTTCTGAAAGAGCAGCCAGTGCTCTTAAATGCTAAGCCATCTCTCTCCACCCCCAAGTGACTTTATTGGTTTCTACCTTACTTAGTTATGTGTGTGTGTGGTGTGCGTGCACCTGTGGAGGCCCAAAGCGGGACATCTTTCTTGATAGCTGTCCATGTTATTTATTGAACCCAGAGCTTGCCAATTCCAGCTAGTCTAGTTAGCTAGTCCTAGGGTCCCATCTGCCTCCTGAGTGCTGGGATTACAGGCAGTCGTCATGCCTGTCCCAGCTTTTATGTGGGTTCTGGGGACTGAACTCTGGTCCTCACGTTCTCATGGCAAGTGCTTAACTACTGGACCTTCCTCCCCCAGTCCTTATTTTTTGAGGCCGGATCTTTTACTAAACTTGGAGGTCACTGTTTGAACTAGACTGGCTGGCTGGTGAGTGCTAGGGATCTACCTATCTCTATTCCACCCCCCCACCCCCCCACCCCCAGTGCTGGAATTATAGGCACATGCTGCCATGGGGAATGGGAGCCAAACTCAGGTGCTCACGCTTGTACAGCAAGTGCTTTGCCGTCTCCCTAAGCCCATGTCTGTTTTTTGAAAATAAAGTTTTATCAGAATACAGCACTTGGTTTGGTGCCGTCTAAGCCGCTTTTTATACGACAGTGGTTGAGTAATGGCAAGAGAGTGTGGAGAAAACCCTGGAGGCAGGAATGTCAACTCCGCTGGCCTTTGTGGTTCACTGATCCCAAGTCAACGTTTTTCACATAAGGAAAGTGAGAATCAGACAGCATATTAACTGTCCACAGTCGTGGGCCAGGAAGCGTTTAGTTAGCTCAACACCTGGCCGCCCCCCACCTGGCTGTCTCTGGGGGAGCTAACAGCAGCTGTTTCCACATGCTTGTCCCTCTGTCCCGTACACGGCTACATCTGGGGGAAGATTTATTCGCCTCTATGAGCTTTTCTGGCATATCCGAGGGAAAGAGCGTGCTTTTTTCTATTTGCTGGGAATAGGGCTCTTATGAGATGGGTCATTGGAGTTTAATAATTGGCGTCTACTTAGTTTCTGAGAAGTCTATGTAAAGATAGATATCCCACTAAAAATGTGGGTTTGGCTTGACAATTTCTTCCTGCAAGAAATCAGTTTGGTGTTTTGTTTTTTTTAAAACATGTTTGGAGACTGTGTTTTGCAAGTCATGACTACTTAATGTCTAACGCCTAGCATTAAGTAAATGAGCATTAAGTAAATGAACTTCTTTGTCCCCAACAATGCTCCCCTCTTAGCTCCACCCCCTGTAGTCATCTTGCTCCCAGTTTTGTTCCAGGGAAATTTGTGGATGTCTGTTTTCTGTCCTTCACTTCTGCCTTTTGCTTATTATTATCTCATGGCTTGCCTTTGATGAGCAGATGCAACTGAACTAGAAACTCATGTTTAGAAAGCCGAACCCAAGGCTTTGCACATGCTCAGCCCGGAATATGTGTGTGCTTGCGTGCGTGCACATCCGTGTATATCTCATAAGAGGCCAGAGGAGGACATCGGCGTTTTCCTCGATCACTCTCCATCTATTTCCTTGAGACACAGTCTCTCATTAAACCTGCTGGTTCAGCCAGGTTGGCTGGCCACTGAGCCCCCAGGCCTGCCTGTCTGTGTACACAGAAGACTGGGGTAACAGGCTTGCACAGCCATGCCTGGCTTTCTACACGGTGCTGTGGATTTGAACTCGGGTCTCACGTTTGCACAGCAAACACTATCAGCCACTGAACCACCTCTCCAGCTCTCTTTGGCTTTGAGACAGGGTCTCGTGTAGCCTCGGAATGGATACCCACTACACTTGGACTCGGGATGCAGCCAAGGATGACTCTGAACTCCTGATCCCTCCTGCCGTCACCTCCCCAGGGCTGAGAAGACAGGTATGCGCTTACATGCCCAGTTTACATGGTGTGGTGGTGGGGCTCAAAATGAGGGCTCCACGAATGCTCATCAAGCACTTTACCAACTGGGCCACATCCCAGCTCTCCAAACCTCTGCTTTTCACAATTCGGTTTTCTCTATCTGTTGTGACATACACTTGACTTGACTTACATATGCTTATATTGTGCATTTTATTTATTATTCATTTAAAACTTTTCTCCTTTTTTGCATTTTGTTTAACTGAAAAAAAATTTATGCCCTTTCATTCACTTTACTAGTTGAGAAGTTGAACATATTAGTCCACACACGCATATTTTTATTTATTTTTCTGGTGCTGGGAGGGGGACCCAGAGCCTGAGTATGGGCTTCACCCCTGAACCCACCCCCAGCCCCACTCCAACATACTTAGCACACCCATTTGTCTCACCTAAGTAAAAAGTTATTTGATAACCTTATCTACTGGGAAGTGATCTTGATGTCTTCAAATTTCAATCTTTCTCCTTCCATCTTCCATTTTATGACCCAATTTTATTCCATTTACTGTAGAAATATTCCCTGAATAGAAAAACATGAAAGAGACCCAGGGCTGTCAAGCACATGTCAATATCGATTCTAGTAATTTTATATGTTTGTGGGGGGGGGGGGGAGATGGGTTGTTCACACCAGCTCCATCCCTCCTGTTCTAGAAGGTTCTCCCCAACTCTGTAGGCCGTATCTGCATAATGCACATGCATGACCGAGTCTATGTGCACGCCTCTCCGTGAGCTCAGAGACAGTCATTTACAAAGCCTTCATTGTCGTCCTCTCCCATACAGAGAGCATGGCTGGGCCTCACAGGCTCAGACACTGGGATAGCATTCGCCCAATGCTCTGATGGAGGGTAGGGTTGTGTGAGAGAAGAGGTATGCTTAATGAGGTCTAGTGCAGTCAAGGAGGGATTCCTGGAAGAAGAGACACTGTTCTGACTCCTGTCAGGGGAACACAACCCAAGCCAGACTGAAGAGGAGTGGCCTGCCCGGGACAGCCTATCGGGACAGCCTACTGTGTGACAATCACTGGGGTCGAATCCCAAAAGTTGGGAGCTCTGTGATTCTGAGAAAGTACCTTTAACCCCTCTATAAGAAAGCTGCGCTGGGCGGTGGTGGTGCATGCCTTTAATCCCAGCACTCGGGAGGCAGAGTCAGGCGGATCTCTGTGAGTTCGAGGCCAGCCTGGTCTCCAAAGCGAGTTCCAGGAAAGGCGCAAAGCTACACAGAGAAACCCTGTCTCGAAAAAAAAAAAAAAAAAAGAAAGAAAGAAAGAAAAAAAAGAAAGCTGCAGCATGCCCTGCCAAAGCACCAAGAGCCGCCAACTGGACAATGGACAGGGAGAGGCCTCTCAGGCTGAGTAAGGTCATCTGCAGTCAATGCAGTCAAGATTTTTAAATTACAGCAGTGGTGGGCCAGCGAGACCGCTCAGCAGGTAAGGGTGAGTGCCACTAAACCTGACAACCTGCATTTGATTCCAGGGACCCAAATAATGGAAGGAGAGAACCAACTCTGCCATGGTATACTCACACACTCCCCCTCCCCAAAATAAATAGTTTTAAAGATTAAATTACTGTAGCAGCAAAGGTTTCTTGTACTGAACCCAGTGTTGGCTAATCTGCCTAGCAGCACAGAGGTGGCACTGGCTGCCCATACTATCAAGGAGGCACCTAAAGACCAGACAGTCTTACCCAGGTCTACACAGTGGCTAGGTGGGCCAGGGAAGCCAGGGCTTAGTGTTCTGGTGGCAGGCACCTGCTCCCATTGCAGCACCCCAGCCTAGATTCCCGTCTCTCTCCTTACTCCCTGCTCAAAGGGCCTGGGGGCCTTGCAGGCCCTCCTGGACCACGGGAGAGAAAACGAGCATTGTTGGCTGTTCTTTTGGGGCCTGGGGAAGCCAAATTCTTTCCTCCCCAGCACCCCTCCCTCCTGGGGCTCCCTCTGCAGGCTTATGTGGGGCAGAGAATCAGGTTAATGGAATCTGGGCTACCTCTGGCTAGAGGGATGCCTAGGCCCCCCGGAAGCCATCATGGTCAGCCTTGGGTTTCTATATGGGCCTAACAGAGCTCACCCTGAGCCTTGGAGGAGAGTAGCCTGACAGATATTCCTGGAATCTGGCCAGCACCAGACAAGAACCACTGCGGGGCCCAGATTTCATACTCTGTAGACACTGTCTTATATGCATCTAAGGCCTCGATTCACGCTGTCTCTGTGAACACAGCATGGTGCTGTATAGAGGCTCTCTGGATTTTTTTTTTTCTTTGAGACAGGGCTCTCTCCATATCTCTGGCTGTCCTGGAACTCACTCTGTAGACCAGGTTGGTCTCAAACTAACAGAGACCCACCTGCCTCTGCCTCCCAAGTGCTAGGATTGAAGATGTGCGCCACCACACCCGGCTAGGCTCTGGACTTGTAAGCCCTGGCCTGCTACCTGGATCTGACTGACATTAGGGAAGCCACTCAGGCTCCTAGGACTCCATCTCTTCATCTATGAAATAGAAATAATAGTGGCCTCCTGTGAATGGAGTGTTGAGTTTAGATGATTCCCACACGGGGCCTAGGAAGGCCATTTATGTTTGTAGCACAACAACCGAGTAGGTCATGCCCACAGCTGAGTTTTTATTCCACATGCTGGCACCTCTAGGGGATAGGGTGGGGTTGGTGAGGTAACAGGGTGCAGTGACTCCCTGTGCCAATTCTGTGTTTGGACCTAGTGCTCAAGTATGTCCCCGCCCCTCTGTGTGGCACTTAAGAGAATGGCTTCACCTGATGCCCAGCCTCACCTGCCCCGTCACTGCCCCACACCTTCATGGGTGCCACAAGCCTTCAACAGAGTGAAGGGCTTGTCTGTGGGGCCTGGGGGAGTCTTGGGGTTACCACCTGCCTTGGCATCCAGGTCAGATTCACAGGCTTGGCTTCGTCCTTCACAGCCAACACTGAGCCCGGCCTACCTACCTTCCTTGAGTATTTTTGCCTCTAGGTAAGCAGACAATTGTGGAGACTACCTCTGAAAGGTGGGCTGGAGTTCCCAGGGCCTGTTTTCCTGCTAGCAAGATGCTGATGGCTGTGTGTGTGTGTGTGTGTGTGTGTGTGTGTGTGTGTGTGTGCCAGAGGGACAATATTTGGTGTTGTTCTTCAGGTACAATACACATGTTTGTTTGGTTTTTGATAGAGTCTCTGACTGGCATGGAAATCACCAGGTTGGGTTGGGTGATCAGCTTGTCTCCACCCCCACCCCCCACCCCAGTGCTGGGATTACAGGTACACGTGTGCCATCATTCCTGGCTTTTTTTTTCCTTCTTTTTTAAAATATGGGTTTTAGGGATGGAATTCAGGCAAACACTTTTCCAGATGAGCAATCTCCCCAGCTCCTGGAGGAATGTTCCTTTGCTGATTCTAGGTCCTGGGCATCTGTCTCCTTGCGGTGGCCTGGCAGGGAAAGTTCTGCTATATTAGTGCCACATTACAAACAGGGAATACCATTTGCCCAATTCCTCTGGCAAAGGCCTCCTGGCCCTTTTCCTGCATGTGTGGCCTTCCCTTCTGGTCTCAGCAGACCTTTGCAGAGACAGCTCAGAACCAAGGGCATCCTGTGGTCCCTTTGTAGTCTCATTTAGAACCCGAGAGTATCCTGTCCTTCCCTCCCAGTACTGGGTGTCTGCTGCCAGACTTGTGGATGGAAGTCCCGTGGCCAGCTCTCATCTGCCACCCTTACTGTTTCCAGAGCACGCCTGCCCCAGGGCTTGTCCACATGGCCTGAGGAATTGCTCATTCTTAAAGGAAGGGAAAAAAAAAAAAAAAAAACCGTAAGCAACACTCTTTCTGCCAGCTGAGGTCATAGCCTTTGGGAGCTCACAATTCCAGCCCTACAGCCTAGCTGCATCCTCTCTCAGCATCTCAGCCCTTCCTACTCTGCTACTGCTGACCAAGAAGCAATTCCTGATGACAACTGAACACGTCCCCACATGGCCATCTATGAATCTCTGTCCCTGCTGCTTCCTTGGCCCGAAATGATCTTATCACTATTGTCTTTCCTCCAGGGAGGTTTCCAGGATGCCCTCTGACCCCACAGCACTTTCATAGTATTTTCACGCTTCTGTTTCTTTAGGGAAGGACTTTATCTTCTCTCATGTCCAGTACCCAGGACACAATCTGACCCTGCAAAGATAAACGGAAATGACAAACGGCCAAGTCCATGAATGAACGGTGGGAAACACACTGAGTGAAAGTCAACATGGCCGTGTGTGCCGCAGACAGGAGGATGCGGGCAGAGACAACACACGTCTTGGGGAGATGTCATGCACCCAGGGTCCCCCAGAGAGGCCCACACACACCCTGGCGAGGAATCTGGGTGGGACCAGGCTGCAGGCTCCTGCCCATGCTGGAAGTCAGTGCCAGCACCCGTGGACCCGGCAGGCCCCCTCGGGCATACTTTATAAAAACAGTTTGCTGACCTGCTGGGCCTCTCCCCCTGGGTGTGTGAGGGGCACAAAGGGGCCAGGTACAGGCCCAGGCAACAGTGCCCACATTCCCTGCCAAGACTGTAGCGCTCGGTCCTGCCTCCCAGCTGTCCCTGCCAGAAGGACTAGGCTAGGCCACATTACCAGCTCTGCACAGCATCTGACACAAGACATTTTGTGTGTGCGTGCATGTGTGTGTGTGTGTGTGTGTGTGTGTGTGTGTGTGTGTGTGTGTGTGTAGGAGAGACAGGGTCTCACATAGTCCAGGCTGGCCTTGAACTCACTATGTAGCCAAGGATGACCATGAACTCCTGATCCTCCTGCGTCCACCCCCAGAGTGGGTTACAAGAATACACTACCACAGTTGGTTTCTGTGGTATTGGGAATGGAATCCAGGGCTTGGTGCATGGTAGGCTGCATTCCCAGACCCTGATCACTAATTCTTGATGGGACCCTGTAACATAGAATGAAGTAGTCTCCATTCTGCAGCCTGGATGGCCGGGTATGTGTCTAGCGTGTACAAGGCCCTAGCTAGATCCCCAGCAGCACAGGAGAAAGAGAAAACAACAGAAAGGAGAAAGAGAAAAGAGAGAGCAGAAGGAAAAACAAAAAGAAGCTGAGAGTTTAGACAGCCTGTGTATTCAAAAAAAAAAAAATGCTAGGTGTGGTGGCATTATAATCCCACTGTAACCCCAGAGCTGTGCCTAGACAGACAGACAGACACTAGGGGCTCCCTGGCTGAACAGCCTAACCGACATAGCAAGGCACTGGGATGTGACATGTGTGCAAACAGGCATGGCCCTGCGTCCTAACACAACGAGACCCCATATGAAACACAAGACGGAGAGCAAATGAGGACAGTGCCCGACTTCTTCTGGCTTCCACGTGCACCCACTTGCACGGGCAAGCACACGCACAGGCAACTACACACACACAAAGAAATGCTCTTTAGCTCTCGATTCTGACATTCTGAAATGCTAGCATCCTGTGATTCCTGCCACTAAGTCTGCAGAGGATGTCCCGCATGCCCATTCTGCACAACCCCTCACAGTTCTGTGATTGTAACATTCTCAAATTCCTGCTCATAAGCTGCAATTTTAATAATCTGTAGTTGTAAAATTCTCTAATTCTATGATTATGACCTTTTTGCACTTGCAACGTTCTCAGCTCTTCCAGAAGCTTCTGTGATTACACGGCTGTTGAGTCACAATCCCATGATTATAACCTTTCTGGGCCTGTAACATGCTAACACTCCTGCCTGCCTGAGATTTTAACATTCTACTGTGTGGCTGGAACAGCAGACAACTGTACTGTCATGTGGCCGAGAGCCTGGGCTGCCAATCCCTGGCTGCTGGGAGGTCCCACTGGGTCCAAGATTCCTGCAGAAAGGTCCCAGCTGGCTTCCCCAGCCAGAGCCCTCTGGCCTCTTCCTGCCGGGATGGGGTTGGTGAATGTTCATCAGAGCAGGTTCAGAGGGGCAGGCTCGTGGGGCGGGGGTGGGGGGGTGGGGGGGTGAGTTCTTGGGAATTGGAGGGCAGGCTTAAAGGATGCACAGGAGTCTGGCGCCCAGGTATAAAACTGAAACTTCAAGAGATGCAGCACAGCTGGGTATGCTTGACTTGAGAAGCGGAGGTAGGAAACTCAGGAGTTCAAGGTTATCCTCAGCTAAATATTGAGTTCAGGGCCAACCTGGGCAACAGGAGACCCTGTCTCTAAACAACAACAAACAATTTTTAAGAGATGCAGAGGTGAGAGGGGAACATTTAGACGAAGCCCAGAGTCACAAGCTGGTTAGCCACTAATCCATGGCCCTGGCTAAGAACTCTCCAGGGAGGAGGGCAGGGTTTTGAGCTCCTGGAGACCATACTCGAGTCAGGTTGGATGCCTGGACGTCAATTCCTGGCCCTGCCACAGAAACAGGCAAGTGTGAGGAAGTGGGAGGGGGCGCCACAAACTTCAAAACGAGATGGGACTGAGCCCTGGGCTTCCAGGACAGAGAGCTGTGTCCACCAGGTGGCCTGTCTGAAGTGGATGAGCAACATGCTAGGAATGAAGGGCAGGAGGCAAAGGTGAGGAGGGTCTCCCTCCTTCCCAGGACTCTGCTCCAGTGAGCCCTTGAATTGAACACTCACTGACTGAGAATTTCAGGAAAAACTGGTTTGGCTCAGGTGAACTGGAGGCAGAGGTCAATTGGAGGTCAAAGTCAGGGGGAGGGGCTGAGGGGGCCATCAGAAAGAATTTGCTTCAATCCCCAACAGGGTGGGGTTCGGACCTGTGTTGTGCTGAGGGAGCAGGACTCAGTGTCCTGGTGACAATGTCCAAGGTGGCCCTTTCCAAAGCTAGACAAGGCCTGGCTCCTGACAGAGGGTGTTCTGTCTGGACTGGGAGGCTTTCGGCTGTGGCCTGAGAAGGTGCATGGAGGTGAGGGTGCTCCTCTCTGCACGGTCCCTGGGAAAGTGGGCTGCTGCAGAGCTCACCAAGGTGAATTGTATCAGCCTCAACATCTAAACACAGAAATCAAATTCTCCTAGGTTTCCTGAACCCCCGAGAATATACCTGACACCCACTTCCCAGGCAGGGTCTGCAGACCTCAGTGTGAGAAAGTGGGAGGGGGCGCCACAAACTCCAAACATGCCCAAAGCCCAAGGTCCTGAGGGGAGAGAGGCACACACCTCACCCTCCTCAGAGTCTGCAGTCCATGTACACTGGCCGGCTCTCTCTGGAAGCTTTTTACCACAGCATCCTCATCACGGGCCTCCCTGCTTTCTTCCTCCAGTTCACTCACCCTCTTGCCCATCACCTGATCATGTCACCCTCCTGTTTGAAGTCCCGCTGTGGCTCCCTAGTGCCCTCAGAGTGATAGCTCCACATGTTGGCTAACACACAGACCTCATGGGGGTGGGAGGGGAGCGTTGGGGGGGGAGCGCTGGGGGGTGGCGGGTTTTCTTCCTTCACTGCTTCCTGCCTCAGCTCTCAGCTGCTCTGGGGGAAGGGGGATCCTGGTGAGGCCCCAGAGCTCTCCTATGCACCCCCCCCCAGCTTCCTCTCACAGGATCCTCATTTGGCTACTTCCCACCAGACCAGCAGCCTGATCTATTGTTTTCCTGCCTGAAGGGCTCTTGTACCCCAGACAGACACTTGTACCCCAGACAGACACTCCTTGTGAGAAAGAGAGAGGCCTCAACTGTCCCCAATCCTGTTCCAGGTATGGGGCTCTCTGAGGCATCTACACATCTGTTCTACCTTTGGGTGGGAACAAAGTGCAGGCCCAGGGACACTGAGGGACCTGGAGGAAGATGGAATCTGACTGGATCTGTCTGTCCTGAATTCTGCTCCCAGACCCTCTCATCCTTGAGACTGATCCCTTCCCAGCCCTCTCGTCTTGAGACCCAATTTCTGTCTGTTCTGGGTGACCCTGAGGGGAGCTGGCTGTGTGCAGACCATCCCTGTAACATCACACCTTTGGAGGGAGAGAGATGTTGATACTTAGATTATCGGTTCCATTTTACAGATCTCAGAGAGGTCAAGTTTTTTTCCTTAAGGTCACACAGCTGGAGTCTGAGAACTAGACCGAATCTTCCTCAACCGGAGTCCATGTTCAGAAAACATGATAGGCTTATGGTGCCTGCCTAGGACTAAGAAAGCTACAGACAGTGCTCCCTATTTAAGAATGTTCTGGGAGCTTTTGGCCACCTGAGAATACTTCCTAGAGAGGGAAAAGAAAAACCTTATCACCAAGCTGTCACCTCCCAGGGCTGGGGAGAAGCCAGACTCTAGGTCTCCATCCCTACCCACTTTAAGCCATGTGATAAATGGCCCGAGAAGCTGGCTGTGGCCAGCCACCCTGCCCTGGCCACGAGAGCCCTGGGACAGAATGCACACAGGGCTGCCATCCCAGGCTGAAGCTGAAAATTAAATTAAAACCACGACAGGGACAGTTAATTAAAGCAGATTAACTCGAGACTAATTAGGGACACTGACACAGGAACCATCACACTCCAAGATGTTAATTAGCTGTTCATTAATGTCAGCTCCCTGTTCAAAGGAGAAATATGCACGGCCTGTTCCGCACTCACTGGGAGCTGAGCAAGAAGGGCGGCTGCCCAGTGGCTGCCCAGTCTGCTGGCCTCCCTCCTTCCTGCTGGCCCTGTGTCTGCCGCTCCTTTGTCTCCCTCCTAACACCAGTTCTAAGCATAACAATCGCCAGGGAGACCCCAGACTCAGGAAGGAGGAGCTGGGCAAGGGACCCAATGTGCAGAAGGTCTGGGAGCCCTGAGCAAATCTGCTCATAAGATACTCAGTGCACAGGAGCACCCCCTGCCCTGACTCCCACCATGACGTGGGTCTGCTAGAGACCAGCCTACCTGCCTGCCTGCCTGCCTTCCCTCTCCCTACTCATTCCTCCCACTCCTCCCTCCTCCCTTTATCCTCCCATCAGTCTGTCCATCATCCATTAGTCCATCCATTGGCTCATCCCTTCATTGAAACATTATAGCTCTCATATGCGCACACACAGACACACAGACACAGGCACACACAGACTCACACTTTTTGTATGCAACTAACCTATCCGTCAGCTTATCCAATCTTAAGTTTATTCATCTATCAATGGACCCATCATTATCCACCCTCCCGTTTGTCCCTCCACCCATCCACCCGCCTCTCTATTCAAACATACTGCATGATTGGAGGAAGCAGAGGCAGTTCCTAAGGGCACAAGCATCCTGGCCGATGGCAGCAATTCACAAGAGAATCTCATGTTAAGTTATGACTGTGACCACATGAACGGTTCCGGTGAGCTTCTGTCCTTTCTGTATGCACACTCACGTATGTACAATCTCCACTTGCTAGTTAAGTTAGTTCACCCAGTTGTTTGTTTGTTTGTTTAAGATGGGTATCAAGCCAGGTGTGATGTCACACGCCTTTAATCCCAGCACTTAGGAGGCAGAGGCAGGTGGAGCTCTGTGAGTTTGAGGCCAGCCTGGTCTACATAGTGAGTTCCAGGACAGCCAGGACTACATAGTGAGTCCCTGTCTCAAAAATGAATGAATGAATGATGGGGTCTCACTATATAGCCCTGGCTATCCTGGAACTCACTATATAGACCAGATCAGCCTTGAACTCACAGAGTTCCTCCTGCCTCTGACTCCCAGGAGCTGAGATTAAAGGGGTGTGCCACCACACTTCATCCAGTCTGAAGTATACTCTCTTGCCTATTGGTTGACCCTCCATATTTCTTTCAGACCAACCACCCAGGTAGACACCTTTCCACTCACTCACCAACCTGTCCCTGCCCCAGAGCTTACCTTCTTACCACCACCTGATCCTTTACCAGAACTCCCCACCCCCACCATCCCTTCCTCCTGGGTTCTTCTCTATGCCTTGGCTGACCCATCCATCCACTCACCTACCTGGTCATCATCAACCAGCTTTCCTGTATCCTTATCCATGTACTGGTGAACCTATGAACCCATCTACCATGTCCTCTATCCCCACCAGGTGGCCACTCCCTTTCCGACTCATCAACATCCATCCATCCATCCATCCATCCATCCATCCATCCATCCATCCATCCATCCATTTATCCATCCATCCTTCTAGTGGTCCATCTATCCATTCAGTCATCCATCCATCCATCCATCCATCCATCCATCCATCCATCCATCCATCCATCCATTCATGTCCCAGACTCTTACCCCTCACTCCCGTTACCTTCACCCATGGAGCACCTGTCTGTGTAAGGCACTTTTCTGTATATAGGGTAGAGGAACAGCACAGGGAGGAGGAAATCTCACAGACGAGAAAAATCTGCCATGAGAGGAAGCTCTGGCTCTAACATTGCCCACAGAATGACTCCACACACAGTACCTCGAGTTCCACTGCCTAAGAAAGATGGTTGGAGGAAGCAGTGACAGTTCCTAAGGGCATGAGCATCCTGGCCCTAAGGTAGCAGTTCAAAAGAGACTCTCATGCACGCTATGACCATGCCCTTCCTTAAAGGCCGCCCCCAACACCTTTACAGATGATGAGATGTGTGGAGCTGAGTTCAAGGCATGCAAGTTCACAGAAAGCAAGCCCAGAGAGGGCTTCCGGGAAGAGGATCAAGCAGACTGAACTGGGAAGGGAAGGGAAGGTTAGGGGAACGAGGCCAGTCAGGCTCCCTGTGTGCACTCTGCTACCTTCAGGAAGCTCATGGAGGAAGGAGCCTAGGGCCCTTTCTGGTAAGATGCAGTGTCTTCTCTGGGGTGCGAGTAGACCCTGCCGTGTTTGGGATGCAAAAAAGCTAAGACTTGGGCTTGCCTAATTTCCCCCAGTCATCAAGGGCAACTCAGTTGGTGCTTGGATACAAAGACTGTCACAGTCTCTCACAAGCCCTGATCAGCCACTGCCTGGCAGGCAGAGGTGGCCAGTTCCAAGCAGGAATCCTAATTGCATGCCTCTGGGTCCAGCTCCTTCCTCTAGTTTCTGCCAGTGGGTAGGGACTGGGAAGCAAGGGATAGAGGCCTCTGTGGGTGCTGGAATCAGTTGGACAGCAGGCCACGTGGTGTGTGGCAGGCATTCTGGGATCCTGTCCTGGCTCTGGTCTGAAGGTCAGTGTGCCCTGTCCCAGGACTAGTCTCCACTGTCAACATACCTTTGTCATCATTTTTGGCCTGCTCTAGGATGGTGACACCCATCTCCAGCTCAGTGACCCATCAGACCAAGGTCAAGATGTGGACATTCCCAGGGGAGTAGACCTTTAGAAGTCAGAAAGATATGGGTTCAGTCACTCCTCTGCCACTGAGGGGCTCTGAGATCTCAGTTGAGTTGTTTCCACCTTAGTGAAATAAGAGATGATAATTGGCACACCTACTTCCCTTCCTCAGCAGGTCCTCTCATCCCTTTACATTCTGAAGTATATGAGCTCCAGAGGTGGCACTTGAGGACAGGACAGTGGATGAAGTCCTTGAGTGATGCTAGGAGAGAGCTGGTTGTTGCTAGGTACCAGCTGTGTGCCAGTTACAGGACTACAGTAAATTTGAACAAGGTATATCCTTGTGTGATAAGCAGTCACTCAGGGTTAAAAATAGAATAAACTTCCTTCCTTCCTTCCTTCCTTCCTTCCTTCCTTCCTTCCTTCCTTCCTTCCTTTCTCTCTCCTTCCCTCCCTTCCCTCCCTCCCTCCCTCCTTCCCTCCCTCCCTCCCTCCCTCCCTTCCTTCTCATGTAGCTCAGGCTCTCCTAAATTGCCGTGTAGCTGAGGCTGGTCTTTGGAGTTCTGGGATTATAGGTGAGAGCCTTGGTGCCCGGCTTTCCATCCCTTTGTTTTTTATGTTGCATCGTTCTGCTGTGGACATAAGAGATGATAATTGGCACACCTTTGCTGTCGAGATGGCTCAGACAGCAAAGGGTGTGCCATGCAAGCATGAGAACCTGAGTTCAGATCCCCAGTGCTCACATGGAAATCCAGGTGTGGTGGCTTGTGTCTGTAATCCCAGCACTTTGGAGGACACGGGGACATTCCTGGGCCTTGCTGGCCAGCCAGCCTAGTTGAAATGGCAAGGTTCATTGGAAGATCTCATCCCAAAAAGATGAAGATTGAGGGCTGGAGAGATGGCTCAGTGGTTAAGAGCACTGACTGCTCTTCCAGAGGTCTTGAGTTCAATTCCCAGCACCCACATGGCAGCTCATAACTGTCTATAACTTCGGTTCTAGGGGACCTGACACCCTCATTCAGACATACACGCAGGCAAAATACCAGTGCATATAAAATTAAAAAAAAAGATGAAGATCGATTAAGGAAGATACACAATGAAAACCTCTAACCCCCATCCCTATGTGTATAAAGATGTGTACCCACATAAGTACTCAGACATACACACACACACACACACACACACACACACACACACACACACACACGGGGTGAGGGAGAGAGAGGGGGAGGGAGGGAGGGGGAGAGAGAGAGAGAGAGAGAGAGAGAGAGAGAGGGGAAGGAAGGAAGGAAGGAAGGAAGGAAGGAAGGAAGGAAGGAAGGAAGGAAGGAAGGAAGGAAGGAAGTTTAGTCTATTTTTAACCCTGAGTGACTGCTTATCACACAAGGATATACCTTGTTCAAATTTACTGTAGTCCTGTAACTGGCACACAGCTGGTACCTAGCAACAACCAGCTCTCCTCCTAGCATCACTCAAGGACTTCATCCACTGTCCTGTCCTCAAGTGCCACCTCTGGAGCTCATATACGAAGTCATACATGATCCTGTTGGCACTAGGGTGACATGATCCAGTAGGCACTAGGGTGACATCTGTCAAGCAAAAGCTAGCGTTGGCTTCAGAATGTCTCATAAACCAATGGACAGGGCAGGAAAGACCCTGCGAATGATCAGCTCAGAATACGAAGGGCCAAGATCAGTCAGCCCCAGCGTCAAGACAGGGAGTGGACTCATGGCCTTTGTTGCTCAGTCCAGGGGCCGCCGGTCTCCACCCAGCATGGCGAGACAGAGGAGCAACCTGGCAATTGGAAGAAAGTTCCAGAATGCAGGAGAGACAGGGGGAGCTGAGTGTACTTGGGTTTTGTGAGTTTTTTTAAATTTGTTTATGTATATGGGTATTTTGTCTGCATGTGTAACTGTACACCAGAAAAGGTACTGGGAATTGACCTCAGGACCTCTAGAAGGGCAGCCAGTGTGCTCTTAACCGCTGAGCCATCTCTCCAGCCATTTGGGTTTTGTGATTCTTAAAACTGGCCTCGGGGTTGGGGATTTAGCTCAGTGGTAGAGCGCTTGCCTAGCAAGCGCAAGGCCCTGGGTTCGGTCCTCAGCCCTGAAATTTAAAAAAAAAAAAAAAAAAAAAAAAGACTGGCCTCTATAGGAGGTCATGCCCTGCCTCACTGTTCCATTTCTAGACATTTCTTCCCCAGGAGCCCCCAAGAGCTGGAGTGCTTGCAACTCACTGGCTTTTAGGTATGTAACTTCTGCCTTCACGTGCGGCACATTGGAAAAAAAAAATCTGGGTTCTGATTTCCAGGTGCCACTTATTGGCTGTGTGACTGTGGCCCAGCTTCACCACCTCTCTGGCCTGCCCTCTTTTCCTATCTTTCTGGGACCAGCCCACCTTCCTTCCTTCCTCCCTCCCTCCTTCCCTCCCTTCCTTCCTTCTTTCCGACAGGGTCTCATGTGTAGCTCAGGACGGCCTTGGACTCACTCTGCAGCTGAGAATGATCTTGAATTTCTGATCTTTCCGCTCCACCTCTGGAGTGCTGGGATCACTGGCATGCACTGCCACACCTAGTTTTATGTGGCTCTGGGTTATCAAGCAAGCCCTCTACCAACTGAGCTGCATTCTCATGTTTTTTGAGATGAGGCCTCACTCTGTAGCCCAGGCTGACCTGGGACTTACAGCAATTCTCCTGTCTCAGCCTTCCTAGTACTGGATGAGAGCCGTATATCACCATAGTCACCTCTTCCTAGAGATGTTGATACAGATTCCATTGGGGTCTTCGGGAAATTTCCACTGGTGCCCTTCGGGAAGACCTGGGCAGAGTTACTCCCAGGGAGATGGGGCCACAGGCATGTGTGTGGCATGGAGGTTTCACGAGTAGAACTGGAAGGCCAACCTTGGTCTCAGATCTTGGGAGAGTTCAATCTCCCCCATCACTCATCTTTTGGTCTAACTGGCCCTGGGGGGTGTTTATAGCCCAGGGAGTCAAACCAATGTCCCATCTTAAACACACACACACACACACACACACACACACACACACACACACACACAATTTCCAATCAATTTGCAACAATCCAAATAAAAACCATTAGTTGTGGCTTCCCTGCGGGAGACTCCTGGGGCTTCTTCCTCACCAGGCTCCCAGGAAATTGATTGGCAATTACTGACACTAATGGGGGCCAGGGAGGCCTGATGATCTCCCTGATCTCCCCAGCACTCTCTGGGGACTGGGATGACATGTCAAGATCTGTCAGGCTGAGTCTGTCCAGGGGCAGCCAAGACCCCAGATCTGGCCAGAGATAGGCCAGCCAGCTGGGGTGAACCCCCCCGAGACCCTCACCCTTTTACTTATTTATGACTCAGTTTGACTCATGGTAACTTAATGGTGCTACTGGGGTCGTGCAGATGGTGGGTCTGGTGGGGGTCTGGAGGATGGTGGGGGACCAGTGCAGCCTTCAGCCCTGACCTTTAACCTGAATCTCTGATCACATAAAGGAGGCCTCAGTTCACACAGGAAGTACAGGGCTGAGAGGGACAGGCAGGTCACCAGAGGCTAGGGACAATGGTAGAACAGAAGATAGCTGGGAGAAGCAGTGGCTGGCGCCTGTGTGTGTTCGCCTGTTCATTCATTCATTCATTCATTCATTCATTCATTCATTCATTCATTCCATCCATCTCGTCCTCCTCCCCACTGCCTCTCTCTGTATTTCACTTTGTAGCTTTGGCCAGCATGGAACTCATTATATCAACTAAGCCAACCTTGAACTGTGCCTCTGCCTCCCAAGTGCTGGGATAGTGGGTGTGTGCCACCACACCAGGTTTGAAGCTAGAATTTTGAGTCAGAATAAAAAGTCTTCACAAGACAAGCAGGAAGAGGTACAAGCTGGCAGCATCTGTCCTCTCTTACAGATGACACTGTCCTCGGAGGCACAGGAGGAGAAGGCACTGCCTGACACCTCACAGCATGGTTCTGGGGATCTGGGACCAGAAACGGACCACAACTACCAGAGGATTGGGAAGTGAGGATCCACCATGACAGTGTCTCCAACCGGCAGAAGCCACCATTTGAGTGTGGGCATGGAACTGCGTCTAGTGGTAAGGGAGCTAGGTCAGCGGGTGAGGATGATCAGATTGACAGGTTGAGCATCGGGGTGGGGGGCGTGGGAGGCAGAGCCAAGGGTCCCTACAGGGGGCATGTCAGCCCTGAGAACTGGGAAGGGCTGAAGATGAAGGCAAGGTGGAGAGAGGACTTCCAGCCATTGAAGCTGCTTGGGTGCAGGCCCAAGGACAGGCATGTCCAGGCTGAACCTGTATGGAAGGAAAAGGTTGAGAGAAGCCAGGGAGGATAGTAAAGGCCTTCCCTGCAGGTGAACTGGAGTCTGAGCTCTGCTACTGGGAAGATGTGCTGTGTTGACGAGGAAGGCAGAAGTGATTGAGGAGGCTGTGCCCCAATCCCGAAGCTGACAAGGCCGGGTCCAGGGCAGGGTGGCAGGTCCAGGGCAGGGCGGATAGTGCATCGCAATGATAGTGACTTACATGAGATATTGTGGAGGAAATAATTAGCCTGAGACAGGAGCGGGAGGCATGAGGAAAGAGGTTACAGGTGTGAGTCTGTGGACCTGCCAGATGTTCTGAATTTTAAGAAGGGATGGGTCAGGCTTCCCTGAGAGCCCTTAATGAAGACGAACCACAGGATCCAGGGGAGAGTGAAAGGGCTAGCTGAAGTGAAGTGGTTGATGGACTAAGGCCTAGAGAGGTTAAATGCCTCATTCAAGGCCATACAGCTCAGAGTATCCCCCATTGGACTGTTGAGTCCCAAGCTCACAGGTACTTTACCAGAGTTCCTCTCTGGGGAGAAGCTGGTATAAGTTACTGAGCAACTGCCTGCCTCCTAGCTGGACCCAGGACACTTGGGTCTCCACAAGTGTCCCACCTGCTGGGTACGAAGCTGGCAGAATCCCAGGCTGGCCTTCCTTGGCTGTAGGCATGCAGTCCTATGGGTGAGGCCACTGCAAACAGGGATGCAGGCCACACCAGTGGAGGGTAGTGCTCTTCTTCCATGCCTGTATTTTGTTTTGTTTTTGTTTTTGTTTTTGGAGACAGGGTTTCTCTGTGTAGCTTTGGAGCCTGTCCTGGATCTCGCTCTGTAGCCCAGGCTGGCCTCGAACTCACAGAGATCCGCCTGGTTCTGCCTCCCAAGTGCTGGGATTAAAGGCGTGCGCCCCCACGGCCCGGCTCTTCCATGCCTGTGTTGCTGTTTGCTAAGGGCCTGCTGGCTGGTGTCTTTCCTACCGCCTCAGGGAGCTCTTGCCCAGGGCCACCCCAATCCCTGACGACCCCAGGTAGATCAAAGGCCAAAGTCCTCAATCTCCTCACTCTTGGAGAAGGCCCCAGGACAGAGAGGGTCTGAGCAGGAAGGAGTTCCTGCCAGAACAAGGCCTCAGTGGTTCTATAACCAGGACAGTAGGCTTATCTTACAACTGGCATGGGCTGTGACACCGGCAGGTCTGAGTTCTGATTCTGACTGAGATACTTCCTGTGTGACCTTAGGTAGTCACTTAACTTCTCTGGGCCACTTTTCAGCTGCAAAAATGGGGGAGATATCAGCACCTGCTTCGGTGGGTGCCAGATGTTAAAAAACAATCAGAACAGCTCAAGAGCAAACACAGTGGGGTGCCACAGGTGGTGACATCAGAGCCACGCTGTTCTGGCCTGGCCTGACCCTGTGGAGGGGAGCCTGCCTGGTTCTATTTATTCTCGGCTCCTCTCCCCACTGGGAGCGCTGTGCTGTGCAGCAAGGTTTCCGGTCCACTGAGGTATCGATCTTCCTGTCTGCCAGGACAGTGGGGTGGATCCGGCGCCTTGGTCTGTGGGCTGCTGTGGATCCCCAGCAGGGAGGCAGCCTTCTGCTGACAGCCCTACAAACGGGTCGGGGAGTCTCAGGCCTGCAGCACGATCCCGGGCTTCTGGGAGGCCAGTCAGTACCTTGGATTGGGGACTTGGGCTCGGCTCCTAGCCCCAGAGTGATGCTGGCCTCCTTCCTTAGAGCTTGGACACCTAGGAGGAAGACCTAGAATGTGATTCAGCGTTCCTACCCTGGGAGGGGAACTTGGAGGCCTCAGAGCCGGTCACAGGTTTTGCATGCCCGGGGTCTGACTCTGGAGTTGGGCCCTTAGTGAAATCGGCACCTTCAGCTGCCTGACAGCAGTTTGAGCCTAGTGGCCAGGTGTGATGGCACACCCTTTAATCCCAGCACTCGGGAGGCAGAGGCAGGCCAATCTCTGTGAGTTCGAAGCCAGCCTGGGCTACAGAGTGAGTTCCTGATCAGGTGGGGCTACACTGTGATACCCAGCCTCAAAACAAAGAGTTCTCCTCCAGGAGTGACAGAGCTGGAGAAGCAGCAACAGGGATGCAGTTGGGGCCGGGAGAGGGAGGGATGGAACAGCACTCCAGGCAGAGGGAACAGTACCAGTGACGGCCTAAAGGAAGCAAGGGCCCGTGTGAGCCACAGGGCAGACTAGGACAGGAAAAAGTTTACCAGCCCTGGGTTGGGGGTTCTCTGCCTAACCCATCAAATGTCAGAGATGAGATGGGAGAGAGACAGAGGAACCTGCAGGACAGGTGAGCAATTCCCATTTTTTTTAGGGATGGCCCAGAGAGGTTAAGTAAGTATCCTCAGGCCTCACAGCATGTGAGGGGTAGAGCTGGATTCTCAATCCCCTTCCCTGCTGCCGACACCCACACGCCTTCTGCTCCTCAGAGTGGCAGATGCTGTTTCCCAGACTGGGACCCTGGAGAGAAAGCTGGACGCTCACATTGCCATCCGTCCACCCGCAGTACCACATAGATCCTGGCCCTGCTTCATTCACGGTTTCTCTGGAAACCCTGAACAACAGCCCGGCAAAGCAGAACGGATTCTGGAATCTTAGACAGTCTTTGGAGCTACGCATGGCTTCCACGACTGAGAAACTGCTTCCAAAATGCCCAACTGCCTTCAGAATCTTTGAACAGCCCCCAAGGCGTGGGCTGAACTTGAGCATGGACGAGGAACGGAGCCAAGGAGGGCTCAGGCCAGCCTCCCTTGAGACTGCCTCCCCGCGTGCATGTGCTGTGCGCCCCGCGGGGGCCGAGCAGTCAGCCACACTTGGGAGAGCCATGTGAAGACCTAGAATGGGCCAAGACTCTGAGTCAGTCCCAGAGGGCACAGTGAGGTCTCGCTTGTGACGGTAACCTTGGAAAAAAAAAATCACTTCTGTTCTCTGGACCTCAGTCTCCCTGTTTACACAGGAGGGTTTCGGTGTGAGGTTTTAGGGTGTTTGAAGCTAGGAGTCGGGGCTCAAACTCTGCTTTAGTCTGTCTTGGCTTTGAGGGTGGTGGGCAGTGAAAGGCACTTGGACCCCAGAGAGGTACATAAGGGGCCACAGTAGGCCCTTGCCCACAGAGCTCCACAGCCATGGCACGGACTGACCTTTCCACTCTTCGTGGGACCGGGTTTAGCCTTTCGTCCTCCAAGAGTGCCTCTGGGGTACCCCATACACCTGGCAGCCTTCATGTGTAGCCACAGAGGGCAGTGGCTTCAGCCACCCAGAGCTGTCTCCATAGTGACGGCTCCAGAGCCAAGCCTGATGTTTGAAAAAACACTCATAAAGGCACAACAGACGTGTCCCAGATGACCCATGTGTGTCCGTGAAGCGAAACATCCCAGGCTGGCCTGTGCCTGTTCAATGTCAGCTGCCAGTGGCCTTGATGGCCTGGCACATACCCAGCGCTGGGCTTGGAGCCCCTGCTTCCTCCCAGCACCTCTGGGCCCTACCTCAACCCTCCCACCTGCCTCCCCTGAGCCACTCTGAAGGGGGCTGTACCAGAGCTGTATTGGGCATCTTAGCTGTGTGACTTTGAGTACATACATCTACCTCTCTGAACCTCAGTGCTCTCATATCTGGGGTGGGCACGAGGAGGCTACCAGGATGCATTGCAAGGGGGAATGGTGGTAGGTACTGGATGTCAGGTCTCTCCATTCACCCCACTTCCCAGCATACCCTGCATGGGAACACTGGACCACTTTCCCAGGCAGCACCAAAACCCTCCCTCTGGCTTCCACAGCACCTCAGGCATCAGCAGCTATGAGAGCGCCCCCAGAGCAGACAGAGCTGTCAGCCTACCCACTGCCCCTCCTGTCAATCTGAACCACAGGTACCAGGGTCACTTTCCTCATTGGGATGGGCTGAGGTGACATTTGTCAGGACCTTGGTGAACAACACAGCTGTCCTTGAGTATCTGCATGATGTGGTTCCAGGACCCCCTTAGGGCTCTAAGAACCAGATACCCCAGTCCCCTATGTAAAGGGTGAGTGTTTATACAGAACTCGCACGTCTTTCTGTGTCCTTGAACCCTCTTGATGATTCACAGTACCTAGCAGAGTGAGTGTGCTGGGTGAAGTAGGTGTTCCTTCAAATGTGTTCCATCTATAGCTAGCTGAGCCCACAGACGTGGAGGACATGTATGCGGCGCTGACTGTACACACAATGAAATGGATGGAGGCATCTGACTTCTGAAGTACAGACCCAGGGAGTGGGCTTGGGGTATCAAGGTCCAGACCAGGGGATGGCAGAGAACAGACATGCCCCTCTGTTTGCAAGGGGGTAATGGCCCTTTGTAAGTCGGGAACACCAGAAGTCGAATGTGGGAAACAGCATCTAACCTACCCAGCACGCTGGCTCAGCCACACACCTTGCTGTTGAGGACCCTCTTGGTCCAGGGGCTGCCATGGGACTGTCACCACTGGCTTGGTACCACACTGCATACCACCAGGCCAGAGAAGATCCAGATTTAGACCTGAACCACGGTTCCCAGTGAGCACGTGTTGCTTTTATACCCTGGTGAAGCTGAACCGACACATACACCAGGCTCTTGTCCACACTAACTGGGAAAAAGTCCTGCTGGGTCCTGGGCAAAGGCTTTTAGGTGTGAAAGATCTGGCCTTGCTCCCTGAAGCCTCTACTGGCAGCAGAGACACCTGAGGCTCATAAAGGAGCCACCCAGGATGGTGGCCCCCTGGTAGGTGGGACGGTAAAGCCTAGAAACTAGTGGGGAAGCTGTGGGTGTACCTTTCCCATCCAGGGTTCCATGATACTCATCACTATCCTACCTCCCAGCTGCCCCCTACCCCCATTTCCAATCTTCTGTCTCTACTCACACCCTGTGGAGACAACAGTTCCTGTGGCACAGGCCCCCGGTGGTGCTTCCCCGACGGCCACTTGGGACAGGGACTCTGTCCCCTCTCGCTAGTATCCTCTCATCTCCAGGGTTCTCACCCTTACTTCATTCTTCTCACTCCAACCCCTAGTGCCTCCCTCACCCTACATCTACCTTCAAATGGCCCCAAACACCCCATCCCAGCAGGCAGAGCCCGTGAAGACAAACAAATCCTGAGCTTGAGTTCCAGTTCCACCAGTTAGGAGCTGTGTGATCTCTGAGAAGTCCCGGAACCTCCCCGAGCCTAAGTTCCCTCAGCTGGGAAACAGAAGCAGAGCCCATGCTAAGGTTTATTAGGATCAGACAAGATGGTGGGTGCGGTCATGTCTGCAAACAGAGCAGAACTAGGTTGGGACTGGACTGGAAGGAAGTGTAACGGGGGCTGGAGAGCCGTGGTCAAGAGCACATACTGATCTTCCAAAGGATGCAAGTTCAATTCCCAGCACCTACGGCAGGCAGTTTACAACTGTAACGCCAGCCCCAGGGAGATCCAACTCCTCTGGCTTTGGGAACCTGCATTTATGTATACATATCCATACATAGACACACAGACATATGCATAAGTTTAAAAAATAAATAGGCCAGGTGGGGGTGGCACACACCTTTAATCCCAACACTGGAGAGGCAGAGGCAGGCAGATCTCTGAGTTCAAGGCCAGCCTAGTCTACACAATGAGTTCCAGGTCAGCCAGGGCTACACAGAGAAACCTTGTCTTGGAAAAAAAAAAAAAAGTAAAAAAAAAAATAAATAAAAGAAGTATACTGGCTGGGCAATGGTGGCGCACACCTTTAATCCCAGCACTCAGGAGGCAAAGCCAGACGGATCTCTGTGAGTTCGAGGCCAGCCTGGTCTACAGAGCGAGATCCAGGACAGGCACCAAAACTACACAGAGAAACCCTGTCTCGAAAAACAACAACAACAAAAAACAAAAACAAAAACAAAAAACAAAAAACAAAAAAAAAGTATATTGGGGGGCTAGGCTAGGGAGATGACTTAGTTTCAGTTTATAAAGTGCTTGCCACTCAACCACAAGTTTGGGTCCCCAGCACCCACATGAAACTCTGAACATAAGGTGTGGAGAGATAGCTCCGCATTTAAAAGTGCTTATTGTTTTTGCAGAGGACCAGGGCTCAATTCCCAGCATCCAAGTGGTGGCTCACACCCCTCCAATAACTCCAGTTCCAGGAGATTCAGTGCTCTCTTCTCATCTCCATGGGCACTAGACACACATGTGGTGCACATACATACACACAAGCAAAACACTCATGTGCATAAATAAGCAAATACACACACACACACACACACACACACACACACACACACACACTTACATATCTCCATGCATGGCAGTGCATCTGTAATCTCAATTGGGAAAGTCGAGACTGGAGGATCCCTAGGAGTAGCTATAGCCAATTCAGTGAGCTCTGGTTCAGTGAGAGGCCCTGTCTCTGGAAATAAGGTAGAGAGTGACGGAGGAAGGCACCTGATGTTGATCTGGCCTCCACACACTGAGGTATAATGGAAGGCTTGGGCTGCAGCTTGATTGGTAGAATTCTTGCTGAGCATGCATGAGGTCCAGTCTCCAGCACCCCATAAAAATGAGGGTAGTGCCACACATGAGTAAGCCTGGCAGTAACTGGTGGAGGCAGGGGGATCAGAAGTTAAGGTCATGCCTGGCTATATAGTGAGTTCTAGGACAACCAAGGAATACATAGTGAGACCTTGTCTCAACAAACAAACAAGCAAACAAAGTATAAAGAATATTGAGCTGTGCCAGGCGGTGGTGGCGCACGCCTTTAATCCCAGCACTCGGAAGGCAGAGCCAGGCGGATCTCTGTGAGTTCGAGGCCAGCCTGGGCTACCAAGTGAGTTCCAGGAAAAGGCGCAAAGCTACACAGAGAAACCCTGTCTCGAAAAACAAAAAAACAAACAAACAAACAAAAAGAATATTGAGCTGTAACATAAGTATGCAATAAAATATGTCCAATTACTGCATTACAAATCATCAATGGCAGGGCTTCTGGGTATCAGGGGGAAGCTGGGTGCACACACACACACACACACACACACACACACACACACACACGAGCTCTGTGCCCAGGGAACGTGGCCTTTAGCCACTCATTCCTCCTCCTGTCTATCCCTCCCTTCCTCGCTTGCTCCTTCCCTCCCCCACCCATCATGTTATCCACTCTACACCTGTGGGACACCTGCCATGCCTGGGGAGGACACTGGCAGAGCCGTCTATTACCATTTTTTAACCTATTTAGACATTTACCTAAGTCTATTTATCCATTAGGTAGAGTGACACTAGACAGGCTTGCTGAGTCTTTTGAATCCTCACGACCGTTCTCACATACCGCTTACAATAAAGACACGGGGACCAGGGGCTGGCTCTACGTGGGTGGCCCTCTGGCCTTAATGCCACATCTCTGTTCTCAGGGCTGGTCTCTCATTATGGTGGATGAGCCTCCCACTATCCACGGCTCCCAACTTCCCTTAATCCAAAGTCCCTCTGACTTGGTTACATGGCTCTGACACCTGAGTGCCACCTGCCTTGTGACTCCCAGGGCCTGTGACGTCACCCCTCCTTTGTTCATTTGTCAAAGTGTGTCCTATGACTTCACAGGCACCAGTGGAAGCCTAGTGGAAAATCCTCAGGAGGCCCATGTGCCACTTAGTGCTTCTGAACCCCAGGCAGGGTCGGCCTCACCATCCTTATAAGTAAGAAGGCCATTTGCTGGGTCAGGCAAGACCTGTGGAGTGACAGAAGCTGACAAATGGGATCCAACTCCCCTTGATGCCCTGCTCCTCCCATACACGGGGTAGATGAGGCTTATCTTTCCAAGCATCCGGAGGTTCCAAGAGGGTGCCCACATACCCCGGGTTGCACAATGAGGCAGGGCTCAGTCCTGCAGGCTCTTTATCTCACCACCCACAAAGGATAGATGTACTTGGGGACAGTATGCTGAATGCAAGTGAGGAGGAAAGCCAGCTTCCACGGTACACCCAGATATCCCAAGTGCAGTGGGGATTCAGGGCGGATGCTGACTTGCTCTGTGGACCTCAGGGGCAAAGCATCAAAGGAGGACCAGGGAGAGGTACACAGAAAACCAGGATCCAGCAGTGTAGGGGTCACATACATTGGAGCTGAACTTGGGGCCTGAGGCACAGGCTGGAAAAGTCCTCTGCAAATGTTCATTCACACTTGGAACTAAGAAACATTAATTTATCCAACCCCATCATTTTATAGGTGAGGAAATGGAGGCTCGGAGAGGGCAAAGGATGCATGCCATGATGCATGTAAATGGGTGGTCAAGCCAAGACCTGACTGTTCTGACCACGGTGTAGACCCTTTTCACCCCACTCCAAGGACAGAGAAGAAGGGCTTTTAATAAGAGGCCACTTGGAAGCTGTCATGGGGCCAGGTGGGACTTGGGACTGGGGAGCCATAGGGCCTCCTGTCCCAATGTGTACCTTCCTGGGTGTGTCTGGATGTCTGAAAGGCCGCCCTGAGAGCGGTCATCTCTCCACCTGCTGGGGACAATGGATCAAGTGACATCGCAGGGGAGAGTAACTGGCCAGAAATAAGGAGTCTATGTGAGGGTCAGGTGGGGAGGCAAAAGCTGGAAGATGAACGTCCTGTGCTGACAGCTTTGTGTCGTCAAGTGTGGCTGGCCCTTGACACACAAGACCCTGCATCCTGCCTTGTCCCTGCTATTGGGGAAGTGCCCAGGCAGGCTCCCTTGCACATTTCTCAGGGATGCTGCACAGGGGCCTGTGAGTGACCTGGGGCTATGTTCCTTCTTGAACTTGGGGAACTGAGGCCCAGAGGGAAGGGACTAACCTTGAGCACACCCTGAGTTAGTACAGGTGAGACTCTGAGTTGAGAATGACAGATTGGGGGGGGGGGAGCTGAAGCTTGGAGGCAGCAGGAGGAACCAAGCCAGTGACCCAGCAGTCAGTTCATCCCTCTCCTCCCTGGACGCTTAAGGAACTGAAGACAGGCTCAGAGGACAGGCCTGGCACCCTTCCTGTGTCCACTGATACCCTTTCCTGACACAGGATCATACTGGCTGCCATGGGTTCATAGTCCCATCTCCCAGGCCTCTCTTCCTAGGTCAGTGTCCTGGTCCCCAGCATAAGATTGCCTGGTCCAATCTTAGCCCCCAACCCCAGGAAAGTTGTTAAAACATCTAGGCCAATGGGCCGACAGGCTGCCTGCCTCACATGTACAGCACCACCATGTTTACACTGAATTACTTCCCTGGAAAGCCCTCTGGCTTATCTTCACCTAGAAGACTCCTATTTGGTCCTCAAAGCCCAGCCTAGGTTTGTTTCCTTTGTGAACACACATACGACTTCCAGAACCGATTCAAGTCAGCTCGCCTGTCCCGGACTCACACTGGGGCAGGATGGGTCTTAACACAAGTGGTCTGGAAGGGGAAGGGTCTCACTCTCATCTCTGAGCCTGTACGCTGCAGCCTCACAGCACACGCTGGGTCCCCTCTGGCTACTGACAAAACTGGGCACTGTGCCCAACATAGTGCCTGACCTGTTCTAAGACCAGGAAGGGGCCACTTCTAGGGCAAGAAGTAGATGCTTGGAATCGGGGGGACCTGAGAAGTAGATGCTTGGAATCGGGGGGACCTGAGTTCAAATCTTGTTTCTCTGTGTCGGGTGGGACAGATCTATGTTGTTGAGAGTCAGTTTCCTCATTTGTAAAATGGGAATAACTACACATACTTTGCGGAGAGATGACTGAACCCTCTGCCTGGTACATAATAAAGGAACAAATGCCTATCGTATACTATGTTATGTAAATTAACACAGCATATTCTAACAAGAGCAAATGAAGACTATGGTGCCCTGGAGACCCATCTCTTTCGGGGGAAAAACCATCTTCGGAGGGGCTGCTCTGATCTTACACACCCTGCACCTCAGCTTAAGCCCCTCATAACTATCTCTCTCAGAGTTGCAAACACTCCAGGCCAGCTGGTGTCCGGAAACTGCCGAGGGTCCATCCTCAAGTCCCGCATGCAGGCATGGAAGCTTCTGCAACTCATCCCGGGAGATGGAGTGAGGTGGACCAGGCTGGGGTCAGGGGGTCACAGGAAGTGATGCTGGGGGTGCCAGGGGACGTGGAAGGCCCTGCAGAGGCACCACGGAAAACAGTCCAGGCTGCAGGAAACGGGCCCAAAGCTGACGAAAGGCAGACGGATCCCAGGCCTGGGTCCTAAGCTCTAAGCTTCCCACATCTCCCAGAAGCTCGTGTAAGGCTGTTTGAACACTAGCCTCAGTGTCTCCAGCTCTGGGGATCACTAGGTCCCACAGCAGCGGAGGGTAGGACGCTAGCCCAGCAGTGGGCAGCCTGCCTTTGGAGCCGCAGAGGCAAGACTCTGATGTAAGTCCCTGGGGAATTACTAATTTAATGCCTATGCTTCCTTCTCCCCCCCCCCCACCGCCCCCTCATGAAAGGAGGGGCTGGGTGTGGCTCAGTTGCTCTAGCGCTTGCCCAGCAGGAAGGAAGCCCTGGGTTCAATCCCAAGCATCACATAAAACCAGGAGTGGGGGGTTCACGCCTGGAACCAGCCTTCGGGATGCAGAGGCAGGAGAATTAGAGGTTTATGGTCACCGAATTTGAGGCCAGCCTGGAATACACAGAACCCTGTCTCAAATTGAGGCCAGCCTGAGCTACAACGAGACCTCTCAAAAGAAAAGAAAAAAATCCATGTCTTCCATTTCATCCCTTCCTGAAGCGGCATCCAGGGCACTCATGTTTCTCGTTGGCCCGCTAGGACACGGGGTCCTAGGAGAAGACACAGGGGCAGTCCCAACTTTAGCAAGCAGGGTGCAGAGACAGGAAGGTGACGTCCCTTGAAGGTGCCCTGGATGGACCTGGCTTTGCAGGTTGCTGCTCTCCGACAAGCGGGGCCACCGTCCCACACCCCTTCCCCAATGGCGGAAAGCGTTCCCACCCCTGCCTTCTCAGAGGCCCCTCTGAGGAACACGACTGCAATAAAGGCACCCCTGTGTGTCTCTGGGGAAGCCGGGCTGGGGGTAGCGAGGGGGGCCCACAAAGGCCTGGCAGCTGTGTGTTTGCAAACAGGGGAGCTGAGCTGTGCAGAGGGGCTGAAAGCAGTAATTGTCTTTAATTAAAGGAGGTTGGAGGCGGCGCGGGCTTTGACAAAAGAGATTTCCAGCCTGTGAGCAGCTTCAGCCAGCACTGGATCTGGGCGCCCTCGGCTTTGTCCCTGTGGGGCCTGGCCCCGTGGAGGGCTCGGCCAACACCTGCCTGCTGGGCGGGGGTGGGGGTGGGGGGTGACGCAGAATATGCACCAAGGGACCGTGCCAAGGATCCAGCTCGGCCTCACTCCCTTACACACCCACTCACACAGTTAGCACAGCGGAGTGCTTGTGATGTAATTGCGGTTAGTGCTCCTGGGTCTACCGGGACACAGCTGCGACAGTACCCATGTCTGAGAGGTTCAGCAGACGTAGACTCTGGTAGGTAGAACTCACCCTGTACACATTAGCCTGGCATCACTATTGTTCTTCCTGTCGCTGCAGAGCATCCTGTGTGTACCTCCTGACAGCACAAAATGTGAGCAAACACTCCTGGCGTGGGTTCAAATCCCGGCTTTGCAGCTTACTGACTGTGCAACCTTCAGCCGGTGACTTCCTCTCTCTGTGCTTCTGCTTGTCCACCCATGAAAGGAGGGTGATCAAAACAGCACATCATTCATAGGTTATAGGAGGGTCTGATTGATCCCATGGTGTCCACTCGGCATCCATGGCCATTGACCATGATTCTTTTATTCAACTCTGTATCTGTTTGGAGTCTCCGGAGGCATTCAGTTGATGGGGAGAACTCTGCTGCAGGAGGCCAGCTGGGTTCCCCAGCCTCAGTTTTTCCTCCCTCACACAGGGAGGTAGGAAAGGACTGCTCTGCGTTTGGGGGAGCTTGGCAGGCAATTCCTGTGGAAGCAGGCTTCTCATAAGAGCAGCCCTGCCCAGCCGGCTCTTGCTCCCCATGCATACAAATGGGCTGGCTTCCCACCCCAGGCAGCCGCTCCGTCTTTTGTCTTCTCGGTCTTCTCACACCAGGCTTGGCCTCAGAAGCATCTGCAGCCCCCACAGCAGGCATGCACATGCTAGTGAGCCTCTCTCCCCACAGGTGCGTGCGTGCGTGTGAGCGCACACACAGACTCATGCACCTGTCTGGTCTCGCTCACCAGCTCCTTCCTACCAGACAGAATCTCAGCATCCCTTCAACACGCTCCAAGCTCCACGACCTCTGGGTCTGAGGTGCGTAGGAGAAAGGGGCTGCTCGCAGTGTCTGATCCCCTCCAGCTGGCTGGTCTGGGTGGTCGAGAGAGGTGGAGGGAGGGGCAGAGGGTGAGCATCTGGGCCAGCCTCTTGGGGAGTGGGAGGGGAAGCCCCAGTCTGCTTCAGGGAAGGGACGGGCAGGAAGGCCCACCGTGAGGAGTGCTGTGGAAGGCTGGGAGATACTGCACCCCACACCCACTCAGGATCTGAGGCCCTCGGTTCATCTCTTCAGGGAGAGACGAGGTTGTCACAAATGGGGACAGGTGCCTGAGCACCAGGGGTTCTTCAGAATCAACAGGCCAGACCTCATGTGGCCAGTGTGGGGCTGAGGTGCCAGGCAGCCAATGTGGGTTCCAAAGGAGTGTGGGCCCTTACACACACACACACACACACACACACACACACACACACACACACACGGCTCTTGCTCTGAGAGAGCAGAGAGAAGAGGGGCAGACTCCAAGTTAGACCAGGTCTCATCTATATCACCCATTGTCCCCATGACCATGTGACCCCATTACCTCCAGCATCTGTGAGGAGGGTAGGCCTTAAGAGCCCCTTTGGTCTCCCTTAGAAAGCTATTTAGATATTAGCAGGCTTGCAGGGCATTGGGAGTGGACCCTTCCCTCATACTCAGCAAAAGGTAGGAAACTTGTAAAAGTAGGAATCAAAACATTGGAACTTAGTTACAGAACAAAGGACTGGGATTGGAGTGGCCTGATTGGCTTTGAGAGAAGATGTGACTCTGAGCCCTGCAAGGTCACTAACAGATAACTAGCCAAAGACTTTCTGTCTGTCTGTCTGTCTGTCTGATCTTTTTGAGACAGTGTTCTCTGTGTAACAGTAGACCAGGCTGGTTTGGAACTCACAGAGATCCACCTGCCTCTGCCTCCTGAGTGCTGGGATTCAAAGTGTGTGCCACCACTGCCCATCCAGAGACTTTCTTATAAAGCACAAGGACTTCCTATTGTCCCTCCTGTAATAGTCAATTGCAATGGATGTGTCAATCACCTGCCTAGGAAAACAGTGCTCAGGACAAGCTGCCTGTTCTAGAGACCTGAATTAATGAATCTGGTGTGTTTGTGTGTGTGTGTGTGTGTGTGTGTGTGTGTGTGTGTGTGTGTAGGGGGTGTCGTCCTCTGTCACTATCCATTTTATTTTTTGAGATGTGGTTTCTTACTGAACTTCAATTTCACCGGCCAGGTGAACCTCAGGGATCTTCCTGTCTCCGTCCCTCCAGCACTGGGATTACAGACATGCACCACATGCAGCTTTTTTTTTTTTTTTTATTTTGTTTTGGTTTTTCAAGACAGGGTTTCTCTGTGTAACAGCCCTAGCTGTCCTGAAACTCACTCTGTAGACCAGGCTGGCCTCGAACTCATAGAGATCCACCTGCCTTTGCCTCTGGAGTGCTGGGATTAAAGGCGTGTGCCACCACCGCCCGGCCCCACATGCAGTGATGGTTAGCTTCAGTTGTCAACTTGACACTTCCTAGAATCAACTGGAAAGAGACTCTCAGGCAGGGGCTGTCTAGATCAGGTTGGCCTGTGTGCACGTTTGTAGATGATTACTTTTATTATATTAATTGAGGGGGAAGAATCATGTGGACACCACCATTTCCGGGGCCTGGGGGCCTGGACGGTAAAGAGTGGAGAAGCAGAGCGAGCGAGCGAGCGAGCGCAGGCATGCGTGCATTCAGCAGCTCTCTGCTAGACTGTGGATGTGACAGACTGCCTTAACTTCCCTGTTATAATGGGCCATAACCTTGAATTACAAGCTAAACTGTACCCCTTTGAGCCCAAGTTACTTTTGTGAGAGTGTTTTACCATGGCAACAGAAAACTAGGACATCATGCTAGCCTGGCAAGCATGCTATTGACTGAGCCATCTCCCCAGCCTGGGACTTCAGGGAGAGTCGAAAGCCTGCCCTAAAACATGTCGACTTGGCGGTCCCTTCCACCGTCACCCACCCTCACCTCCAAGGGTGTGCACTCTCCTGCTGTACAGGAAACCAGGGAATTGAGGGGAGTCCAAAGCAAGATCTCCTCAAAGGGTGAGTCCCATTTGTCCGGCTCTTGGCTTCTTGGTCTGCCCCTTTGACCTTGGGAACCCCAGGGCTGAGAGCAGGGCTTCCCCAGCATGATCCTGGGTGGGGTGGCTGGAACCCCCCCCCCCTTCATCTCTGCATGTAACTGTGAGAGTGGAGCCATGGCAGCTTCTTCCTTTCTCTTCAGAGCCTCTGCTAAACACTGCGCATGTCCTGGGGGACTTCGGTACCTGGCCTGCTCCGGCTCCCATGGGCCTCACACTGGACCCTCCGGTCAACCTCCCACCACGGCAGATGAGATAGCAGGGACAGAGCAGGAGGCCCCTGGTCAGGGCACAGAGGGGACATGGGACTTTGAGCAAACACACAATAGCACACAGGCAGCAAGGAGAGCACAGGCCGGGCCAGCTGTCCCGAGGATCGGATCTGAAGATAAGGAGACTGTGTGCACCATGGCCCTCTCCAAGGGAAGCCTGGGTGGCTTCCTAAGCCCAGCTTGGCTCCAGAGGATGGATGTTTTATGCTGCAGTCATAGCTCTCCCGTGGTCCTGCTCTGCCCAAGGAGGCAAGCAGCTCCTTCGAGTCTCAGGGAAGATGGGGAAGGGGCTGTAAAGACTGGAAGAGGAATGTAGATGAAGGAGAGACAGCATGTTGGGGAGGCAGAGAGAGGGAGGCAGTCCAGGAGCCCCTTAGGGGAGACCCCAAAAGAGAAGGGAAAATAGATGGGGGGGAGGGCATGAGAGGAGGGAGGGAGAGTGGAGTTCAGAAAGAGTGGAAAGGGTGTGTACATAAAGGCTCCCTGTAGAGGACTAGGAAGCCTTGAGAAGCCTGGCCTGGGAAGATCCTTCATGCTGTCCATGGTGGGGTAGGGTATGTAGGAAGATGGAGAGCTGGAGGGGACAGGAGGAGAAGCCAGTCTTAGGAGCCAGCTGGGAATGAGGCCAAGGGTGAATACGTGGGGCTGGGTGCTGTCAGTGTTCCAGAGTATGAGTGGAGTGTGTGCTCGGGCCCAGGCAGGTGTGGGCACCAGGGCAAAGTGTCCCTTCTCTCTCAAGGCCACATACTCTGCCTGTCCATAGCCCTAAGAACTGAGCTGCAGGTTTGACTTATATTGAATATATCTTGTGCTCACAGGATGGGAATGGTGTCAATAGTTTGAGGTGGGGAAAGGGGGAAATGGGTGGATTCCATCCACTCACCCACCCATCTGTCCATTCTCTACCCACAGAACACCTTCCATTTGTAGGGCTGCAGTAGCAATCTCCAGCAGACCCTGTACACGGGAAGGTCCTGTTCTCAGCACGGATGTGATTCTATCAAGTGCCATGCTCCAGGATCTGGTCCTGGCGTTGGCTCACCTGTAAGAGGGGGTGTAATCCCAACACCCTGGGCTTGTTGAAGGCCAGGCAGCACGCTAGAACAGGGCCGCTTCTCCAACCACACTGGCTTCCTACCCACTGTCCCACCCCTTGGTGACTCTGACTCCTCTAGGAAGACCCTGAATGTTCAAAGGCTGCCAACTCAGCCAGGCCCTGTGGGTGGCCACAGCTGTGCAGCCTGCTGGGGTGACAGGCTGGGTGAGCCCTGCCCAGGCTTGGCAGCTGTGGAATGAACATAGTGGGGCACGCACCCACCCATAGATGCCCCACACCTGCCCTGTCTCCTAAGCCTTGAATACCCAGGCTATTTCTGCTTGTCCACCAACCAGGTCTCAGCTCAGACACCCTTCCCTCCAAGAAGACCTGTGGCCTGTCCATGCTGGATGTGGTTCCATCTCTACCTCCTAAACACTCCTATAGGTCCCCTTTGTCTTCACGCTCCCTTCCTTCACTGGGATCTCCTTGTCTCTCCCACCATGAGCCTCTGGAGGTAGAGGCCAAGTTGGATCAGTACAGGGCCTGGCACACTGTAGGGTGTTTGCTGGGCTTTGGGCTGAGCATCTGGCCAAACGCTGTCTGGTGCTGCTTGCCTTGAGGATCACATCCATGCACATCCATCCCTGTAGCCAGCATCAGGACTGGGGCTGAGTCTAGGGGTACAGGGGTTGGGACTACGGAGAGGGAATGATTTGGGCTGCGGGGCTGCACCTAGGTGGAGTTGATGGAAGCAGAAGCGTCAAGAAGTCTATCAGTGGCAACCCCTCCCATTATGCCCTTCCTCAATATATGTAAAGTGCTTTGCAAATGAAAATTCAAGACATATCCTGCCCTCTTGAGCAGGAATGCTGGTTCGAGGCCACACAGTGAGCAAACCCTGAGCATGCTCACCAGCTCCACTACCCAAGCTTCAAATCGGGAACCAAATAACCCTAACTTCAGCAGGCTTCCCGAAGTGCCCCCTATAGGTGGGGGTGGCTCATTCCCCTCCAAAGCTAGCCTGTCTCCAACTCCTTCCTTCCCCTTCCCCAAGATGGACTCAGCTGCCTCTCCCCAGCCCCCGCAGGGCCCCCTCCCCATTTTCCATCGGGACGTGACATTCACCAGCGTCACTTCTGGTCTCATCTGCGGAGCGCCCCACCCCCGGCAGCTAATCCCCACAAAGCCCCGCGCTGGGCGCAGCATGACAAGCAGGCCCCAGCCGCCCGCGGCTCGGCCGAGCGTGCTCGCAGGGGCCGAGGCGGGATTCTGCGAGGCTGTCACTCTCGCCTTCCGCGCCTCTAATTGGATTCGCAACACGCAGAGGTCAGCAGAAACGCTATGGAGAGGAGAATCAAAGGGAAGGGGCGTCCGGATATAAAGAGAGGCATTCTTCCCGGGCCACAAAGACGGCAGCCCGCAGGGGCGGAGGGGACCCCGAGAGGGGCTGCCCATCTGGAAGGGAAAGGAGAAGGAACGCTGCACCTCTCATCACTTGCTTGGGTCTTGGGCTTGGTCACCAGGGTGGGGTCTGAGTGGCATTCAGGGCCTGCTGTAGGGGGCAATTTTGGAATGTGGATTTAGGGAAGCTCATGAGGCAGTCACACTGGATCCTGGCTTACCACTGACTCCCTGGAAGATGCGGCAGGTCTCCCAGGGCCTCAGTTTCCTCTGGTGGAACAGGATACTACCAGTTGCTACTGGCTGATGGCATGGGGCAGAGGGCCCTCAGCAGGGGCAATTCATCCATCCCTACCCTTTGCAACATTCCTATGCCTGTATAGAGCAGAGGCTAGCCTCTTTCTACAGAAAGCAAAAGGATTCATTCGACCAAGGTGAACCATCCCCAGACTGAGTAGAGCCGACAATGCCATCCTGTGCATTTTTGGCTCATAGGGATCCGGAGGGTCAGTTAAGTATAAGGAAATGGACAGGAATATATACTAGAAAAGGTCTGAGTGTGTACTGGAGCCTGTGTGCTCTCCTGTACATAAGCAAGTTCTATGTGTACATGCACACACACACACAGAGAGAGAGAGAGAGAGCGAGAGAGAGAGAAGACAGGGGCTGTGGGCAGCCTGGGACCAGCCTCGCTGCAAAGCAGGCCTTGTTTGCTTTAAGAACATTGGCTGCACTGACTCTGGCTCATGAAAGAGACAAGAGGCAGAACTCAAAGGGAATTTCTAAGAGACAGAAAATCGATGGCCCTGACATACTGGTCCCCGAAAGTGTCTCTCTTACACATACGTGCATGCGCCCATACACCCCATTCAGTATGCGCACACATACTCACAAACACTCATTTTCAAGGGCACATATATTATGTCTGACTTGATATGATATATACACAGGTCTAGGGATAAGTAAAGATCTGTGGGAGGGTGTGCATCTGTGTAGACACACACCTCCCAGTGCCTGTGTATACACAGTAGCAGCACACACACAAGGCACTAGCGGCTCTCCATCAAGGATGGACACACATGCCTATAGGGTACAGAACACATGTTCCAATCCATGCACATGATGGCTAATTCAGCAATCATGAGTGTGCTCCTTCCTGCACATAGATATGCAAGGGTTGCTATAGCTCACAGTGAGCTCCAGAGTCACCCACACAGGCAAGGGCATGTGTGCAGCCTATTATGAGATGTACAGGCACACTCATGGATCCAGGGACGCTATGTATTTGCAGGTGCTGGGGTGGTGGACCACATGTACATATGGGTACACAAACATGCTCCCAGCAGGCCCAGCACATACGTATGCATAAGGGGCTCCTCTGTGCTGACCTGGGTCTCTGGGGAACTCCCCTAGACAGACACTTTTGACAGCAGCATGTGGGGGAGGGCGGATAAGGGCTGGGGTTGCCAGGGAGACGGCTGTGGGGCTTCAGGGGTTCCCAGAGCTCTCCCGCCTGCCCAGGCAGTACAAAAATGCCAGCGAGCAGTCCTAGGTCTTTAGAGTTTGCCCATCACACAGGGCTGGTTTTAGAAAGATCAGGAGTCTGGTCTTCCCCCAAGGAGTCAGCACGACTCTGTTGGGTACCAGCTGAGGTCTGCAAACCTGCAGGGTAGAATCTCTTTTCAAAGGCTGACAGCAGGCCCTGGGACCAGCAGGCTGGGTTACAGGGACCAAAAAAGCTCTGCACAGTCACTAGGGCCCCACCCAGGCCACACCCCATGTTTCCATCCAACATCCAGAGTTTAAGTAACAGCCCTCTGCTGGATGTGTAGTCTGGAGCAAGTCCTTTGCTTTCTCTGAACCTATCTCCTCATTTGCAAAAGAGGACGGTAAGGACTGAAGTGTGGAAGTTATTAAGATGTCACCTCACAGTGTAGACAGGCTCCCTTTGCCTGCGAGGATGGTAAATGTTAGCTCCAGGGTTTGCCTGCCTTGCCAGACCTTCCCACTGCCCGATAGCCAGGTATCTGAGTGTGGAGGGTGAGGTGGAACCTTTGTCCTCAGATGTTCACGGCTTCCTTGATGGTCTCTTGAGGACTGTGGGGACCAGGACCAGGCAGAATCAGGAGCTGTTTGTATTCAAGAGTCATTTTATGGGTAGAGACACTGAGTTCCAGGGATAAGCTGGGGGAAAAGTGCTTTGCCAGGGTCCCAGATGAAGAGGTGTAGGACCCAGATTTGCACCTAGGTGCCCTGACTCCGAGCTGCTCTTGGGGCACCCACTAAGAGCATCCTGACAGGAGAACACAAGGCCATGCCACAGGTACACATTTGGTACCTGCTACATACCAGGCTTGATTGCAACCGCAGGGCCACCATCACCATGTGTCTCCCTGACACGTGCACACCACCCTGCTCTCCAGCAGCTTGACCAGGGTCCACCTGCACAGCCCTCCTGGAGTAAGACCACCATCCTTCTCCGTCTTTTGAGCTCACCAAACACTTCTTAAAATTACTATTTATGAGGTGGGGGTGGGGGCGGGGGGCATGTATGTGCTAGAGTGCGTGTGTGGAAGTCGGAGGACAATTTTCAGTGGTCAGTTGGTTCTCCCTTTCCTCCTTGTTGGGGCAGGGTCTCTCTTACTCCTCAGCGGCATGCTGAAGGTTATGCTCTGCTACATGCAGCGGTTTGTGTGGGTTCCGGGTAGTAACTTAGGTCAGCAGACTTGTGCAGCTAGCCATGGTGCACACAGACACACACACACACACACACACACACACACACACACACACACACAGATAGACAGATATACACACACAGGCACATAGACAGACAGACAGACACACACACACAGAAACACACATACACACATACAAACACATATACACACAGGCACACACACAGATAAGACAGATACACACAGGCACACACAGATAGATAGACAGACATATATATATATATATATATATATATATATATATATATATATATATACACACATATACAGGCACACACATACAGATAGACAGACAGACACAGAAATACACATACACACACAGGCACACACACAGGCACACACACACAGACACATACACACACACACACACACACACACACACACACACACACACACACCATCCTCCTCGCTCCTTGAACACTTTGCACCTCCCTCAAACCTTGGGAAGCTGGAGTTACTGCTTCTGCTCTATAATAGGGAAACTGAGGCTCAGGAAAAGGAGCTGCCTGATTGAGTTCCAGGACTGGCAAGTGGTGGAACAGGGAGCTCTCCTTGTCCCCAGCTCTGTGTGTGCACAGACCCAGGACATACAGCCATTGCTCAGGCCCCTGGGCCCTTCATCAGGCCCCTGGGCCCTTCATCAGTCTCCAGGCAGGACCATGCAGGGAAGTGTGTGACCACTGCCCAGGTAGAACAGAGCAGGAGACCGGGACCAAAGTCACATTTGTCAGCATGAAGGACAAGAAGGAGCCCCCAGTTCCGAGCTCTCAGGGGAAATCCGACTACAAGCCCCACCTATGAGCATCTGTCCAACCACAGACAGTGACAGGGATCCCAGTCAGCTCCAGGATTGGAAGCACTCCAGCCTCTCCATCACGGTAGTGAGACGTCTGAGATGGGACAGTGGGCTCTGCCACGTACTTATCACACACCTATGAGGCAGGTACTACCACGGACCCTGAAGGGGACAGAGTGTCTACCCAGGTGGAAGCTATACTCCCCTGGGGGAAGACAGGAACATTCTAGCAAACACACAAGGGCTGCCAGCAAAGTACTTGCTTTGAAGAGCTGAGTTTGGATCTTCTACCTGTATGGAAACAAAGGAAAAGCGGAGGGTGGTGCACATATCCAATCCAGTGCTGGGGGACAGGGATGGGCGGGTCCCTGGGACCAGCTGACCTGCCAGTCATGCCAAATGGGTGAGCTCTGGGTTCGGTGAGAGACTCTGTCTCAAAAAATCAAGTGACATGACTCAGAGGTAAAGCCACTTGCTGCTAAGTCTGACGGCCTGAGTTTGAACCCTGGGACCCATGTGGTACAAAAAGAACTGAGTCCCAAAAGTTGTCCTCTGACCTCCAGACAAGTGACCTATCACACACACACACACACACACACACACACACACACACCCCTATAACTATGAAAAAAATAAAGTGGAGAATAATTGGGGAAGACCCCTGATGTTGACCTCTGACTTCAACATGCACATACATGTGTACTCACACATGAACAAGTATACACATACAAAGAAGAAAATACACAGAATGGCTATCCAAGTAAAGAACAGTCCATGTAGAAGAACAAGGAGGCCAGGGTGGCAGAGGAAAACACTGAAGGAGATAGGGACAAAGCATTCAGGACTTCCTGGGCCACTGGCCTGGCCTCCTTTCTAGATGAGGAGCCTAGGGAACTCTGAGCAGACGGTGTTCTGGGGAGCCCTCTGGCTGAAGTGCATGGATTGAGGGGTGAGGTGGGGGCAGGTGGGGTGGTGGGACAGGCTGGACCTTATGAAAGACAAGGAGCTAGACAGAACGGGCTGTAGGGCCCCAGGGAGAAGAGGCCGAGGGCTGGATACACAGTGAACACCAGACCGACAAGTGTTAACTTCCTCCAGGGCCTTCAATCTGCAACTCACTGGTAGAGTCCATGAGAGACACAGACGTGGGAGGACCACAGGATGGAGGGTCTGGGCCCCACAGTCTGGCTGTGTAATCCAAGATGGGTTAGAACTTACAATCCTGCCTCAGTCTTCCAAGTGCTGGAGTCACAGGCCTGCTTCATGGTGCCTGCCTTCTCAAGCAGTGTATTTCCTTGGGCCTCAGTGCTTACCAGCTACACAACTAGTGAGCAGAATACCTGCCTCAGTCCCCGGGTCCCCCGGTCCTCCGGTCCCCCGGTCCAGGACAGCGGGACAAGAGACCAAGAGACTGGAGTGCTCATGTGGTGTTAGATGTGAGTGAAATGGGGGTGGCTCTCCTCGGCCTGCGGGTGGGATGGACAGACATGCTTCTGTGGCCAGAAAATTCACACACACACACACACACACACACACACACACACACACACACCAACAGCCATAATGGAAGGGAGCTTGGTTGAGCAGCATGGCCCAGGGCTGCTAGAGGCTAGGTGTCTCCAGGCCAGCCCACCCTTCAAGGGGACCCCCCAGTCACAGGCCAGTTCAGTTGTCTGGGGGATTATCTATAGACTGCTAACGTTACCCTCAGACCTCTACATAGCCATATGGACTCTGGGCATGAGAAGCCCCACCCAGCTGGGGACAGCCCTCTTCCCACCCAGCCATAGTCCAAAGCTTTTTTAGGCCCTTGGGGAACTCTGGGATCCCCCCGCCACCCCCCGCCCACCATGAGAGGGAGCACAGTGGAGTGGGGCACTCCATGCCGGACACTACAGAGATGACAGAATGCTCGGAACACCCGGGCCAGGGAGGCTACCCGCTGCGCTTGAGTCCCAGCTCTGACCTCACAAAGTGTCCAGCAATTTGGCTTTGGTTTTCCTGTCTCTAAAATGGCAAAGGCAACCACGTGGGCATCATTAAGATCAAAGTATCTCACAGGGTAAGGCTAGATGACTCAGAGAGCCCCCGGGCTCTGCTGCAGCCAGGCGGGCGGGTGTCAGTAAATAAACACCGCACACATGGGAAACGTGTGACCATGGTGGAGAGAAACCACCAGGCAGGGCACGCACAGCGAGGAATTATTACCAGGGACGCAGCAGGCTCTGTACCTGGAAGTGAGTGAGCTCGGTGAGCCACACTTCCGTGTGGCTTGAACAGATCGAGTTGGTGTCTGGGCACTTTTGTGAATCTGCTGAACAAGGAATTAACAGTATAGTATACAGTCCCTCATTCCCAGGTGGATTTGGGGTGAGGAAAGGGACTCCCACAAACCTTAGTTCAGGTCTCTCTTTTTAAAAATTACATTTTTTATTTACTTAATAACTTATTGTACGTAGGTATGCACTCCAGTTCACAGGCCATGACACACATGTGTGGAGGTCAGAGGACAACTTGTGGGAGTCTGTTCTCTCTTTCCGTCATGTGGGTCCGGGGATCAAACTCAGGTCCTCAGCCTTAATGACAAGCACCTTTACCCACTGACCCTTCTTGTCAGTCCAGTTCAAGTCTCTTATGGGCTGTGTAGCCTTGGGCAACTCCTGTTCCCTCTCTGGGCATCAGTTCCTTCTATAAGGTTTAAAGTTCATACCTGGAGGCGCGGGGTGGGAGGATGGGGGGGAAACAGTAGGGCTAGGACTTAAAGACAAAGGCCCCAGGGAAGGGACACCCCAACAGGGTGGGGCAGAGGCCAGCGCAGGCCAGTGGGCCCGGAGCCAGCTGCTACAGAGCAATGAAAATCTCTTAACCACACAGCATTGTTAACGGCTCCCAAATCCTGTTGTACCACAGGCTTAGGAAGGCTTAAACTGTTAAATGCATAAACTTCCTCAATAAACGGGGCCTCTCTCGCCAGATCCCGGGCCCGGCCAGATGAAAAGGCAGTGGGCCGGAGGGAAGGGAATGTCTCCAGCAGTTTATGAGCCTGTTGGAGTGTGGTGGAGGCAGCCTGGCCCAAACCTGTCACCCCGGTACTGTCTGGGTCAGAGGAAGCCAGCATAAGGTCGAAAGGATGACAGAACATGGCTCTAGGGACGGCTAACCTGAGCCAAGGAAAACCCCTCATAGCAATGTCATCTTGGACAGCTGCAAAAACTTCTCTGAACCTCGGATTCTTTCTTCTTTAAAATGGATGCAACCCACAGGGAGGTGGGGGTGGGGTGAGTGATCCGTGAGAGACACCACTGGTGCGGAAGAAATGAGACGTGGGAGGTCATGAGATCATAGCTCTGAGACTGTCGCCTACATGGGGTCCCATGGTGGCCTTGTCTCTGCTTCCGAATCCGATGGGAAGTTTAGGAAGGGGTCCGTACAGGAGAGAGACACTGGGCAAGTGGTACTGCTGGATGAAGGGCATAAGTAGCTTCTCTGGCTATAGGCTAATGGAGGTTGGGGGGGGGGGCACCTTCTCTGAGGTCTCTTGGCCACCTGGAGTGCTTCCCCCCACCCCTGGGATCAATTCCACCCACCACTCTCTGGATAGAAAGCAAGAGTCCTGCATAGCCCACATGGCCTCCTCCACCGGGGTGGGAGTCGGGGTGGGGCTTCTGGCTGCTCCTCCTCTTCACAAGTCCCACATCCTAATCCTGAGCTCTTTAGTCCCAACCCTCATCACTCACTTTTCCAACCCTTCCCATCCCCCAGACCAGGGACTCCTGAGTAATGGGGGTGGGGCAGGTTTAACACCCCTACCTCCCCCCACCCCAGTTAGGACGCTGAGATCTGTCCCTTCATACCCTGCTGGCTCTCTCCATAGGTTATTAAGGGTGGAGGATCCACAGCCAGGGAGATGGTATAGATCTCAGTTATAAAAGGGAGTCTGGGGGACAGGGACACGGTCCAAGCATGAGGACCTAAGTCAGGACACCCAGAACCCATGTAAAAAGCCAGGCAAGGTGGTGGCAAGTGCTCATACTCTCAGTGCTGGGGAGGCGAAGACATGAAGATCCTTGGGGCTTGCTGTCCAGACAGTCTAGCCGATCACGGAGAGACACTGGCTCAGAAACTAAGGTAGAGAACAGGTGAAGACATCATTGGTCTCTGGTCTCCACATTTGCACAAGTGTGCTTGAGTACCAGGACAGACACGGACATAGGGACGCACGCACGCATGCACACACGCACATATAACATACAAAAAGAAGCTGGTGTTCAGGGAGTGTAGGATGGTGGATGAACTGGTGGACCAGAGGGTGAACCGGAAAGGGAAGTGGAGGAACTTGTGCAGTCTCTAAGAGTGAGTGAGGGCCTGAACAGCTTTCGAGCACTGGCCAGGATCCCTACCTCGGCTCATCTGTCCAGGCCCTCCCCACTCCCTAAAGGCTGGGCTGTGTGGTCCTGGTTTGCACTGAGCCTGGAGGTCTACAGGGGTCACCCATGACCCTACCCTCCTTCCCCCAGCAGGGTGTCTCCTCTCCCACTAGCATTCCAACCCCACCCCATTTCCCCAGCCAACTAGTGCTTGGGGCTACTGCCTCCCTCCTACGCACCCCTAGACTGACCAGGCCCCACCTCCAGACTCTCTCCAGACACATTTGGGCCACTGGTCAGTCTCTAAGGGAAGGGCTGGGGTTGAGAGCAGATTTGGAAGGAAACCATCCCAAGGGCCCAGAGAGGAACCCTGCTCCTCGCCCCACCTCTTCCCTCCCTTTGCTAGAGAAGCAGCGGATTCTGGGAGTAACACAGAAAACAAAGCCCCATCCTAAGAGCCCTGCTGGTGAGCATGCCCACAGGCAGGCAGAGTAGCAATGCCAGGAGGGGCCAGGGCCAAGCGCTCCACCAGGTCACCTGCAGTGAGTATCCAAAGCTCTAAGAAGAGTCCATGCCCAGGGACTTTCTAGCTCCATGCCGGTCGCAGCTCCTAAACAAATCCAGGCAACAGGGCTTGGGAAAGTTCACCCAGCTCAAGTCCAAGGTATGCATGCAGCCAGCCCCCCACAGGCCCCTTATGGGGTGTTAGTACACTTGTAACTGCTCACTGGTACCTCAGAACTCCACCTGCATGTAATGTGTCTGGAAAGGGACAGGAATGTGACGTCAACAAACCCATGGGCTGGGGTGTGGCCAGGGGTAGAGCGCTCTCAGAGGCTGAGGGCCCTGGGTTCTACTCTTACCACCGTGGAACACTCTGATTAGTTTGAGTTCTTTTCTCTTTAAAAAGATCCGTGAGGGCTAGGTGTGGTGGCAAAAGCCTGTAATCCCAGCATTCTGGAGATGGAAACAAGAGGATCAGGGGTTCAAGGTCACCCTCAACTAACTACCCAACAAATTTGAGGCCAATCTGAGACTTTGTCTCAAAACCAAACAACTAGATAATCAAATTAAGTATTAATGATATGAGTTTGGTGGCATATACCTGTAATATTAACACCCTAGAGGCTGAAGTAGGATGATTGTGAGTTTGAGGCTAGCCTGGGCTACGTATATTTACAATGTGTACATACCTGTCCATATGTCTGGAAGGCTCTCCTCCAGTCTGTTAGGAAGGGCCCTCCCTAGTGATAGATCATGGGAAAATTTAATTTTCTCCTCTTTGTTTATCAGTAATTTCTAAGATCCTACAAACAACTTCAAGCGCTTCTGTGATAAAGCAGAAAGTTATTGTTTCCTCAAAATCAAAAAATATCAACACACACCCAAGACAACGTTTATAAAAACGTCCCTAGTTATACAGATCCTCAAACTGCTGAGCACTGGCTCTGTACCACAAGAGCCCTTCTGTGAGCCAGCTCTGCAGGAGAGAAAACAGATCAGGGGCTTGCCTAAGGTCACCCAGGCAGCAGGAAGTTTGAAAGAAGGCCTCTAAAGCCCAGGTCCAGGAGAGAATAGGGTCTGGGAGGAGCAGGGCTGGGCAGGGTGGGCAAAACCTCTCTACTAATCAGGAGTCCTGGCTGGAGCCAGCCAATCAGCATCCTCACAGGCTGGCAGCCACCCCATTCACTACAGGGTCTGCCAGAGACCTACTGTCCATGGAAGAGAGGAGGACAAAGCTCCCAAACACAGCAAGGCTAGAAATCCAAGCGGGAAAGGGGCTGAGGTGGGGAAGGGGAGGCAACGGGAAGCAGGGAGACAAGGCAATCCAGAGAAACCCAAGGCAGGGCACTTTATAATCAAAGAGACGGGCCCACAGCTTTGGGTGGGAACCACAGAAAACACCTGCAGCCTCAGCAGATCTGCTAGGGACCCCCAGGGTGGAATCCTGGGGTATGGGAGGGGTTAAGGGCTTTTGTGAAGGGGTCCCCACCTGATAGATGTATGTAGCAGGGAACCCACATCTAGCACTCAACAAATCAGGAAGAGACAACATCTGAAGTGTATCTAACCTGAGGCCCACAGACCACATGTGCCCCAGGATAGCCGTGAATGTGGCTGAACACAAAATAATAAACTTACTTAAACCATCACACAATCCTTTGAGGGTCTTTTTAAATTAACTTAATTGCACAGTTTAACTTTGTAGATGGCAACAGTGTGTCACCAAGGCTGGACACACCAGCCTGCCAGCCTGCAGTGGCATTAAGAGAATTAAACCATGCTTTGGCCCCTAGCCCATCTGGCAGAGCAATCTATCACCCTGTAGTGCCACACTTTGGGGGTTTTATTCACACAGTCACCTCCACTCTCTCCTCTCAGCCACTCACTACTGCCTCAAGCCAATGCCAGCATTACTTCCTCCTGGAAGTCCTCTGAGATCCTGGGGCAGAAAGGATGCCTTCCTCTCGGTGGCTCAAGGTACCCTCCTGGGTAGAGGTCATCTCAGGCAGGACTACACTCTGCATGCTGCTCCTCTGTGAAACTCACTCTGTAGACCAGGCTGGCCTCAAACACACAGAGATCCGCCTGCCTGCTCCTCCTGAGTGCTGGAATCTGAGATGTGTACCCTCCCATAATCAGTGCTGGAATCCAAGGTGTGCCCCTCATGATCAGTGCTGGGAACCCAAGCCAGGACTTGGTGCACACTAAGTACCCTACCAACTGAGCCTCATCCCGTCCCCAATCACTGCCATCGGGGTTTCTCTGGTATCCTCAATTTGGGGTGGTCTTCCTGGGTCCTCTTGGGAACGCCTCCGGCTGCTCAAATGACATCTTTTCCAAGAAACCTTTCTTCTGGAAGGCAGGGACTTTGTGGATCTCTGCCATCATCTGGGATCTCCTCTGCCCTCATTCCAGACTGTGACTAGTTTATCTATTCATTAACCTCTCCCTTGGCTCTTCTCCCAACTACCTCTGCAGAGTAAGACCTGGAAAGATGTGGCAGGGGTCTAAACACTGTTGAGATCTGGTGGCTCCCTTCTGCACATGACCCACAAGAGGCACTCAACCCGCCTCTGTTTGCTGAAGGGCTATATGGTATACTGAGAGCACGCAATGCCTGATGGTAGAATGGCTGGCTTCCCCGCTATGCTCTGCATACAAGAGGCTCCAGGGAAAGTGGATCAGAGAGAACCCATTTATCCCTTAGTTTTACAAGTCACTTACTACATAGAGTATTAGATTCCCTTTGTTGGGTACCATCTACACATTGGGGCATTGTCCACACCTCCTAAGAACCCACCTACTGCCTACCTGCCAGGGACAGCATCCAGCCTTATCCCTTCAAATCAATATTAAGAAAAACGGGGAGAGTTTTCCCCCCATCAGATCATGTTCAGCTGATTGGAGCTCTTGGGGTGGAGGTAAGGCTACGTTTGTGCTCATCTCCTCAGCCTTCAGCAGCCCCAGTATGCTCTGGTCAAGCTGTGCTAGCCCCCTACTTGTCTGAGCTAATAGTCTTAGGACAGCATCATCAAGGCTGCTTGCCTCAGAGCCACGTGACCAGGCCTGGGGAGAGACTGGAGCCATATCTAGACACCTGTGTTCTCACCAATTTGCCAGCGGGGTCTGGTCCACAAGAAAAGCCAACAACCCTTAAAGTAAAGAATGAGGGAACACTGGCTCATCACTCCACTGTGAGCCACAGTGGGCATCCTAATGCACCGCCGCATTTGGGTGCCTTTCCCAGGCTACACAGCAGCTAGGCACCTGTGACTGTTAGCCATATCCCAGTTGGCCCCTAGGATGTGCTAGGCCAGGACTGGGTCTTGAGTGTCCTGTTGGTTCCGAGTAGAAGGCAGCCAGGGCTGGGATGGACATGCCCTCATCTGTACTTTCACCGCTTGAAAGGAAAGCTATGACTTTGACCTTGATCCCAGGAACCTGCCTTTGGCCACATGCTCTATATTTTGTTTTGTTTTGTTTTGAGACAAGGTCTCTATATATAGCATGGTTGTCCTAGACATTACTATGTAGACTAAGCTAGCCATGAACTCACAGAGATCTGCCTACCTCTGCCTCCTGAGTGCTGGGATTAAAGTCATGGGCCACCATGCTGGCCACGTGCTCTAATATGAGCCTGTTCCAGGCCTTCAAAACCTGGGTTTCTGTAACCATCCGCTGGACTATAGGCTGATTTCAGGGACTCACTTTGAATGAATATGGCAGAGATGATGGGATGGTATTTCTAAGACTGAGTCATAGAGATGCTTGGGGGCAGGAACATGGTGCAGTTGGTCAAGTGTTTGTCCTGTAACCATGAAGATCAGAGTTCAATCCCCAGAACCTGTGTAAAAATTCTGGGCTTGGTGGTGCAAACTTGTAATCCTAGTGCAGGAAGGTAGAGACAGGAGAATCCCTGGGGCTCACTGACTGAACAGTCTAACCTAATTCACCAGCTCCAGGCCAGTGGGAGATCCTGTCTTAAAGGAAGTGAATGTTTCTGAGGATAATACATGAAGTTGTCCTCTAGCCTAGGCACTCATGCATACACATGTGAATCAGTGTACACACACACACACACACACACACACACACACACACACAATATAAGCTTTGTCTTGGGTCCTCTCTCTAGGTATGCATGTGATAGGCTGAGTGACAACCTCAGGAAGGATCAAAGAAGAAGACCCCTCCCTGGGTAGTTCAGGATGACACTGAAGCCCTAGATGGCGGCAGCCAGAGGCCACACCTGGACCACTTCTGTCCCTCAGAAACTACTTAGTGATCACCACTAGCTGTAACCTGCTAAGTGCTGGGAGATTCTGCTCAGCAGCAATAGATAAATGAAGATATTTCCTTGGCTGCACATCCTCAGATGACAGTTCCTCCCATATGCCCCCTGGACTCTTCAGTCCTGGCTAGACCAGCCAGTCCTGTGATGGGCCCAGTTGATTCATGTTCTTAGGCCTTTATCCACGCAGATCCACCCTTTGGAAGTTCTGCGTCCCCTAACCAACACATCCCTCTTTCCAGACTCAGCTCAGATGTCACTGCCTCTGAGACACCTCCTGCCATGGCCGGTACCCTCCCGTACCCAGCTGTGCAGCAGAATCAGCAGTTCCAATGAAACCAAGAGCCGGGCTTCTGTCTCCAGCCTTTGTTCATAACAGATCTGCTCCCTCCAAGAATTGTGAGCCCCAGAGGGTGGGGCTGAAGCTGCATTCCCCTTGTATCACCTGAGGCTCAGCTCAAGGTCTGATACAACACAGGCTCTGGGAGAGTTTGATGAACGAATAAACAACCATCGTGAGCAGCTGGTCTCGGCTTTGCAGATTCGGCACCCCTCCCCCCATCTCCGCCGTCATCTTCCAAGGCTGTAAAACCGGACCTGTGGGCTCAGGATACAGCTCCGTGGCAGAGGGCTTGCCTAGCATACCTGAGACCCTGGCTCAACTTTAGTACCTTAAAAATAAACAAATACAAATAAAATAAAAAATAATACAACAGGGGGCTGGAGAGATGACTCCGTGGTAAAGCGCACTGGCCGCTCTTGCAGAAGACCTGGTTTCCGTTCCCGGCACCCACATGGCTGTTTGCAACTCTAACTCTAATTTTAGAGGATCTGATGCCCCCTTCTGGCCTCTGTGGACACTGGGCACACATGCAGTCCACAGACAGACATGCAGGCAAAACACCCATACACATAACAAAAAACAACTGCAACAGAATATGTTGCCTTCCACGAAAAACTGGTCCTTCCCCCCAACTTTCCCATTTCTTTTCCTGGGAAGAGGAAGTTTCCAGGTAGCTTGACCCCTTCCTTTGATCTGTCTTTATATCTCTCATCACTGTCTTGGGGAAGCACACATCAGGTACAGCCTTTGTCCCCTAGCACTGTGACACCCCAGCACACACAGCAGCCATCTCTGAGACTGCTGTGGCTGCTTCCCTAACAAACCTTGCCTCTATCCTACCCACTCCTTCAGGATCAAGAAAATATGACCTAGCTAGGCATGGTGGCACACGCCTTTAATCCCAGCACTCAGGAGGCAGAGGCAGGTGGATCTCTGAGTTCGAGGCCAGCCTGGTTTACAGAGTGAGTTCCAGGATAGTTAGGGCTACACAGAGAAACCCTGTCTCAAAACAAAAACAAAAAAATAAGGGGGGGAGGCCACTGCCTACTGACATCAAGAGGCTGGAGAAGATACTTAGAAAGGGTGGATTTCATCAGAGGCTCCTAATTCCACTCCCAGGAAAACATTCTCTAGCTTTACACAGTCTAAACTCTCAGCCTGGCATTTGGGACATCCCAGCACCCCAACCCAACCTCATATTCCAGTGGGAAATACAAAAGGAAACGACACAGTGGGCTCCAGTCCCCTGTATAACAACCACTGAGCACAGCTCAGCCAGCTTTGCACACACCATCACATTTAGTGGATTACCCGTGCCAGAATCAATGATAAGCACTTTATATGTCTTAAGTTCTCGACTCTCCACACCACCCTATGAAAGATGTCTTTGCACTTGGCCAAGGTCATCGGGCTAATAAGGGGCAGCAGGGCTGCAACTGGAAGCAGGTTTTAACTGCCTTTGCAGCTTTCTAGCCAACCTTTGGTACCTCCCGCAACCTTCTTATGCTTGCAAATCACCTTCCTGATTCTTTGACCTACGTAAGCATCGCCCGTACTGCTGTTCATGGCCATGCTTCCCTAGATGAAATAGCCACTCCCAGTCGTTTCAAGGACGGGCTTTGGAGCCATGTTCCCTGAGTGAGATTCTCATCTCCTGATAACGTGTGACCTTCCCGAGCCTCAGTTTCCTTCTCGGAAAACAGTACTTTCCCTCGACTCTTTCATGTGAGTTGTGTCCTAGACATGTCTGACACACGGCAAAAATAGTTCACAGTGAGGCCTGGTTGGCCAGTGCTTGTCCCCATCTCTGAACTGCAAGTGACCATGGACGTACTCTGGCCTTACAGCAGAGCTGTAAGGTGTGGGCTGTTCCGCGTAGCTGCGTCTTGACCTGTTTGCAGCCCACCACACTCTCCCCTTCCATCCGTTATGGTGATGACAATACTCTAAACAGTGGCTCCTCCATCACTCAGCTCCCAGGGGAAGGCATGTCAAACTGACCCATCATGGCCATGTAGCATGGAGGAGAAATAAGCATTATTGTCTTGTCTGGTCTATACAGACCCAGAACAAGCTCAGTCGACGCTAACATCTAACAGTCATTCATCAGGACATACTCCTTTTCTTAAACATAAAACCCATCATTTCCACAAGTGAACAAGGAGAAAGCACCATTTACCATCCTGAGTAATCACACTGTAATTAAAACAAGGTCCCTGCATCCTCTTACTCCTCAGGGCATCTGTATATGTATACCTGTTCTATGAACACAAATCATTGTCCAGGAGTTGCTAGCTAAGGGAGCTTGGAAAGCCAGCCACGGAAAGCCTTGGTGTTACCCCAGACCTCCACCCTTGCCAGCCAGAGCCAAGTCTATCACCACACCTCTGTAGGGCCCTGCCCCCCTGCCCCTTACCTCTGCAGACAGTGCCATTCTCCACAGCTTCGAAGCCTGCCTTGCACATGCAGCGACCGATGGGCACCAGCCATTCGCCGTCCCCATTACAGTACAGTTTGATGGGCACATCCACTTCTTCAGCATTGGGGATGCAGCTGCCCCGAGCAGCCACCAGTGAAGTGCTCTCAGCCCCCGACAACGTCTCCTGGAAGACGGCACCGTTCTGGATGACTCTGGGGCACTTTCGGTAGAACACACGCACAGCAATGAGGGACATGCAGCCGCCGTAGTCCTGGAAGGCCAGGTAGAAGCCGTTGCGGGACACGGGGCCGAAGCTTCGCACCTCAGTGTTGATTTTCATGACGCGGCCACCCAGGTCCACCTGGGAGAAGCTTTCATCGGCCGCAATGGTGTCTACCTTCATCCATGGATTCTCCATCCAGTTGGGGAAGGTCTTGGTGGCTAAGTCAAAGTCGGCCTCATAGTAGTAGAGGTTGAAGGTCTCCTTGCAGGAGCCGGGCACGCTGGGAATGCTGCTGCAGTCACGCACTGAGAACTTCATCTCCACGTGGATGCGGTGGGCGCCACGGCGCCGGATGAATTTGGTCCGCAGCCAGTTGTTCTGGCTTGACTCAAAGACATTGCACACCTGGTATGTGCGGATAGTGTTCATGTTCTCATCGTAGCCGCTCACCTCTTCCCACTGCGGGTGAAACACTAGTCAGATGGGGAAAGTGGCGCTCAGCCACAGCAAAAACACCATCTGAAGGGGGGCGGGGGCGGGGGCGGGGGCGAATATGGATCCTGTTTTGGGGAAAACTCTCCAGTCTGATGATGGAGAGACATTTCCATCTGATGGAGGAGTCACAGCCTCGACCTTAAAGAATTCCCTAGTCTATGAGTGCCACGGCAATCTGATGGTTAGAGGTGCATACCCTCCCCTTGGCATTTATCCCCTAGTTCTCAGGGGATATGTGGCTCTGTCAGGAGTTCACTAATCTGACAAAGGACCAGAGACCTCGGGCTCAGGAGGGTCCAGCTGGCAGGGACTTGGAAGGGGTCTGCAAGGAAGGAGAACTTTCTGATACAAGAAGGCAACTTCATGCACGGTGGGGTAGGGAGGGGTCAGAGGCACTGGGAGGACAGGGTGCGGGACACACACAACTACTACTTGTTTTGTGGAGGAGACAGAGCCTCTGCCCCCTGGAGAGTTCCCTGTCAGTGAGGAAGATGCTGCCTTTGCCCTCTGGAGACTCCCAATCTGATGGAGGAAGATGGCCCATACATCTACTGGTCGAGAGTGACAGGGAAGCCGGGGTCCTTCCCCAGGACAGCAGCTTCCCTTGGGGGCTTGCACCGACTGAGATCTCCTCTGGGAACTGATGCCTCCTGGTCTTAACCGCCCCCGCTGTCAAGAGAAGGTGCTCAGACACCTCCCTGAGTCCCTTCCTGAGCTATCATTAACCAAAAAGACCCTCTAAGTCTCCATGCTGTAGGGGCTGGATTGCCTATGAGCAGATAGAAAGAGTGTGAGACCCAGTCACTTCTGCAGACTCCGGCTGAGATCACCTCCATGGCTGGGCCTTTGTCCAATTCTGTACCTCTCTCAAGTGCCCTTTGTTAATTTCTTTCCCCTGTGGTGCTGAGGACAGAATGCGGGCCTTGTGCATGCTCCACAAGCACTCTGCCACTGTGTGTTCCCAGCTCTCAAACATCCAGGCCTGTTAGAGCACCTGTTCACAGCTTCCTGTGTTTGCACTCACTGACTCTCCCTGAGGACAAGGAACACTTAGCCTCCTGGTTCTGGTCTCCCCAGTGGATTGGAATGCTGACTGAGGGCAGGTTCCTTCTCTTCCGCTGTGCTTCTCTGGCCCCCCACCCCGGGGTGGGGCTGGTCCCCCCACCCACGTCAGGTCTGAGGCTAGTGCCTTCACAGTGTCTCATTCTTTGTCGTGATTCTCACATATAGCCTGTGAGCTCCATTTTGCAGAAGAGGGAGATGAGACCAAACAGGTGAGGCCACTTGACTCAAGTCACAGAGTCTTGGTCCTGTTCCCAGGATTGTCCATATTGCCTCAGACAGAATAAGTACTGTTAACAGGTTGCATGATCTTGGGCAATTCCTCTCCACTCTCTGGGCCTTGAGTTCCCCATTTGCTAAATGGGACCATGGGGATGGCGGATGATCATGGAGATGTCAGTGACTGTTCTTTCAGGACCATGCTGTGTAGGACTTGGAGGGAGCTACATGCTGTGAAAGGTGCATGTACATTGGAAAGCCAGAGCCAGAGCTCCCTGGCCCAGCCTCTACCTCAATGGCGACTCTGAAGCTCCCTACATCACATTTAATTTTTTTTCCTTTTGGTGGCACCATGTGACAAAGTCAGCCCCTTGTTACAACCGCTGCTCTTCCTCAGAACTTAATTAGAGCACTTAATTAGAACGCTCTGCCTTTCTCCCCTCTCTCTAATTAACATGCGGAGGCCCTGCAGCCCAAACACCCCAAATAATTGCGTCCGGGGGCCCTGCAGCCCAGCCTGGCCTCATTACTGGCAGGGTGGGGCCGCGGGCCCAGCAGTTTTCGCAGATGGAAAATTGGTGACAAGAAAGAGCCACAGAAAGAAGCCTGACCCTGGGGCCCTGCCTATTGAGAGCGAGGCCTGAGGGGGGTGGGTATGGATCCCTAGGGCTGCAGCTGAGTCCCCTTGGAAGACTGGAGTGGGAAGGGGGGATGGGCTGTAGAGTCCAGGGCCTCCCCAGAGACCACGGGAGAATGAATACTAAAACTGATGGTGGTGGTGGTGACGATGATGATGATGATGATGATTATGATGATGATGATGATTATAGCTACTCTCTATTAGGGGCCAGCCCATGACATACTCTGAGAGAAACCTTCGGTAGCAGTGGGGAAGACCACTGTTTCACAGGTAAAGAAACCAGAGTCAGAAACGCAAAGAGGTTACCCACAGTCTCAGCTGACAGGTGGAATTGGGACAATGCTAGGGAGAGACAGGAAGGCCCATCCTCGTCTTTCTCTCAGGATACTGGGGGCAGAGATGAGCTCAGACTCTATCCAAGGGATGAGATAAGAACTCAGGGAAGGGCTGGGGATGTATGTAGCTCAGCTGCTAGAGTGCTTGCCTAGCATGCACACCACCCTGGGTTCCATCCCTAGCACTGAACGGAACCGATTCTGGTGGTGCACACCTGTAATCACAACATCCAGGAAGTAGTGGCAGGAAGAGCAGAAGGTCAATGTTATCCTTAGTTACACAGCTAGTTTACAGCTAGCCTGCAGCACATGAGACCCTTTCTCAAAACAAACATAAAAGAACCCAGGGATGTACACTCAGGGGATCCTTGTACTATGGAGATTCAGAGTTGGGGTGGTGAGGAGTTGGTCCTTGATACAAACCTGAGCCCTAGGTGGGGTACAGCTCAGTGGTAGAATATTTGTATGAGGTCCTTGGTTTGATCCCCAAGCACCAAAATCTGAACCACAATCAATCAACCCTGAACCCCTTCATTAGAGGTTGCCAGGCCCCGGCAGGTGGCTATATCTCTGAGTTTCTGTATTGGAGATGGCATGTAAAAGGTCCCTGGTGTGGTCTCTAGCCCAGAACAGAATCATATACTTCTCTCTCTTGAAATGGGCACCGTGTGAGTATCTACGTCTCGGCCTCCCCTGGGGAATTCTATGGGATAAAGGCCAAAGTGTCCACATGTTGTCATGGGAACGGGTACTCAATCAAGGGTGAGTGGGATGGGGAGGGTGAGATGTGAGAGGCTCGGCCCTTAAGAGAGGAAAGGGGCTGGGATGTGAGGGGATGTGTGAGGCATCAGTAGACTCTGAGGCATGCTGGGAGCAAGCCAAGCAGGGTTTGAGGGACCAGAACTCACCCCTGATGGGGGATGCACCATCCAGCCCAGCTCAGCCGTCGCCGTGGTAGAATCCATCAGTGTTTCTGTGGGAAGAGCAAAGAGTCACCGCCCGCCCCACTTCCCAGCGCTGGCAGTTACTCTGCTGACCCTGGGATCCCACCCCTCCAGGTTCTTCCTTACAGCATTTCCTCCAGTCCTCCAGACCGCTTGTCCTATAGATCCAGCCTCGAGCTTCACATTCCCCCTTACTCCAAAAGCCTAGCCGACTGTTAAGAGTCCATTTTTCTGTTACACCCCTCTCTCTGTGGTCATCCTCATCCTCCAGCTAACCACATCTCACTACCTTGCCCCTCCCTTCCTGGTGGAGGGTCTTTTTTGGGGGGGAGAGTGTTGTTTGTTTTTTCTACTTAGAGTTTCTCTGTGTAGCCCTGGCTGTCCTGGAACTCGCTCTGTAGACCAGGCTGACCTAGAACTCAGAGATCACCTGCCTCTACCACCCAAGTGCTGGGATTAAAAGTATGAGCCACCACCACATGGGCTGGTGGAGGATCTTAATCTAGGACTCTCTCTTAGGTGTTTCAGAGGGTCCACCACCAATTCCTCAAAATTTTACATCAAAATTCAAGTATCTACTTGCTTTTCAGTTTATATCAAATTCTCAGACACTGGAATGACAGCCTTGGAGGAGGTCCCTCTTCAACCTCTGCGGACCCAGCATTTGCCTTACTGGCCTCAGGACAGGTACCCTCCCTCTTCTCCAGTAGTCATCCCTTATACCATGTCTCATCCTGGAGTCCCTCCTCCAGTGTTCAGCCACCTCCACCCCAGGATGGAGCCCTGAGGAGGGGAGTTAAGAACAGACTTCAGAGTGTGCTTGTCACTTGCTCTATGGGGTCCCAGAGACTCAAACCAGTGTCAGAACCAGTAGCTGATGAGGGAAAAGCCACACAGCTTAAAGTGAAGGAGATCCACGGGCCCTTGCAGATCAGAGTCAGTATCCTTCCCTTCTAGTCCTTTCCTACTAAGGGCTGTCAAGACTGACCTGAATTGTCACATCTTGAATGGATTTACACAGATGCTTTCAAGCATTCATTCAACATACACATCTCAACATCCGTTATACACCAGGCACTGGCCTGGGTACTGCAAGAGAGAAAGCAATGACTCATTTGCAGGAGGCCAGTGAGATGGCTGGCTCAGCAGGTAAAGGCGCTGGTTAAATGAAGGGAGTTCAATCTCTAGAACCCACATAAAAGTGGAAGCAGAGAGCCAACGCCACAAAATTGCCCTCTAACATGCCTGTAGGGTCATGGATTAGCCCCATCATGCATGTGCATATATACACACATACTCATAATAAATATTTATTTTTTAAAAAAACACCCTACTATGGAGCAGTTCATAGACTGGAGATGGAGATGAGTATGAATATAAATGACTATGAGGGAATTGGCAGAGAGATATAGAGACGCTCACAGCTCCACACCACCTACAATAGGAGACACACTACCCTACTCCAATGTTGGGCCCAGTTCAGGCATCATTATTCAGTACCACCATTAGGTGGCCATCTCTGTATCCCCTGCAGGCATCACTAATCAATCTCTACACTCTGTGGCCACTAATCACTTCCTCCATAGAGTTCCAGGAAATGAAAAACAGACCATTTGAGGTGCTTGCCTGGTCTTGCCTAGTAGCCTCATTTTGGGAAGAGGGCATCTGGAGCTGTGGGAGACTATTCAAGAGCTAGTGAAGGACTGGGACACACAGGTGTCTTGCCTCCCACCATCTACATTTCCAGGCACTTGACACAACTAGTCATTTGGTCTGCGCTAGATGCACCAGGGCCAGGAGAGTGTCCAGGCTGCAGAGAAGGTCCAAATGGGAGGCCATGAGGGTGTGAACTATGGCGGGTGGTGGCGATAGAGGGTGGGAAAAGGGAGGAGTGTCTGGGAGGAGGTGACCCCCGCCAGACCTCTGAGCTGACAAGAGAGGCTGCAGAAGAGCCTCATGACCGCCTGGGGCTCGAGTTTGTGGTCACTGTGTCCTCTTGCGCTTGAGAGGGGGCCATGGGGGGGGGAGGGTGCCAGGGACAGTGGGAGCCAGTGCCAAGGGCATCCTTTTGATGGCAAATTGGGGGGAAGTTCCATTGTGTAGCTCTGGAGCTGAAAGAAGGTTCCTTTTCACACTCGAATGCTACAGATTCTTCTTCCTGGAGAGAACAAGGGCTGAACTTTTAACCTGTTTTCTCTCATCGGACTCAGCCAGAGACGCGCCAAGCTGGGCTCTCAGCCTGGACCCTGCAAGCAGCTGCTGGGGGCAGGGAGAGGGGAGCCTCTCCTGGGACAGAGTGGGGTCGGATGGGAGGCCAGCCCGCCAAGCAGGTGGCCCCACCCCTTGGCTAGATTCCTGGCCTGACCCCCAAGGAAAAAGTACTAGAAGATTCTACGACTTAGCGGGAGGAGGGGCTGGAAGTGACGATGGAAACTCGAACCCAGGGGGTACGAATGACACTCCACAAGGCAGACTGTAAAAGTCAGGGCTTAAATGTGGCTCCCCAGAAGCCCTGGACACTGTTCTCCTCCCATCCCACTGGCCAAGTGGGGTGGGAAACTGCTAGAAGAATAAACAAGAGGGCGACCGCTTTCCAGGAAAGAATCAAATGGGAGTGGAAGGTGCAGGCAGGACACAAGTGGAGCCCTGACCCTGCTCTTCCCTCACCTGGCTTTGCCTTAAACAAGCTTTCTGGAAACTGTGACCCCCTTGGGCTTTGGCTAGAGGGGGCACAGGGCTGTTCTCCCCGAAATCCACCTTGGCCTTTTAATTCTAACACCCCCTTCTACCTTTTGCCTGTGCAAAGGGAAGAAAGCAGGGCAGGGACCTTGACTTGTTGTTTAGTTTTTTTGTGTGACAGGAACTCACCCTGGCTGAATTAGAACTCAGTATGGGACTGGCAAGAAGACTCCATTGGGAAAATGCCACCAAGCCTGATGATCTGAGTTGGAGCCCCAGGACCCACTCAATAGAAAGAGAAAACTGACTCCCACAAGCTGTCCTTGACTCTCACATACGTACCATGGCACGTGTGCATGTATGTATAGCACATGCACACTACATGCATAAAAATTTTTAATGTAATATCTGAGAGAGAGAGAGAGAGAGAGAGAGAGAGAGAGAGAGAGAGAGAAAGAAAGAAAGAAAGAAGGAAAGGAAGGAAGGAAGGAAGGAAGGAAGGAAGAAAGAAAGAAAGAAAGAAAGAAAGAAAGAAAGAAAGAAAGAAAGAAAGAAAGCGAACTCACTATATCATCCAGGCTGGCCTAGAATTTGCAGCAATCCTCTTGCCTCTGACTATGGAGTACTAGTAATGGAGGTATATAACACCGTGCTTGGCTGAGACCTCAATTTTAACACAGGTTTCCTCTTGTGCTGACTAGCCTTGAAATTTTGTTCTCTCTCTCTCTCTCTCTCTCTCTCTCTCTCTCTCTCTCTCTCTCTCTCTCTCTCTCTCCCCCCCCCCCCTTTCTCCGAACCCAGGGCTTTGCACATACTAGGCAAACATTCCACCACTAAGCTATATTCCTAGCCTTTTTGTATTTTAAAAGGTTTTGTGATAGTTTCCCAGGCTGGCCTTGAACTTGAAATCCTCCTGTCTTGGGTTCCGGAAGAGCTGGGATTATCAGCATGTGGAACCAAACCCTATTAAACTTGAGTCTTTCAAAGCTCCGTTTTCCTCACCTGAATTCCTTCTGGGTGTGGACAGGGGGTAAGCACGAGGGGAACCTGTCAGCCAGAGCCCATACACCATAGGCCCTCAAGGACTAAGCGCTGACTGCTACCTTGGGTGTAGCATGGGGCTCCCAGGCCCATGTAGTGCCATGCACACTCACCACTCACCACTCACGAGCTGGCCTCTTAGATAAAGCTCAGGGGGGTCCAGAGGCCTCCAGAGCAGTCTGCCTAGCTTTCCTGCTCGCAGAGACGCCAAGGCTTGCCAACATCTCACAAGCATCAGACCTCACTGGACAGCCACAACCTCCAAGGAGCCCTTCCTGCTCCATCTGAGGCTGCTTCCCTGGGGCATCCCAGCTTCCTTTGTTCTATTCAGATCTGTCAGAGAAGTCAGGTTCCATACCCTGGAAATCTGGAAATCATAGTTCTTGCCTCAGGCAACTGGGTGGGCTCAGGAAAACAACCCTAAATTCTTTCCCCAGCACTTCCTCTCACAGTACCCCAGACAGCTCTCTAATCCCAAAATCTGCAAAGGGAGAGCAAGCTGAAGTTCACTGAGACCCCATGAAGACCCAGAAGCCAGGCAGGGTCATGAGCATGCCTTAATCCCAGCATTCGGGCAGATCAGGAGTTCAAGGTCATCCTCACCTACATAATGAGTTCCAGGCTAGCCTGAGCTACTGGAGACGATGTTTCTTTCAAAACAACAGGCATGGGAGATTGCTCAGTGGTTAGGGTACTTGCTACCAAGTGTCAAACCTTGAATTTAATCCCAGGGACCCACATAGTAGAAGAAGATAACCAGTTTCCAAAAGTTGTCCCCTGACCTCCACATGTGGGTGATGGCACACACACCCTCTCACGTACAAGACAAATAAAGGCAATGAAAAAAGAACATTGAAAACAAAATAGCCAAAAGCTCACTCATATCTGCACAATGCCAAGAGGTACACGATACGTTACCATTTCAGAACTACCCACAGACGAGCCGTCTGTGGGGTAGATGGGCCACCTGCAAGTTCCTAAGTCTTTGCTGGCCCGCACTGGAGCACAGGCTATGTGGCACAGTCTTACGCACAACTCCTCACGTGCATGGCTCCTTCTGAGCCTCTCCTCTCTATGTGGCCTTCACCTGCCCCAGTGACAGCCGAGTCAGGTCACCTCCCAGCAAAGCCCTAGTGAGCCCACTCACCCCACAGCTCTGCAGCTCAGGGTGTTGAGAGGACCCAGGACACACAGGAGTCCTTCCCTTGTTTACCACGCCTCTCATCAGCCTGTACATCCCCAAAGGGTGGGAGCCACGTTCCCAGGACCCAGGATGGGCTCGGCATGTGGGACATCCCCTCATCCCACCTGCTGGAGTCCACACCATCAGCCTTGCAAGTTGGAACCTGTCACGTAGACAGGACGTTGGCCTTCCCACCTCCAACCCGAGCGCGGATTGCTATGATTCATTTACTTTTTTCTTTCCAATTGATTTTTTTTTCTTAAGTGCATTTTAAAGAGGAAAAAAAATACCTCATTATTATAAATGGAAAATCAGTATCACTGGCGTTAGAAGAAGGAAACTAAATATGAGAACTACAATTGCCAACGTCCGTCTATGGGTCACCTAACACAACCTCACTACGCACACTCTGGGGACCACTGGGTTCCACCGGTCTACCTCACCCTCATGTGCTCGGTGATGACGGCAATCCCTCATACAGGGAAACTGCTGTCACTGGGTACAGATAATTAATCACCATGTGGATGTGACAAGGACCATAGCTCAGAATATGTGAGGTAGGTTTGGGAGGATGGGGGGTGGTGGTGCCAGGTTGTAGGGATAGCTTCCTGGAGGAAGAGAAGTGTGATGGAGGCTTGAGAGCCAGTTAGGA